>NC_041224.1:44114216-44163375 GCF_002837175.3 Physeter macrocephalus
AGTGAGAGAGTGGCATGGACATATATACACTACCAAATGTAAATTAGATAGCTAGTGGGAAGCTGCCGCATAGCACAGGGAGTTCACCTCTGTGCTTTGTGACCATGAGAGGGGTGGGATAGGGAGGGTGAGAGGGAGGGAGACACAAGAGGGAAGAGATACGGGAACATATGTATATGTATAACTGATTCACTTTGTTGTAAAGGAGAAACTAACACACTATTGTAAAACAGTTATACTCCAATAAAGATGTTAAAAAAAATAAATAAATAAACTTTTAGGCATTCTAATAGGTGTTTACTGATATCTCATTGTGATTTTAATTTGTATTTACCTAGTGTTTAATTATGTTGACCATCCTTTTGGGTTCTTATTTGCCATCTATACATCTTCTTTGGTAAAGTGTCTGTTCAAGTATTTTACCCATTTTGCAATTTGATTGTTTTCTTAACAAGTTTAAGAGTTCTTTATATACTCTAGTTACCAGTCCATCATCAGACATGTGTTTTGCAAATATTTTCTCCTCATCTGTGGCTTGTCTTTCCATTTCCTTAAGAGTGTTTTTCAAAGAAGAGAGTTACATTTTTTAAAAATATGGACTGCGCTTCTGGTATTTCATCTTAGAAATTTTTACCTAAAACAAGGTTGCAAAGCCTTTTCTGTCTTCTTCTAGATGTTTTACAATATTTGGTTTTACATTTATGTCTCTGATCCATTTCAAGTCAACTTTTTGTATATAACATGAGGAATGGATAAAAGATTCATTTTTTCACATAGTCATGTCCAACTGTTCCAAAACTACTTGTTGAAAAGACTTTTCTTTCTCCATTGCATTACCTTGGCACCTTTGTCAAGTCAAGATCATACTTGTGTGGATCAATTCTGAACCATCTATTTCTGTTCCACTGATTGTAGCAATACCACACTACCTTAAACACAGCAACTTTATAGTAAGACTTGAAATCACGTAGTGGGAGTGCTCTTTGTTGTTTTATTTCACATTTGCTTTAGTTACTTTAGGTCCTTTACTTCTCCATGTAAGTTTTAGAATAATCTTGTCAATTCCTACAATAAAGCTTGATAGGATTCTGATTGGTATTCTGTTGAATCTATGGATTAATTTGGGAAGAATTCACACCTTGATACACTGAATCTTCCAATCCCTGGACACTGTATATCTTTCCATTTACTTGGGACTTCTTTGATTTCTCTCATTAATGTTTTATAGTTTTCATCACATCACTCTTGCATGTTTGTGAGATTTATCACTAAGTAGTTTTCATTTTGTGACACTATAGTAAATGGTACTGTTTTTAAAATTTCAATTTCCAGTTGTTCACCACTAGTATGTACATAAAAATGCAGTTATCGAAAAAACTTACCTTGAATCCTGCAACCTTATTAAACTTAATAGATCTAGTGGCTTTAAAAAAATTCTTTGGAAATTTTTATGTAGACAATTAGGTCTACAAAGACAATGTTATTCTTTCCTTTTCAATCTGATGTCTTTTCTTTCTTTTTCCTGTCTTATTGCACTGACTAGGACCTCCAGTATGATTTTGAATAGTAGTGGTGAAATCACATGGGGGAAAGCATTGAGTCTTTCTTCATTAAGTATGCTGTTAACTATAGGGTTTTTGTGGATATCCTTTATTAGAGGGAGAAAATTCTCTTTCATTCCTGGTTTGCCAAGAGATTTTTTTTAGATGTTGGGGGTAGGAGTTTATTAATTAATTTATTTATTTTTGCTGTGTTGCGTCTTTGTTTCTGTGCGAGGGCTTTCTCTAGTTGTGGCAAGCGGGGGCCACTCTTCATCCTGGTGCGTGGGCCTCTCACTGTCGCGGCCTCTCTTGTTGCGGAGCACAGGCTCCAGTCGCACAGGCTCAGTAGTTGTGGCTCACGGGCCTAGTTGCTCCACGGCATGTGGGATCCTCCTAGACCAGGGCTCAAACCCGTGTCCCCTGCATTAGCAGGCAGATTCTCAACCACTACGCCACCAGGGAAGCCCTTGCCAAGAGATTGTATCATGGTTTATGTTGAATTCTGATTGCCTGCATCTATTGGGATGAACATATGCTTTTTTCTTTAGTCTGCTGACATGGTGAATTACAGTGACTGATTTACAAATTTTGAACCAACCTTGCATCCTGGGAAAAATTCCACTTAAATGATAGGTTATTCTTCTTATAAACTGTTGGGATGAATTTGCTAATTTTTTTACATCTATATTCATGAGATAATTTGGTCTGTACTTTTCTTATTAATGTCTTTGGCTGGATTTGGTATCAGGGTAATTTACACTGGCCTTATAAAATGAGTTGGGACATGTTCCCTCCTCCATTTTCTGGAAGCATCTGCATAAATTGGTATTAATTCCTAAAATGTTTGGTAGAATTCAACAGTGGAGACATGTAGGTCTGGAGTTTTGGTTGAGGGAAAATTTTGAGTCACAAATGCAATTTCTTTAATAGAGATAGGATTACTCAGGTTACGTATTTCTTCTTGAGTGAGCTTTAAAGAAATTTGTGCATTTAAGTTATGAAGTTTATTGGCATAAAATTAACAATCTGTTATGAATTTTTAATATGTGTAGTATCAGTAGTGATGTCTCCTCTTCCTCATATACCTGATATTTGTAATTTGTGTCTTCTCTTTTTTCCTGGTCAGTCTGGCTGAAGTTTATTGAATTTATTGATCTCAACTAGATTTTGGTCTCATTTTCTCTATTGTTTATACTGTTTTTCCTTTCTTTTTAAAAAAATATTTATATATTTATTTGGCTGCGTTGGGTCTTAGTTACGGCACACGGGATCTTTGTTGCAGCATGTGGAATCTTTCACTGCGGCTCATGGGCTTCTCTCTAGTTGTGGTGCGTGGGCTCAGTAGTTATGGAGCAGGCTTAGTTGTCCTGAGGCATGTGGGATCTTAGTTCCCCAGCCAGGGATCAAACCTGTGTCCCCTGCATTGGAAGACGGATTCTTAACCACTGGACAACTAGAGAAGCCCCCTGTTTTTATTTTCAATGATTCTACTTTTGTCTTTATTATTTCCTTCCTTTTGCTCACTTTCATTTTAACCTGCTCTTCTATTTTCTTAATGTAAAAGCCTACATTAGAGATTTCAGATTTCTTTCTAATATAAACATGGATTGTTCTAATTTCTACCTAGACACTGCTTTAGCTGGACCATACAAAATTTGACACACTCAAATGTTCATTTTCATTCTATTAAGATATTTTAAAATTTCTGACTTTGACTATGGGTTATTTAGAAATGCATTTACTTTCCAAATATTACAGGGATTATCCACATATTTTTGTTACTGCTTTCTTGTTTAATTCTGTTGTGGTCAGAGAACATGCTGATTTCTATTTTAAAAATTTGTGGGCTTCCCTGGTGGTGCAGTGGTTGAGAGTCTGCCTGCCGATGCAGGGGACACGGGTTTGTGCCCCGGTCTGGGAGGATCCCACATGCCGCAGAGCGGCTGGGCCCGTGAGCCATGGCCGCTGAGCCTGCGTGTCCGGAGCCTGTGCTCTGCAACGGGGAGAGGCCACAACAGTGAGAGGCCCGCGTACCGCAAAAAAAAAAAAAAAAAAAAAAAAAAAAAAAAAAAATGTTAGTTTTATGGCCCCAAATATGGTCCATCTTGATGAATGTACCGTATGCACATGAAAGGAATGTGTATTTTGAAACTTATTTAATGTTCTATAAATGTCAATTAAATCAAGCTCGATGATAGTCTTGTTCAAGTCTTCTACGTCCTCCCTGATTTTCTATCTATTTCTACTGATTACCAAGAGAGGTAGATTATTATTTGTGTATTTCTCCTTCAGTTCTATCCATTTTTGTTTCAAGTATTTCGAAGTTCTGTTGTTAGGTACATATACATTTAAAATTGTTATGTCTACTTGATAAATTATTTAGTCATTATGTAATATCCCTCTTTATTCCTGGTAATAGAATAACGTTTTATATGTGACTAACAATCCACACCAAAACATGACTAGGAAAGAAAACCCAATATAGTGACTGCACTTTCACCTTTAGGGCAATGCCCAATCTCAAACCCACCTTCATCCCCACCCCCAATTTCTTCTCTTGGAGATTCCACAGCAAGTGGAAACAGTTTCTAAGGGTGAGTGGGGCTTACCGAGTTATGTCACAGAGGTTCTGAAAGACCTTCTCTGGGTTTTGGCCATCAGGGCCACTCACATGCCCCGTTTCCTTTAGCTGCTGTACCTTCTGCAGAGCCACACTCACTGCATAGCGCATAAAATCATTGCTGGACCTTAGAACAGACAGGCTCTCTTCATGACTTTGGGTACTGTCCCTAGAGAGAGAAAAAGAGAAAGATTCCTCTACGGCTACTGGGACCTGGAATTAGGTTTTCTAGGGACTGTTCAGGATAATAGTACCCAGCAAGCTCTAAATGATAGACTCTAGGCAGCCCATGCCAGAGTCATTGCCATGGCTGTCCTACAAATATCATTCTCAGTGTTACATCATTTTCCCCCCCTCCCCCACTCCTTTAACTCTGATGAAATTTAAATGTCAGTCTTAGTTTTCTTTAGTGGTTTTTTGTTGTTGTTGTTCCTTTGTTTTTTAATTCAGGTTTTTCTTTCTTCTTTTTTTATCTGTTAGCATGTTTGAGCTACTTAGTTTGATTTTCTTAGAACACATTGTTGGAATTCATCCTATTTTTTCATTCACTAGTCCACTGTTTCTGATTTTTCCTTTAATAATTCAAAGTATCTCTTTAATGCCTAGGTAGGATTGTTCTGCCTTCAAGAAAATTACAAACCTCCTACCTTACTTCTTACTGTATATGTGCTAAGAATTGTGAATCCAAGCTAGGTAATATCAGTGAGCCTGGGTAGGTATTTTTATCTTCACCACACTGCTGTCTTTAAGCGCTCTGTTAGAACCTTACCTGAAAAGAGCGGTGAGAAGATCAGACACAAATTTCATGGACAAAAAACTGTCATTTGTTTTGTTGGCCATTTTAGTTTTGCCTTTACCAGTTTTTTCATTAAGGATGTCAGAGAGTTCCTTGTAACACATAAATAAGCTCAGAACCTCCTCAAACTTATTCTTACTGTGTAAAAAAGAAAAAGAGACCACCAAGGACGAGCATCAGAATATTGCGGTTTACTTTCACATACAGTAATAAAGAAATCACAATGCTTCTTTAGATGTCATATTTTAGACCCAACCATTACAAATGAATGGATCTTCATTAACATAGCACTCCCAGGTCATACCAATCTGGGTTATTTCTTTTCTTCCCTTATTTATACCAGTTACTGCAGAGAATGAAAGTTCAATACTACCACCAATCAAAATTTCTCTGTTAAGATCAGGAGTTCTTATGTTCAGGGTCTGGGGAATTTTGAATACATTAAAGCGTGCTGGAGGGACAAAATTCACCAGCCTCTTTGGCATATGCTTTGGTGTTCCCTGGTAGAAAGAACATAGATAGTTTGGTCTTAGGCTACATGTCCATTAATGGATAGTGTATGGTCTGTGGTCTGTTCATACCTAGCATATTGTTAGTGTTAAAAAAAAAAAAACGCACACACACACACACACAAAATGAACTACAAGTAGAGTCACAGCAATACCTTACCTGAAATTACTTATAGAGAAATTATATTCTATTAGAACTTCACAAACTCCCATAACAAGAAAAGCGCAGATATTGTTTTTGATGCCAATACCAGTGTTCTGAGAAAAATCTGCTGATTTGTCCTAAAAAACAGAAGATAAAATTAATAAGGTACTAAAACCCTCCATTATTCAACAGAGCTGAGACTTAGCAATTACCAGTTCAAAGTCCTCTAGTTCACTCTTAATCATTCTACTAGTAATAGACTCCAACATATCATCTAAGTCTTGGTAGAATCCCTCTTCTTCCTCCTCCTCTTCTTTCTGCTGTAGGGGCACCACTCTACTCTTATACCAGGCCAAACAGTGTTGAATACAACACAGCAGGCAATCCTGCAGAAGAAAATAATAATTGAATATTCTTGTTAAAGGATAACCTATGAAGCTGTTGATAATCAACAAATAATCCTTATCTATAAGGCTAAAGTAAGTTATTCATTAGCATCACAAGTTAAATCAATCTGGATTAACAAAACCGGAAAAAAAATAATTGAACTAACAGAGGCATTGTTTTCTGGCCTTTCCCAAAGGCACTGGCTTCATAAGTAGCTGACACCTAAGAATGCAACATCAGATGTGCTGCCTCTGATCTGGTACAAACACCATGGAGCCTGGTTGTGAAATTAAACCCTCGCTAGCTCCTTTGAGTCCCAGAGGTTATTCTAAAGATAGGGGTTTATGTTGAGGGAATCTTTGGGAGACCAATCTTTAGCATCTCTGATCCAGGCTGAGGACATCTCAGTTATAAGTCACTTGGGATGACAGAGTTTCAGTTTTTATCTTTTCTTCTCTTTCTGAGGCTAGACAACTAGAATAGAAAACCAACCTGTCCTAGTTCCTCTGAAGGTTCGACAGAATGCCAATTCTAGCTCAGCCTAAATCATATACCCCAGACTAATGAAGCAGGTCCCCTGGGTTCATCTGCTTCTGGGTAACCTCCTTCTCTCCATTCTAAAGTATATTTATTTAATATATGTAACCAAAGAGCCATAAACGGGAGATAAAATGCTCCTTGGGAGAAACAATGGATGCCTTGATTTTGTAAGTGCTGACATGCAGATAGCTTACCAAGAAAACCAAGGTGAAGACGGGTCAGAAAAGATAAGCAGTAAGAGTTAAGAGTAAAAATTCATTGGGAGTACCAGGAAGAGCGCTTCACAGGGGAAGGTTATCTGTTTCTGAAGATCAACCATATCAACAGGGCTGATAGTTTTAGTAAAAATAATGGTTCTGGGAGGAGGAAAAAAAGTCTCACCAGTGGTTCCTGTAGAGAGATCTGATCTCCTTGGGTCAGAATACAAGCTTCTAATTTCAGAGGTGGCAGCACATCAGGTTCTGGCTCATAGAATTGTTTTAACTGTGTATGGTAAGGAAAAAGATACCATGGCTCATGAATGTTTTTCACGTTTTTAGCAGGTCACGCTAATGGCACCTTTAATGCTTTCTAAGACATTATTTCCCAACTGTCCAAAGAACACTGCAGCAAAATTTGTGTTACTTTGGCTCAACCATATCCTTTGCCCTTGCTTTAGGCACCGTACTGAGATCTTCTTTCCTATTTCCCCTTCATAACCTCTCCTATAAAACATCATACTCTCTCACACCAATTCCTAAATTTGTATAGGCAATCAGCATTTTCAGTATAGCTTGAAGGTTAAGAATATAGGCTCTAGAGTCAGACTGGCTGAGTCTAAAATCCCAGTACCACCACTTATTAATTCAATAAAGGTATTCATGCCTTGGTTCCTCATCTGTGAAATGAGGATATTATTAATATAAATGTGTAAGTTCGTATAAGGATTAAACATGCTAACACACGTAAGGAGCTTCAAATACTTGGCACATAACAGAGCTCAAAAAACTGTTAGTTAACTCAGCCATAAAAAAGAATGAAATAATGCCATTTACAGCAACAAAGATGGACCCAGAGATTATCATACTAAGTGAAGTAAGTCAGACTGAGAAAGACAAATATTATATGATATCACTTATATGTGGAATCTAAAATATGATACAAATGAACTTACCTACAAAACAAACAGACTCACAGACACAGAAAACAAACTTATGGCTACCAAAGGGGAAAGAGGGGGTATAAATTACAACTTTGGGATTAGCAAATACCAACTACTGTATATAAGATAAATAAACAACAAGATCCTACTGTATAGTATGAGGAGCTATACTGAATATCCTGTAATAAATCATAATGGAAAAGAATATGAAAAAGAATATATATATATAACTGAGTCACTCTGCTGTACACCAGAAACTAATACAACATTGTAAATCAACTATACTTCCATTAAAAAAAAGTTAGTTATCATTTTTCTCTTTTTTAACTTTTGGAGTCTGCAGAATTTTACAGGTCCACATACTAACCTAAGTTGGGAGGCACTGGTCTATGCCTTCAGTCATAATTTGCGATGTTAAATGTGCAAATGTAGATGGACTGATCATTACAGTTTGATAGATACAGTATAACAGGATACAAATTTTATATAGGATCAGGTCCAAGGCCCACTGAAAAGCTTTTGATGAACAGTATAGGACCTTCCAATAATTTCTCCACGTCTGAGACCTTACCTTCAAATGGAGCTTCTTTAGCAGAATTATCACAAAGCAATGGCATAAAAAGGAGGGAGAGGGAGAGAAAGAGCAGTTCCATTTATAGCAAAATGGTGGACTAGGGTTTAGAGACTCCTCATGGTAAAGAACAGTAAAATAATATTGCATTAAAAATTTTATACAGACATATTTATTAAATAGATAGCTAAGAGGAAAGGAAAAGGAAAGTAAAAAGGAATCACGAAATTAAAGACAAAGCCTAGGGCCCTCATGGGGTGGAGGTTGGATCAGAAACCTTCACATAAAGCTCTAATTCTCAGAAGGAGATATTCTTAGTGGATAAACCTAAAAAATAAATCCACCACATGGAGGAAGATGGTAGAGGGATATGTACCTGCCTAGGTGAAGGGGGAAAAATGTCTCTCCTGGGACTTCCTAACCACAAGCTAGTCTCCAAATGTAGATGGGGCTAGAATTCACACTACTTGTGTAGTCCGAAAAATCAAAAGCCAAAAATTTAGCTGAAAGTTTAAAGAAAGATAACATATAACTTGGAAAAAAGTTAAGGGAAAAAAGGAAAGAGACAATTTCAAATTTTACATAAACCAGAAAAAGAGAGAACATCCCTAATCATTTTATTAAGCTCATATTAAACCAAGGAAGTTCAGTACGAGAAATGAAAATTACAGGCCATTCCCTCTTATAAACATATATGTAAAAGTCCTAAATGAATACCAAACCCAGTAGTGTATAAAAAAGGTAATAATTTGAGTTCATCCCAGGAATGAAATTTTTTTTTTTTTTTTTTTTTTTGGCTGTGCCACACGGCAGGCAGGATCTTAGCTCCCTGATGACCAGGGATGGAATCCACGCCCCCTGCAGTTGGAAGTGCAGAGTCTTAACCACTGGACCACCAGGGAAGTCCCCCCGCCATGTTGCTTTAAAAGATTAAATAATATAATTCATCACAGTAATAGGTTAAAGGAGTAAAATCATAACGGTCATCTCAATAGATACAAAAATGTATTTGATAAAATTCAACATACATTCATGAGTAAAACAACAGATCTGAAATGGCACAGGAGAAAGTAAACTTGAAGACATTACGAGAAAATATCAAATCTGAAGAAAATAGTGTAAAAATATTGAGGAAAAATGAGCCAAGTCTCAGAGATCTGTGGAACAATATCAGGCATTCCAACATACATACCAATGAAGTCCCAGAAGGAAAGGAGAGAAAAGGGGGATAGAAAAAAATATTTGATGAAATAATCAGTGGACATTTCTCAGATTTGGTGACAAGCATCAACTTAGAGATCCAAAAAGCTTAATCAACTCCAAATAGGAGAAAAACATGCTTGGACTCTTGAGCTAGATGATCTGAGTTCAAATCCCAGCTCTGCCACTAATTAACTGTGTGACCTTGGGCAAATTAAATTACTTAACCTCTCAGACCCTTAAAATATAAATCTGTAAAATGGAGATAACAGTTCTTATTACACAGGGTTTTGTGAGGACTAAATGAGATCATCCACCATATAGTGCTTCATAAATTGCTTGGCCTTCTGTAAGTGCTAAACATTAGGTACTGTTGTTATTACTATTAGTACATAATAGTATCTTGAACTCTCACAATATATAAAAAGATTCATGTAATGAAACATTATTTAGCCATAAAAGGAATGAAGCACTGATACATACTACAACATCGATGACCCCTGAAAACATCATGTTAAGTGAAAGAAGTCAGTCACAAAAGACCACACACTGTATGATTCCATTTACGTGAAATGTCCAGAATAGGCAAATCTATAGAGACAGAAAGAAGATAAGTGATTTCTTAGGGGTAGGAGGATGGGGGAAGGATGGGAGAATTAGAGGGTGGTAGCTAAATGGCATAGGGTTTTTTTCCTGAGGTGATAATGTTCTCAAATTGATTACGGTGATGGTTGCACAACTCTGCAAATATATGAGTTATATTTTTTTAAATGGGTGAATTGCATGATATGTGAATTATATCACCACAAAACTGTTATTTAAAAAAACATTCAAATAAATGCTTAATGAATAAACGTTGAGTAAAAGGTCTTATTTACAGTAGATATTCTCCAGTTGAATTCTTGTCATCTTGATAATTCTCTGAAATATTTCATAATTTAAAGCTTTTTTAAAACTGAGAAATACAGAAAATAACCTAATAGACACTCATGAATATGTCACTCAGATTTAACAAATGTCAATATTGTGCTATATTGTCTCCAAATCTCTTTTTCTTCTTTCAGAAATAAACATAACAAATAAAGCTGCTGATGGCCTCTGTACAAATGGTTCTTCAGAACGTCCTTCTAATTTAGGATGTAGATTGTTAACTGAGAGGGTAACTGTCAGATAATGGCAATAAGTGGTGATTAAAATAAAACAACATGAAATAGCATCACATACCTCAGGCATGGTCACAATGTACCACTGCACTAGTTGGGAACTATTTCATATTTTGAAAATTATGAAGAATGTCAATCGCCTCTTAATGCCTTAGTATCTGTTCCCTTATATTCATAAAAATACATTTTACCTGTGAGAGCAGAGTTTGCATGATTGAATTAGCCAGCTGAGAATTTCTTCGAAGGACATCATAGAACCCCTAAAAGGAATCAAACAGAGGACAAATAAGCTCTTTGATGAATAAATGAACAACAATATCCTAACAGATTTAGGTCTATGCTCCATTACAAGGTAATGTTCTTTTTTTTTTTTTTCCAGCATCTGTAAACTACATTTATTGAGTGCTTACTGGGCACATCAGATTCAAAAGAGTTGGGACGGGGGGAGGTAAGAACTTAAGAAATTAAACATACACATTAATTTTACCACGAATTTAACTACTAGGGAAGTACAAAATTTGCACAAGTTATACTTTATAATGAAATTTTGATGTCTGTCAAAAGGATAAGTTATACATACAATGCAGTAAAAATGTTTTAAAATTGTGCTTAGTATCACAGAACTACCCCGAAATGGGTTGATAAAATGCCTATACAGCATTATACAGATATATTTCACATTAAAGATTGCTTGTAAAGTACAAATACTTTGACCCCATTGCTGAGAAATCTATGGCTGACAACTATATGTGCAGTTCCTCTAAGAAACATCGCAGTATTTGTAGTCCATCTCTCCTTTAAACTCCACCTTATTTTTAGTTTCACTTACTAACGAGTTCTCTTCAGAACCGTTTATATTTCTTTTGTCTGATCTTGAGTTTCCTGATTTCATTTTTTAAACAATTTATAGTGTCACGACTTGCTTTTAATCTCTTTAAGCTCTGCAATTTCAAAGTTTGTTTTTTTTTCCCACAGCTTCTAATTTTTCTCTGGTTTTCACTTCAAGTTCTGCAAATTCTGTTTCATGCTTATAGGCTCCTAAGGTAAGCTGACGAGATGTTGTTAATAATTATAGCATCACCGCTGTTGGGTCTTGAAATATCATTTCATAATAGAACTCTGAAACTACTGTCTTTTTTCCCAGCATTGCATTGGTGTCTGATTGAAATAGCTTTTAAAAAAATATATTTATTTATTTATTTTTGGCTGTGTTGGGTCTTCGTTTCTGTGTGCAGGCTTTCTTTAGTTGCGGCGAGCGGGGGCTACTCTTCATCGCGGCGCGCGGGCTTCTCACTGTCGTGGCTTCTCTTGTTGTGGAGCCCAGGCTTTACATGCGCAGGCTCGGTAGTTGTGGCTCACGGGCTTAGTTGCTCCGCAGCATGTGGGATCTTCCCAGACCAGGGCTCGAACCCATGTCCTCTGCATTGGCAGGCAGATTCTTAACCACTGTGCCACCAGGGAGACCCTTGAAATAGCTTTAATAAATGATACAGGGTTACAGGCCTTCCATTAGGATCAATGAAAAATATTTTGATGATTATTTCGAATTCAGCCCGTTTCAGTAATTTCATATGGAGGCTTAGTAACAACTCTTAAAAGGATTGCCATAGCTTTCATATAATTTAAATTGGATTTTCTTCACATATGCTGACATATCCTCATTTCTGTATGGTTTTACATATACTGTCCACTGATGCGTGTGCCCATCCTCTTCTCTTTTCTTTCCAAAGTGTGGAGCAACATTACCATAAACTTGGTTTAACGACAGTAACCCCCTTCACTCTCCTGCCGGAGTCGGGCTCAAATTCGGCCATTCTCTTGAACATACTGTCCTATGGAAGAAGCCGCCACTGCCAGGGAAAGAGACTGGGGCCAGCTGACTCGCCGCTCCGCTCCTCCGCTCCTCCCGCGCGGGCCCAAGGAGGAGGGTTTCTGGCCGAAGGAAGTCAAGTCAGCAGTGCTCGGGGTGCTGAGGAATCGCCAACGCCTCAGGGCAGAGGGCGTCGCAGAAGCCCATTCAGCCCCACGAGGGAGGAGAGCAGGACGGGAAGAGTTGCAGCTACAAGGTAATTTTTAAAATTTGGAGGTAGGATTGAGTTTTTTTTTGAATATGGATGATTGTGCAGAAAAGAGTTATTAACACAGTGGTCTGAGACTGCTATCCTTAGAAAGGTCTGCTTCCAAGGTTGGCCCTTGGCTGGTGGCTGGGAATTTGGCTGGTAAACAGTTTTTTCCTATACTGATATAAAACTCCCTAAACAATGAGAAGCTTACTGTGCCTAAACTGTTTGTACAAACGATATAGTTTATGCTGAAAACCTGATTTCCTTCTGGGAGTTAGGAATTTTGGTACATGCTAAGTAAGGGTGCCTATGTGACCAGCTGCCAATAAAAAACGTTGGGTGCTCTCTAATAAGCTTCCCTAGTAGAATATGCTTTGCATATGTTATCACAACTTATTTGAATATGCTTTGCATACATTATCACAACTCATTTGCTGGAAGAATTAAGTGCATCCTGTGCAATCTCACTTGGAGAGGACTCTTAGAAGCTTGCACCTGGTCTACTGTGGACTTCACCCTATGTGCCTCTCACCTCTGTTTTTTGCTTTGTATCCTTTTAACTCTAAATCTCAGCCACGAGAACAAATTTACGCTCAGTTTTATCAGTCCTTCTAAAGAAATCTTTCAACATAGAGGTGGTTTTTGGGGACCCCCAATAAAACAAACAATTGTTCTAGCACCGTTTGTTGAAAAGACCATCCTCTCTCCACTGAATTACCTTGGGATCTCCGTCAAAACTCCACTGACCAGGGACTTTGCTGGTGGTGCAGTGGTTAAGAATCTGCCTGCCAATGCAGGGGACACAGGTTCGAGCCCTGGTCCGGGAAGATCCCACATGTCACGGAGCAACTAAGCCTGTGTGCCACAACTACTGAAAAATAAATTAATTAATTTAAAAATAAAAAGAAAAAACTTAACTGACCAAATTTATACTTGTTCAATTGTTTTGTTCATTTTAGGTGGTTTACACTCCACATAAATTTTATTATTATTATATACATTTTTAAATTTATTTATTTTTGGCTGCATTGGGTCTTCGTTGCTGTGCGCGGGCTTTCTCTAGTTGCAGAGAGCTGGGGCTACTCTTCATTGCAGTGTGCGGGCTTCTCATTGCGGTGGCTTCTCTTGTTGCGGAGCACGGGCTCTGGAGCACAGGCTCAGTAGTTGTGGCACAGGGGCTTAGTTGCTCTGCAGCATGTGGGATCTTCCCAGACCAGGGCTCGAACCTGTGTCCCCTGCATTGGCAGGAGGATTCTTAACCACTGTGCCACCAGGGAAGCCCCACATAAATTTTACAATCAACTTCTTAATTTCTACAAAAAAAGCCTGGGATTTCATTGAATCTACAGATATTTCTGAGACTTAAAAACATTAACAATATTAAGCATTCTCATCTGTGAACATTGCATATCTCTCCATTTAATTCTTCTTTAATGTCTCTCAGCTATTTTGAGGTCTTCAAGTGTACATATCTTGTGCATATTTTGTTGAATCTATCCTTAACTATTTTTTTATCTACTATAAATATTGCTTTCAATTTCAAACTGCTCATTGCTAGAAAATAGAACTATAATTGATTTTTGCATGGTTATTGATCTTGTATTCTACAAACTTACTAAACTCATTTTTTGCAGACTTTTTGGTATTGTCTATGTACACTAAGTGAACAACACAGCTTTACTTCATCCTTTCAAATCTGTGTGCCTTTATTTCTTTTTCTTGCCTTGCTGCATTGGATCAGACCTTCACTTTAATGCAGAATAAAAGTTTTGAGGACAAATATCCTTGTTCCTGATCCAAGGGGAAACGCATTAAGTCTCTCACTATTTATATTAGACGTAGGATTCATAGACACCCTTTATCGGGTTGAGAAATTCCCCTCTTAGTTTGCTAAGAGTGTCTGAGAGTTTTACCACAAATGAATGTTGAACAAAGATATTTTTAATTATTAAAACAAATTCAATGCTTGCCAGAGTATGCCAGTAGACTTTAAAATGTTCTAATCTTTAACCCAGCAATGTGGTCAAATATTCAGGTACAACAACATTCATGGTGAAAAACTGGAAACAATAGAAATGCCCCAAAACAGTTAAATAAATTACTGTACACATAAAGAACACTTTTCAGCATTAAAAATTATGTGTCAAAGAACATTTAATGAAATGGGAAAATACTTACAACATAATATTAAGAGATAAAAGCTAGATAAATCTTATGATTTCAATTTTGTATAAATATACATATATGAGTGCTGGGATTAATAATAATATTTTTAAAAATATATTCCTGTATTTTCCATATTTTCTACAATAAACCTGAAAAATCCGACGTCTGGTACAGTGCCTGGCAACCACTGTAGCTCAATAAATGTTATTTATTTTTTTATTTTTATTTTTTATTTATTTTTTTTGCAGTACGCGGGCCTCTCACTGTCGTGGCCTCTCCCGTTGCGGAGCACAGGCTCCAGACGCGCAGCCTCAGCGGCCATGGCTCACGGGCCCAGCTGCTCCGCAGCATGTGGGATCTTCCCAGACCGGGGCACGAACCCGCGTCCCTTGCATCGGCAGGCGGACTCTCAACCACTGCGCCACCAGAGAAGCCCATAAATGTTATTTTAAAAATGGCAAATAAAAGTATTACAATAGCTGTTCTCTGAAATGACTTCCACTTAAATCTACTTGCTAGATTATCTAATGCTCTCCATCCTATGAAATATGTATGCTGAAGTACACAGCATACTAAATGCTAGCAATCGTAGTGCAATCCCTCATGATTGCAAACTTTTGTTCCCACTGGCTGAATTATATCCTAATCACAAGTCAGTAGTAATATTTGTTCCACTCAGTTTTTGCTAATTGTACCATCATTGTTAATTATGTGATCTAATCAGACATTCTGTAAACTGTTGGAAACCAAGTGCAAAACGAAAAAGAAGTTGTTTCTGGGAATTCCCTGGCCGTTCAGTGGTTGGGACTCCGCACTTCCACTGCCGAGGGCACAGGTTCAACCCCTGGTTGGGGAACTAAGATCCCACAAGCCATGTGGCATGGCCAAAAACAACAACAACAAAGAACGAGAAGTTGTTTTCATAAAAACTAAGTTGAATGTTCTGGAAAGACGTAATACAAGTAAATCTCTAAAACCAACTTCTGATGAATTAGGGGTAAGACAATTCTAAAAACTTAGGGGAAAAACTGAACATATCTAGAAGATTTCTATACTAAGACTGTATCTGAAGTGTCTTAAAGTTTTTATCCTACTTTACGTATAAGCAAAAACTTGAAATTATAGGCAATACATTAAAGTTATGGTTTGTTTGAGAGACAGGAAGTTCCAAATGGCAGACTCATACTCAAAACCAAAAGAACTTGGCCTTAAAACAAAAGACTGGAGGGCTTCCCTGGTGGCGCAGTGGTTGAGAGTCTGCCTGTCGATGCAGGGGACACGGGTTTGTGCCCCCGTCTGGGAAGATCCCACATGCCACGGAGCGGCTGGGCCCGTGAGCCATGGTCGCTGAGCCTGCACGTCCGGAGCCTGTGCTCCGCAACGGGAGAGGCCACGACAGTGAGAGGCCTGTGTACTGCAAAAAAAAAAAAAAAAAAAAAAACTGGTAAATTAACAGTACATTTAAATATTTCAAATTAAAATAAAACATTTAAGGTGTTTTAACTATTCTTTATGATTCCTCACCTTAAACGACTTTTTGGCTAAGCATCACTAACTACTGGTCCTCACTGCATTAAATAAGAGCGTTATCTACTGTACTTTGATAATCAGAAAAAAAATGATTAAAATTAAAAGGATTATTAGTGGAGTTGGGGAGGGAAGTACTACATCTCTTCACTCTGCTGATTTACCTCATAAAGCATGAGTCGAACATCAGCCTGCTGGCCTAAACATCTCCTCAAACTGTCCATGATCTCAAGGCAAAAGGTTTCATTGGCGACAGAATTGTAACGGCTATGGACATCCACGTGGACCTGAAAAGAAGAGAGGCCAGTTCATGTCTATCTTACCAGAGTAAGTAGTTTCTATTAAGGGGGTAAAATGAGCTGATGTACTTGGTCAAAGAACCTTCCATTTAGCTTTCCCCATATGCCAAAACCCAGGACTGAGGCAGACATTATAATCATTATTAGGCCATGATAAGTTATCACTCTTATTCTAGTTTGGACTAAGAGAATTTTCAAACACTTAAAAAAAATTAACTCTTCCTTATTCCTGAAGATTTTCCTTGGCAATGTCACCTGCTTAGGAAGGCACACAGATTATTTCATGCCTCTAGAATTCAGCAGTCATAATAAAACTTGATTTTACATAAAAGGTCTAAAAGACTTCCTTAAACATCTTCAACAGCTAGAAGAATTGAGCACTTTTTGGTTCCATGAACTCCTGAGAGGTTTAGAGGTAGGTAGTTGTTTTGTTTAGATATGGACTTGACAAAGAATAACACTGCTTGTTTGATTCACATAATAAATTCAGCCATTATAGACCAAGAACTCCTAATCCTTACTTCAGGCATCTTAGTGAGGAAGTTAATACTGAGGTCAAATCCCAGTTCTACCCATTACTGGCCATATCACCTTGGGCAAGTTATTTAACATCTCTCAGTCTCAGTTTTCGTACACTTAAATTGGGGATAATAATAATAATACATAAATGATACCCAGTGTTCCTAATATTTAATCTATGCCATATGTTATAAACAAAAGTTTTGTATAGTTATACCAGAGCAATAAAGGATTCTTAATGAAACTGGTAAACAGATACTTCTCTTACTTACAAGTCGTATATTACTGAATTTAAATGACAAAGACAATTTTATTGCTGCAAAACCTAGATTATCAAATTACTGTAAAAAGTTTTGCTTTTCTCAGGTTACAGGTTTTAATAGATGTGCAAAGTAAATAAACTATTAAAATTGGGGACAATAACAGTATTTAGCCTCAGAGAATTGCCGTGAAGATTAAATGAGAAAATAAATGTAAAGCACTTAGCATAGAGTCTAGCACAGTGCTGTCCAGTAGAAACACAATACAAATCACAAATGCAAGCCACATATATGATATTAAATTTTCTAGTAGCCAAATCAAAAAAGTAAAAAGAAACTGGTGAAATTAATTTTAATATTTTATTTAACCCAACACAGCCAAAATATCATCTCAACACATAATCAAAATAAAAAATTATTGAGATAGTTTACATTCTTTTATCTCACACAGTCTTCAAAATCCAGTTTGTGTTTTACACATGGAGCAACACTCAATTTGAACTAGCCACATTTCAATCAGTATTCAGTTCAACAGCCACCTTGAGGCTAGGGACTACCACATTGAAAAGCACAGTTAACACACAGCAAATTTTCCATTAAAAAGTGTTGGCTGATATTATCATCATCATCAGACTCTCAGTTTCAGGATCATTTGTACAACCAGAACAGGAGTAAAAGAAAAGAGTCTGCACATCATCAGCTCCTGCATCAGTGCACACACTATAAGCTGGTGTGAAAAAAAAATCCTTACCTGGCTAATACCAATAGACTGACTGCACTGAGAAGATGACAAGCTGCCTAAAACTTTAAAGTTCTTCAGGAGCAGCAAAAACCCAGCAACTGCAGATTTTCGGGCATCAAGCTGGCTAGCTCAGGAATAGACAGAGAAGAAGTTACCAAACAGTACTGATTTCACAGGAATAGGCTTCTGGGTCAGAAAAATTCAGTTAGTTCTGTACAGGAAAGGAATATGTATAAACAATGAAGCACAGAGCAAAATAAATTGAATTTATATACTCAAAATAAGGCATCGGCTGTTCACAGCAATTAATAGTATAGGAATTCAGCTGAATTTTGCATTATCTACTTAACCTCATGACACTATCTATACTTTCCTCTATCCTGCTGACAAGTCTATGAGAGAAATGAGAACAAGAGTGCTGAAAGGCTGTACAATGGGTTGATAACTCAAATATAAGTACTAAATATAGCAAAGGAAATCATTAATTTTCTCTGAGTTTAAAGGAGCACTTCCTTTCTTCATAGAGGAGTGCAGTGCTTGGTGCCTTATAAACCCTCCCATCCAGAAAAATGATACACTCATCTCACTGAGGCTCAATGATTAATTCATGTTATAGATGCGACAGTATACAACCTTGGCCTATCAGACATGCTTTTGGGTAAGGAGTAACAACAAACTGTCAATTCTAGAATAGGGATAAACAGCATATGGCTACTTACTAGTTGCTCCTCTGAATATCCATGAGTGTATTATAATATGGTCAATGTGATATTAATTTGGTATCTTATCCTTAAAGTAACAAATGCTTCCCACATATTACCCATCTCATATCTTTAGGAGATGGTATTATCATCTCTAGCTTGGGTTAGGAATTTGCATGACTGCTGTGAACAGGTTGTACTAGAGATGACTGCAGAGAGGACTCTAAGTAACATTAGAAAGCATCACTTCCTCAGATCTCAAGGGAGGCTACATACCTGGCAAACATAGCTTTCCGAAGGACAAGTATCAAGGAGTCTCTTACTGACAAGCTGACTTTTAGAAGGGGCTGAAAGAGGAAGAATCAGTAGGTAAAAACAGCAATTTGTTTATTAGCCTTAGCACATTTCTACTCAATACTGTTACCATTTGGCTTTTATAAGAAAGTTTGGCTCTGTTTTATAAACAAGTTGCATTGTTTATTACACTTAGTAATAAGGACAATTTTATATTTTGAAATGCTGAATTGAAACTAGTTGTGAATACCTTTAAACCTACTGTCCTCAATTAATAATTTCCTAAGAGCCTTTCAATTACTTCACTAACTTGAAACTGAATCAAAGGAGAGAGAATAGCACTAGGAAGAGGGGGTAAACTTGGAAAATAGACTCTATTTTAATAGAAAGTTTTATGTTCTAGAATCAAGGGAAACAGTATTTCTTACACGTACATATGTGTAAGAAATACATCAGACCTCTACTCGGCAGTTCAACCTCAGTTGTGGTAAGCTCCTTAGGAGTCAAGACTTACCTGCACTGCCTTCAGCAGCCCTTGTACGGTTTGAAGAGGCAGAAAGGACAAATAGTCAAAAGTTTCTGTGACTTTAGAAGAGCAACTTTGAAGAACTAAGGGTGAATACATGATGATATTTGAAAGCAGGTCTGAAAAACAGAATCTATAATCAGTTGCCTCAAATAACTAAAAACGTTTCAAATAAAAGGAACATAAAATGGAGAAAGAAATGGTAAAAAGTTTTTTGTTTCTTTCTCAAATAAGTCAAGTACACTGCAACATAGATTTCTACTGATTCTATATATTAATACTTTAAGGTCAATGTAACCAGGATACTTGTAAAATTTCTTCTGGTGATAGTATAAGACTACAAAAATTAAACTGTCTAAAAGAAAGGAAGAAACCCATTATACTGCCTGAATAAGTAGCATACATTGTCTTCATATTTCCAAACTGAAATAAATCAATAAATATTTATGAATTTCTATTATGTGCAAGCATAATAATATGGTCCTATAAGGAATATTCAAAAGCACAAAACTTAGTCTCTCTTCCTTCAAGAATGTTAATTTAGCTGGAAGTCAAGAAAAAAATATTTTAAAAGAATGAAAGAAGTAACAGAATGATATCAAAAATTTAATAATTCCAAACATTGCTTATTGTCTAGCAAATGGTAAAGAGAGAGTTTAAACAGGAGCGCAAAGGAAGAGATCATTATGAGACGGTGTGCTTTAGGAGAGCAAAGAGAAGAAGGAATTTAAGCTGGATTCTAAAAGATGGGTAACATTTAGATGCACAAAGAACTGGAAAGAACTACTATATTTAAAGGGAAAAGTACGAGTGAAAGTACAGGAAAAGCAAGTGTAAGACATATTCAGAGGATGGTGGGGAAATCTGTGGAGATAGGGTGAAGCGTTCAGAAAAGTAAATAATGGAAGTTAATGCTAGAAAGGTAGGTTGGATCAAACTGTCAAGTTTTTTTTTTTTGGCCGTGGCATGTGGCTTCTGGGATCTTAGTTCTGCGACCAGGGATCAAACCCAGGCCCATGGCAGTGAAAGCACTGAGTGCTAACCACTGGACTGCCAGGGAATTCCACCAAGGACTTTAAATACCAGAATAAAGAGCTGGTAATTTATGAAAGAAGGTATTGGTGAGTTTTGAATGACAGAGTGGTATTTTAGGAATACTGATCTGGCGGCAATTTGCAGGGAGAATTGCTGCAGAAGCAAGGAAACCAGTTAGGAAGCTGTGGTAGTAGTCTAAGTGCAAGGTTATAAGACTGGGAATTAGGCAATGGGTGTCTGTCTGTGGGGGGAGGGTATAAAAAAGAAGAGGTAACGGTATGAGGGAAAGAATGAAAGAACTTAGGTACCAGGTGTATTTGAGAAGATTAAAAGGAATTCTAGCCTCTGAGACTCAGAGCCGTGTTTCAGATAACAGAAATAAGGACAACGGAAAGGGGAATTTGTTTGAAGGAAACAGTATTGCATTTGAAATAAAAGGGAAAAAAATACTAAATGGAAATATCCAGCAGGAATGAAGTCAGTCAAGCACTGAACTAAGGAAAGAGGAGAGTCTTGACATAAAGATTTGGGAGCCATGCCCACAAAAGACCCCACCAAAATAACTGAAATCATGAGAAGGGGTATGATATCTGCAAGTAAGGGAATGTATAAAAAGAGGGGCAGATACTGCCCACCAGGATGGAGTAAGAGTAACCAGATTTATCTTCCCACTTTAAACATCTACAACAAAATAAGCCAAATTACATGAAACAACAATTTTCAGACACCAGACAAGAAGCAGTACAGACAATGATCCCTGAGAGAAGGGAAATAAATGAGGAGAGGCTTATAATTGCCCCATCTTACTGCTTGGAGAATTTCTAGGCAGTTGCACAGAGAGGGGAAACTCAGAATCCAGCAGTCTTCCTGAGTTAGAGAGACAGAGTTGACAATTCAGGAAAGCCAAGGCAGCTAGAATTCATAGGGCAGAGTACCAGAAAGGAAAGAGCTGCATGGAAAGAGAGCCCTGGAGATGTGCAGGTAGCTCCCCTTGTATGTTAGCTGCATGCTAGTCAGTGCATCTGTATGAAGAAACAACCTGAAGTCAGGGAAAAAATCACAGGCAAGCAGTAGGCAAATCCATTCTCAGAGGTCATAAAGGACAGGAAATAGTTTATATTCACAACATCCACAGTGGAGACACCTCATAATATACAAGGAGCATTGCTTTAATTGTAGCACCAAGTTGACCCTAAATTAAAGGCTGTCTGGTCTTACATAACACAACATAAAAATAATCATAAAAAGGATTAAATGCTTTCCAAGAAACTTAAAGCTCAATAATATTTGAAGGAAAAAAAAAATCCAGCAAATTAACAATGTGAAATTCACAGTGTCTACCATCCAATCAAAATTATTCATCGGGCTTCCCTGGTGGCGCAGTGGTTGAGAGTCCGCCTGCCAATGTAGGGGACACGGGTTCATGCCCCGGTCCGGGAAGATCCCACATGCCACGGAGCGGCTGAGCCCGTGAGCCATGGCCGCTGGGCCTGCGCATCCGGAACCTGTGTTCTGCAACGGGAGAGGCCACAACAGTGAAAGGCCCGCGTACCGCAAAAAAAAAAAAAAAATTATTCATCATGCAAAGAAGCAAACACAACTCATGACGAAGAGGAAATAAATCAATAAAAACATCAGAAATTACACAATGATAGAGTTAGTAGACAAGGACATTAAAAGAACTAAAATAAATATATGTTCAAGAAGGTAAGGGAAGGGAATTCCCTGGTGGTCCAGTGGTTAGGACTTGGTGCTCTCACTGCCAGGGGCACAGGTTCACCTGGTTGGGGAACTAAGATCCTGCAAGAAGATGTGCCACAGCAAAAAAATAAAAACAGGTAAGGGAAGCACGTTTAAAAAAAAAAAGACAGGGAAGATATGGAAGACATAAATCGAACGTCTAAAAATGAAAATTTTAATGGATAAGATCACTGCAGAAGATTTGGGAATTTGAATTTACAGCAATAAAAACTATCTAAAATGAAACACAAAGTAAAAAAGACTAAAGAAAGGATAACCGTGAGCTGTGTAACAACTTACAGCCACTTAACATATGTGTAACTGGAGTTGCAGAAGACCGTGTGTGTGTGTCTGCGCGTGCGCGCGCATGCACCAGTGAGGAAGAAGATGACAGAAAAAATTTTTTGAAGAGATAATACCTGAAGAGCTTTCAAACTTGATGAAAACCATAATCTTACAGATCTAAGCAGCTTAACAAACCTCAACCACAAGAAACATGAAGGAAACAACACTAAAGCACATCATAATTAAATTGCTTAAAACCACTGATAAAGAAGAAATCTAAAAAGAAAAAGACATTATAACGAGAAGAAAAAAAGAGAAGAATGAACGCAGACTTTTCACTGGAAATGATGAAAGCCAAAACGCATTAGAGCAATATCTTTAAGGCACTAAAAGTAAAAAAGTCAATCTAGAATTTTATACCCAATGAAAATGTCTTTTAAGAAGTAACATGAAATGAAGACTTTTTCTGATACACAAAAGAATTCATCATCAGCAGATGAGCAGTATAAGAAAATTTAAAGGCAGTCCTTCAGACAGAAAGAAAGTTGATACTAGATAGAAATCTGGATTTACACAAAGGAAAAACCACCAGAAATGGTAAACACATGGGTAAAAATTAAAAGACTTATTATTTTTAAAAATTCTTAAAAAGATAAATGTTTAAAGCTAAATTAGGGCTTCCCTGGTGGCACAGTGGTTAAGAATCTGCCTGCCCGTGCAGGGTACATGGGTTCGAGCCCTGGTCCAGGAAGATCCCCCATGCTGCGGAGCAACTAAGCCCATGTGCCACAACTACAGAGCCTGCGCTCTAGAGCCTGTGAGCCATAACTACTGAGCCCGTGTGTCACAACAACCGAAGCCCGCAAGCCCTAGAGCCCGTGCTCTGCAACGAGAAGCCACTGCAATGAGAAGCCCGAGCACCACAACAAAGAGTAGCCCCCACTCGCCACAACTAGAGAAAGCCTGTGCGCAGCAACGAAGACTCAACGCAGCCAAAGATAAAAACAAGCTAAGTTAACAACAATGTAGATATAATTCAATATACTGACAGAAGTAAAATGCATGAGAATGCACAAAAGCTACTGGAGTAGGGGTAAAAAATGGAAGTATACTGTTGTAATGCTCTTATACTACATGTAAAGAGGTATGCTACTACTTGAAGGTAGACTATAATAAGTTAACAATGTATATCATAAACCCTAAAGCAACCCAAAAGAAAATAAAACAAGAGATATAACTAATCAAATTAGCAAGATAAAACGGAATCATTAAAAACCAAAAAAACTCAATTCAAGAGAAGGGAGAAGAGAAAAAAGGGAACAAAAACAGACAGACAAAGTAGAGAACAAATAGTCGGATGATAATCACATTAAATGTAGATGGCCTGCCCTGATTAAAAGTCAGAGATTGTCAGGCTTCCCTGGTGGCACAGTGGTTGAGAGCCCGCCTGCCGATGCAGGGGGACACGGGTTCGTGCCCCGGTCTGGGAAGATCCCACATGCCGCGGAGCAGCTAGGCCCGTGAGCCATGGCCGCTGAGCCTGTGCATCTGGAGCCTGTGCTCTGCAACAGGAGAGGCCGCAACAGTGAGAGGCCCACGTACCGCAAAAAAAAAAAAAAAAAAAAAGTCAAGAGATAGTCAAATTGGATAAAAAAAGTAAAACACGATTGTATGTTGTCTATAATAAAACCCAAGTTAACTATAAAGACATAAATAAGTTAAATCTAAAAAGATGGAAAAAATATACCATGTTAACACTGATAAAAAGAAAGCTGCAGAGGTTATATTAATATCAAAGTAGACTTCCGAGTAAATAATCTTGCCAGGAACAAAAAGGTCATTTCATAACAATTAATGGATCCATTAACCAAGAGGACATAACAATCCTCAATGTTTATGCCCTATAATAGAGTTTTAAAATTCCTGAAGCAAAAACTGATAGAACTGAAAGGCACAGAGAGTCATTTCTATAAATACAAAGTCAGAGATTTCAACACCCCTCTCTTAATAGTTAACAGAATAAGTAGATAGAAAATCAGTAAGGACACAGGAGACTTGAATAATCTGACTTCAGTGATTTATAGAAAACTATCTAATAACAGAATACATATTATTTTCAATAGCATGCAGAACATTTATCAAAATGGACCATATTCTAAGAATAAAACAAGTCTCAATAAATTTTTTAAAATTTGCATCAAAGAAATCCACAAATACTTGAAAACTAAACAACACACTTCTGAATAACCCACAGGTTAAAGAACAAACCACAAAGAAATTAAAAGTATTTAGAACGGAATGAAAATTAAAAACAAAATTTATGGGATGCAGCGAAAGCAACGTTTAGAAGGAAATTTATAGTTTAATGCTTGTATTGAAAAAAAAGAGAAAGGTCTCAAATTAATGACATAAGCTTTTAATCAAAAGACGCACAGACTAACCCAAAGTGGCAGTAGAAACAAAACAAAAAAGAGCACATATGAATAAAACTGAAAACAGAAAAACAACAGAGAAACTCAATGAAACCAAAAGCTGGTTCTTGGAGAAAAATCAATAAAAATGATAAACCTCTTGCTAGACTAATCAGGAAAAAGAGAAAAGATGCAAATTATGGCTTTCAGAAGTAAGAAAGGGCAAATCAATATAGATCCTACAGACATTAAATGGAATATCTGGAACAACTTCATGACAATAAATTTGATAACTTAAGATGAAATGGTCAAATTCCTTGAAAGACACAAACTACCAAAGTTCACCCAGAAGATTTAGATAACCTGACTAGCCCTACTTCTATTAAAAGAATGGATTTTGTAGTTAAAACCTTTCACACAAACAAAAGGAAACTTCAATCATCAGGAAGGAAAAAATAGCAATATCAGTATCTAGGTAAATATAACAGACCAGAAGTTGGCACACTTTTTCTGTAAAGGGCCAGACAATAACTATTTTAGGCTTAATGGGTCATGTGAGATATATATATATATCACGAGTTGGTGTGTGTGTGTATATATTTATTTATATATATATATATATATATATATACACACACACACTAACTCAACTCCGCTGGTAAAATATAAAAGCAAGATAGACAACACATAAACGATTGAGCATGTCTGTATTCCAATAATACTATATTTTATGAACTCTGAAGTCTAAAATTTTCATGTATCATGATATATTCTTCTTTTGATGTTTTTCAATCACTTAAAAGAGCAAAATTAACCCAAAGCAAGCAAAAGGAAGGAAATAATAAAAAACAGAATTTGGTGAAATTGAAAACAAACAAAAAGAATGAGAAAATTCAAACTAAAATCTCATTCTTTCAAAGATTATTAGTAAAACTGGCAAGCTTCTAAGCCAGACTGATAAAGAAAAAAAGAAAAAAGACGTATCACTGATATCTAGAATGTCTAGATTTGGAGATGACGTGATTTCTATGTAGAAAATCCTAAGGAATTGCCAAAAAGCGACTAGAACTAATAAGTGGGTTTAGCATGGTTGCAGGATATAAGGTCAACATTAAAAAAGCAACTATTTCTACACAACAGCAATCAACAATCAGAAATTGAAAATTTTAAAAATACTATTTACAACAGTGTCAAAAAAATGAAACGGATCAACTGACAAAAGATATGCAAGATCCACGCACTGAAAACTACAAAACATTGCTGAAAGAAACTGAAGACCTAAATAAATGGAGAGATACACTGTGTTCGTGGGTTAGAAGACTCAATATTGTTAAGATGCCAATTCTCTCCCCAATTAATCCATACATTTGAGGCAATCTCCATCATAACATGAGCAGACCTTTTATAAAAATTGACAAACTGATTAGAATATTTATTTGGAAATGCAAAGGACCTAGAATAGACAAAATTATTTTGAAAAAGAACAAAGTTAGAAGACTTACACTATTGCTTTTAAGACACATTATGACGCTATAGCAATCAAGACGTAACACACACATAGCTCACTGGAATAGAACAGATTCCTAAAATAGACCCACACATGTATGGTTAGTTGATTTCAATAAAGATGTCAAGGTACGTCAATGAAGAAAAGATAATCTTTTCAAAAAATTGTGTTGAAACAACTGGATAGCCTTAAGCAAAAAGATGAACCCTGTTATGTCACACCCTATACAAAATTTAACAAAAATGGATCATAGATCTAAGTATAAGAGCTAAAACTATAAAGCTTCTAGTAGAAAATATAGGAGAAAATCTTAGTGACCTTGGGTTTGGCAAAGTTTTTTTTAATACATGACATAAAAAGCAGGAACTATACAAAGAAACTGATGAACTGGTAACTGATAAAATTAAAAATGTTGGTCCTTCAAATGACACTGTTATAAAAATTAAGTCAAACCACAGACCAAGAGAAAATATCTGCAAAACATATCTGGGGCTTCCCTGGTGGCGCAGTAGTTGGGAGACCACCTGCCAATGCGGGGGACGCGGGTTCGTGCCCCGGACCGGGGGGATCCCACATGCCGCAGAGTGGCTGGGCCCATGAGCCATGGCCGCTGATCCTGCGCATCCGGAGCCTGTGCTCCGCAGCGGGAGAGGCCACGGCAGTGGGAGGCCCGCGTACCGCAAAAACAAAACAAAACAACAAAAAAACATATCTGACAAAGGACTTGTATTTAGAATATATAAACAACTCTTACAACTCAGTAATAAAAAGGGAAACAACTCAATTTTTTAACAATGGACAAAAGACTTGAACAGACATTTAACCAAAGAAAATACAGAAATGACAAATAAGCATGGCAAATGTTCAATGTATCATTAGGCATTGAGGAAATGCAAACAAAAACACAATCAGATGCTCTTACATAGCTATTAGAATGAGTAAAATTAAAAAGACTGATCATACCAAAAGTTGGTCACAATGTGGAGCAACTAGAAACACTGCTTCTAGGAATGTAAAATGGTACAATGACTGTGGAAAATAGTCTGGCAGTTTCTTAAACTACAAAGCCTACACCTACCATATGGTGTTCCCAATTCCACTATAACATGTTTCCATACAGAAATGAAAGCATACATCCTCAGAAAGACTTATACATTAATGTTCATAGCAGCTTTATTCGTGATAGCCCCAAACCAGAAACAACCTAAAACCTGCACACAGGTGAATGGATAAATAAATTGTGGTTATATCCATATCAGAGAATACTACTAACAATAAAAAGGAACCAATTATTGATACATGTGACAACTACAGAAAAATCTCACAAGAATTATGCTGAGTGAAAGAAGCCAGACCAAAAAGAAAGGAAAAAAAAAAAGGAGTACACACTGTCGGATTCCATTTACATAAAATTTTTTAAATTTATAGTGACAGAAAGCAGACCAGACTAGAGATGAGAGGTGGGAAGGGAGAGGGATGCAGGAACAAATTACAAAGAGGCACCAGGAAACATCTGTGGGTGATAGATATGTTCATCTTGACTGTGGTGATACTTTCTGTTTCGCAGGTGTATACATATGTCAAAAGTTATCAAACTGTTATACTTTAAATATGTGGACATTACTGTACCTCAATTATACTTCAATAAAGCTGTAAAGAAAGAAAAAAAATAGAACAAGTGTCAAGTACAGAGCTTTGGAGAACCCTGACATTTAAGGATAGAAGAAAGAAAAGGAATCACTGAAGAAGAAAGAAAAACTGATCATAGGCAGGATAAGATGCAAATTATTACAGTTATCAACTTCAGGGGAGTTGTAAACAGTGTAGAATGATAGAGAAATTAAGAAAGTTGGTGATTAGGATAAGACCAGTGGATTTAGGCATTAGGATATATGTATTAAAAGAGCAAAACATTCAGAGGTCACCAAAGAGACTAGTACTGAAGTCAGAATGTCAAGAGTTAAGAGAATGGGAGGTCAACGAGTGATAGCAGGAGAGCACTCACCTGAGACGTATTCAAACAAAAAAGAGAAAGTTGATGCAAGACAGAAGTTTCACTCATTAGTTATATGCTCCTTTCCTTCTTGACAACCATAGACAATATAAATGCATTTATGTTTTACTGGCATCATAATCAAAGATTTCATTAAAGATGTCAATCTACTGTATCATTAAATTTTTTTTCCAGGACCAAAAGCATTATGACATTTAAATAAAAATGTTCCTGACAACTTTATTCACCCTTCCAAAGTTCAATACCTATGAAATGAGTGATGGGGGAGGATCCTCTGGTAACAACCCTGTTGAGGACTTGCTCCAGAATTTCTTGTCTGATCATCTCATGGATCTAAAAAGAACAGAAGAACCAATAAAATATTCCTTGGTGACCTTCAGCTTACAATTGTATCAATGCATGTTAGGCAGATTAAAGAACAGTTTGAATATGGGTAAAACTGGACTGTTTATTCCAAAGACAAATATAATGTGAATCATCTGGAAAGAATCACTCAATTCTACCCTCATTCTGTGCTCAAACAATTCATTAGCAGGGCAAACTTTTATTAGCCTAAAAGAGAGATCATATGAAAGTACTGCTACATATAAGGTCCAATATCAAACAGGAATAATTCTACCTAGGTATCTATTACATGCCAATGTCCATATTCCTGACAGTATGCACAACTTTTATTTTAAAATTTAAAAGCCCACGAAAATTTCTGAAAATCTTCACCAAGCCCTTCCTCAGTTTCTACAAGGAGAGCAACTGCCTAAAAAATGACCTGTTTTGAATTTTTACTTGAATTTTAGTTAAATTTCATACCTGAACTTGATAACTTTGGGGTACAGACTAATTTCTTTCAGACCTTGGACTAATAATTTGATTATTAGTAAATTCTATGTTCTATAGATACCTTGACAAAGCCAACATCTGTGTGAAATCAAGTGGAACCTTCTTAGTTTTAAAAAAGATTAATTTAAAAACAAAAACCATTTTCTTATTCTAAGAATGTTTTTAATCAGATTATGGTTAAGGAGAATCATATGTATCTAATACACAACTCTCAAGGACTATTATATGGCATTCACTTCATAGCTCTGGATCAGAAAATCAGATTTACATTTAAATTGCCTTCCAAATAACATTTTCAGCAGATACTTTTGGTGTGTAGATACAGTGAACAACTGAATGTAAAGAAGATGTCTTAGAGAAATCACTAGCAAATTTGTTTAGTCTCAGATATGACTTTTTTTAAACTTGAAATGAATTTTTGAAAGCTATTTCAGAAATTAAGATTGAGATGATAGTCATAATATCGTAATGAATTTAAGAGTATAAATTCCCCATTTTTGGTTCTTCAAAAACAATGAACCAATAAGCATGATTCTTCAAGCTTGATGTTCTACAGCAACCTAAAAGATTATTTTTTGTATAAGGGAATTTTAAAAACCCAGAAATGATTTACTGCTAGAGGAAGAAAAGGAAATCATGAGGAGGTTAACTTATATTCAAACTTCTAAGAAATGGTCAGGAAGAACAGAAATTAGAATAAATGAAAACCTCATATAAATAAAGAGTGAGAAAGTAAGTATTCCATCAAACTGGGTCTATAATGTTTCAATTACTATCCCAATCTCTGTTCTGGGAAACTGCTACATACTCAAATTGCCCTGTCCCCCAGACTCCCAAGTTAATGCCCTATTTATAATATAATTTAACAAAATTAGGGAATGGTTGCTAAACTAGACTCTCACCTTGAAAGTTTCCAACAGGATATTAGCTCCCAGCTTACATGCATGCTGGTTTGGCATTCTAGAAAGACCTGAGCTGGCTTCAATAGTCTTTCCATCAGGAATCTTCTTTGGCCCATAGGAATCCATTAAAATGAAGCCAAGTTCTACCAGGCCCTGAGTAACATGATCCCAACTATGAACACTGCAAGAAAACAAAGTTTAGTTAAGAAGAAAAACTTAGTAAAACACCTTACCTCTATATTCTTTGCCATGTTACATATTTCCCAAACTTGACCTGGATAACCAACACTCCACATGATTTCTGAATTTCTTAATGAACAGTAATGGGAATGGTAGGCGAGCAATCTAACACCGAGAAAATCCAAAAACTACAGAACATTAAAAAACATATGGAAGAGGAAGAAATATAGGAACATATGTATATGTATAACTGATTCACTTTGTTGTAAAGCAGAAACTAACACACCATTGTAAAGCAATTATACTCCAATAAAGATGTAAAAAAAAAAAAAACATATGGAAGAAACTGGAATATCTCAATGTACTGACCATTAGAGATTTCTATTCAAGATTTCATAACTAGAAGTTAACTGTTGCTTCTTCTATTTCCCTCATGCCAATAACAACACTTACACTATACACATGCTTACAAGTTTGCCTCCCTCTCTAAACTGAGACTCTCTACAATGGAGAGTACACTGTAGTCATATTTTTACCTGTATAGCCTAGCACAAAGGCTGGCATATAGAAGGCACTAAGTAAATAATTACAGTAGGAATATTTATATTCATATTTATATCATATTCATATCTACAGTATGAATTGATGAATGACTGGGTTTCAAAAGCATGAGCTGAAACTGCAAATAGCCTTTGTAAAGCAGCAGAATCCTTGGTGATTTTATACCACTTAATGTTACCCACTATAGTGGAAATGATATGTTTATAATAACCTTTATATCATTATATCTACCTGCTAAACAGCAACAAATTATAACGCAGCATTAAAGAATGAAGAAGAGAGTTGTGAACAAATTCTCATAACATTTTGACAGATTTTAATAATAGTCACACTCTGGAGATCTGGGATCAAGATAATAGACTGAGCACATGCTCCATTCTTCCGACCTCAAATACCTACAAATGACAGAAAAGATACATATACCTGTGTGCGAATGTCTGTATGTGGTGTATATATACAATCCATGATAATGTGGAAAAATAAGAGGTGTTTTTGACTCTCTAGAAATTATGAAGAATCCTTAAAAAGTGAACATAATATAAGAAGGAAGCCACAGAACACACAGTGTGAAATGAAGGGGTGCCTCCAAAAGCAGATACCATGGGAACTGGAAGGAACCTTGGGGCAACTTTTGTGCATGAACAGTTTGGTACACAGCAGCCTTCTCTACCTTTTTCTGCAAGACCCCACTGTACCTGCAGTTTATGCCAAGAAATAAGCAACCATGAGGCCTGTCCTTAGATGGGATCTGTGCCTAGAGGAGCTTGGGCCTGAGAGGCAGAGCAGCACTCTGAGAGGATGACAACATGCTGGAGGATTAGGGCGATGCCACACCTAGAAGATTAGCCCTTGGTACATCCTACCACTATCCTCAAGTCACAGAGGTAGAATGTGCTAAAAGATACAGCACTCTCAGACAAACTAATGGGGAATATCAAAAAAATAATGAGATAAGCAATAACCACCAAATACAAGAAAACAATATCATCATGAAAGAGAAGCACCAAACTCAACGAAGAGAACTAATCACTAAGAGAAAAGGTTAATGGAACAAACAGAAGATTTTAAAAGTCTAATGAATATCCTCAGAGAAATAAGAAAGAATATTATAGCATGAAACAAAAAATGAACTGTTATGAAAAAAGAACCAATTAGAAATTTTGGAAATAAAAAACATGATGGATAGAGTGAAAAACTCAATAAATGGACCTAAGAATAAAATGGGCAGAGCTGAAGAAATAATTATTGAGAAGAGTGAGCTAAGGAATTTTTGTTGAACTTGACACAAAAAAACAAAAATATGAAAAGCGTGAAAGAAAAATTAAGAGATACAGCACAGAGATCAAGAAATTCCAACAAAAACAAAAAACAAACAAGAAAAAAACAACGAGGGCTTCCCTGGTGGCGCAGTGGTTGAGAGTCCGCCTGCCGATGTGCGAGATACGGGTTCGTGCCCCGGTCTGGGAGGATCCCACATGCCGCGGAGTGGGTAGGCCCGTGAGCCATGGCCACTGAGCCTGCGCGTCCGGAGCCTGTGCTCCGCAACGGGAGAGGCCACGGCAGTGAGAGGCCCGCGTACCGCAAAAAAAAAAAAAAAAAAAGAAATTCTAACAGTTAATAGGAGACAACAGAGAGAAAAAGGGGAGACAGTACTCAAAGAAAATCATTACAGAGTTTAGGAAAGACATGACTCCTTAGAGTGAGAGGGCACACCAATTACCAAGCAGAAATGAATTTAAAAGGAACTTACATAAACACAAACTGTGTTAAATTTCAGAAGATCAAGGATAAAAATAAAGTCTTAAAAGTTCCCATGAAGAAAAATAACAGATTATCTAAAATAATACAAGAATCAGATAACCATCAGACTTTTCATCAGCAATTCTAGATGCAAAAAGACTATGTAACACTGATTATAAACTCAGAATTTTAAACCTCGTCCAACTATTACTGTTCAAGTGGGAGAGCAAAATAAAGACATTTTCAGATATGAAAAGTTTACTATCCACAAACCATATCAGAAAGGATTACTGCAAAAAATATATATGGCGTATTTGGCATATTATGCCATATTATGGCGTATTTCCAAGTGAAAAGTATGAGGTTCAAAAGATAGATGTAAACAAAGAAACCAGTAAAATTATGAAGTCTAAATAAGTATAGTCTGTTAATAATCTTAACAAGAATGAAGTGGAGAAATAGTGTGTGCTGTGGGCTAAAGTTCCCATCTTGGAGGGAGGAGACAGTTGTAGTTGGTTTGCTACAAAATGTTTATCTGTAACATGAAAGAGCTCATACATGATTGGTAAATAGGGGAGTAAATATAACCTGGAAGTTGTATTGGTTCGTAGGTGGTTTTTTCCCCTAGTACATTAATGTTCTGCACCTCTAAGTATCTGCAGGTAAACACAAAGTATGTCAATAGAGCTAAATATAGCAAACCATGGAGACAAACCACAGACAAAGTATGACACAGTAAAGACTGTTGTAACAGCTAATGTATACTCTGAAATACAACATTAAACATGAAAGTAACGAGGATGGTTACCAGTTTTTTCAATTTGATTTAAAATGGATTTGCCTAAAACTGCTAATTTAATTGTCTAAAACTGTTAATTCAATTCCATCCACCAGTCCCAAACTCCAAAAGTTAAAGTAAATAAAACTCGGTTTTCTACTCACCTAAAAAGCCAATGAAGACTCAGGCCAATAGAGTAGTAATAGCATGAAAGGAGCAAAGGTACCTACTTCAGTTTTGTATCCTTGCTATCAAGGTGGCCAAGAACTCAGCCCTTGGGATTCAAGGATCTTCTGATCTTAACTCTAAATACCCTAAGAACCTTATGGTTCATGAACTTACCTATTCTTTACCACTTCCAAGATCATGGTTGAAACACAACATCTATGAGGAACTAGATTCTGAAGAAATTTTGAGCCTTGGAGAAGCTGAAGATCCTTAAAGCTTTTTATAACCAAAGACTTTAAAAGGTCAAATACCTAATATAATGAAAGAAATAGGAAAATGAAGCAAAAAATGATAGCCCATACTATAGAATCTTAACCCTGTAACTCTTCCTACTTGTTGCCATACACTCATATCCCTATGACAACTGTTTCCCTGATGAGTATGATACAAAAATTATGACTTTCAGTGGGAACTTAAAAGAGCTGAAGACAAGCCTTCCTTGAGAGAAAAAGGGCTAAAAATCAATATTACCCACAGCCAGAGAAACACATATGAGAAAAAAGGGTAAAGGATTTTATATTTTCATTCTTTCAAATAACAGATTCTCATTTATTTCAAGTTGATCAGGGACAGTTTCTTAGAAAGCTACAACATAATACAACTGCAATGAATACCCAGCTAAACTTCCCATTCTTGCTACTTGGACTGTGTGATACTTCCACTCTTATTCCCATCTTACCACCTGGCTTACCACACAATAGGAAGTGGAGGTATAAACCAAGTATCTGAAGAAGTCTTCAAGCAGCCTGCAGAGAACAGTGTGGGCCTACATTCTTATAGGGGAATATGCTGCTGGCAGGGTGGGAGTGGAATTGTTTAGGAAAAGATAATAAAAAAACAGGCTATTGTACACTTTATCAACTACAGAAGGAACCAAAAAGTCATTCATAAATACCTGTTCCTCAAATCTTTGTATTCTTGTTACAGAGAGGAAGAGGGCAATGCTGAAAGGACATATATTACTACTGAAATCTCCTTGCTGTCCTGCCTAGAACAGATAAAGCAAAAAGGAGTCATAACTTACATCTTAAAAGTATAATATATCCTACTTAAAAACAAGTCCTTAGATGGATCAGAAACCTAAATACAAGAGCTAAAACTATAAAACTTTTAAAAGGAAACAGTAGGAAATCTTCAAGACTTTGGATTAAAGATTTCTTAGATACAATAAAAACATAATTTATATAAGAAAAAAACTGATAAATTGGATCTCATTAAAAATCAAAACTTTTGCGCTTCAAAAGACACCATTAAGAAAATGAAACAAGCCACAGACTGAAAAAAATATTTGCTAATTACATACATGATAAAGGACTTGTACCCATGATATACAAAGTATTCTTAAAACTCTTTAAGTCACAATCAAAAAATGGGCAGAAGATCTGAATAGACATTTCAACAAAGATATTAGAACAGCTAAATAAGCACATGAAAAGATGTTCGGTTATCATAAGTCACTAAGGAACTGCAAAGTAAAACCTCTATGAGATACTGTTTCACAGCTATTAGAATAGGTATAGTAAAAAAAAAAAAAACAAAAAACAAATGTTGGCCAGGATGTGGATAAACAGGAGCCCTCATATAGTGCTGATGGATATGTAAAATGATGTAGCCACTTTGGAGAACAATTTGGTAGTTTCTTTAAATTATAAACATATGGGACTTCCCCGGTGGTCCAGTGATTAAGACTCCGTGCTTCCACTGCAGGGGGCACAGGTTCAATCCCTGGTCAGGGAACTATGATCCCACATGCCATACAGCATGGCCAAGAAAAACATTATATATAGAGAGAAAGAGGGAAAGGGAGAAGAAGAGAGAGGGAGAGGGAAATGTATTGCATAACCCAGAAATTCCACTTGTAGGTATCTACCCAAGAAAAATGAAAACATATGTCCACACAAAGACATGCATGTGAATGTTCACAACAGCATTATTCATCATAGCCAAAAAGTAAAAACTCGAATGTCCATCAACTGGTGAACAGCTAAACAATGGATATGTCTATACAATGGAATACTATTCAACAATAAAAAGGAATGAAATACTTGTAAGTGCTACAACATGGATAAACCTCGAAAATTATGCTAAATGAAAGAAGCCATACACAAAAGATTACATACTGTATGATTCTATTTATATGAAATCAGGAAAGGTAAATCTATAGAAACAGGCATGAAGGATCTTACGAGGTGATGAAAATGTTCTAAAACTGAATTATGATGATGGTTGCACGACTGGATAAACTTATGAAAAATCAATGAATTACACACTTAAAATGGGTGTATTTTTTTTTCTTTTTTTTTTTTTGGCTGTGTTGGGTCTTCGTTGCTGTGCGTGGGCTTTCTCTAGTTGCAGTGAGCAGGGGCTACTCTTCGTTGTGGTGCGTGGGCTTCTCATTGTCCTGGCTTCTCTTGTTGTGGAGCACGGGCTCTAAGCGCACAGGCTTCAGCAGTTGTGGCACGTGGGCTCAGTAGTTGTGGCTTGCGGGCTCTAGAGCTCAGGCTCAGTAGTTGTGGCGCACGGGCTTAGCTGCTCCATGGCATGTGGGATCTTCCTGGGCCAGGGCTCGAACCCGTGTCCCTTGCATTGGCAGGCAGATTCTTAACCACTGTGCCACCAGGGAAGCCCCAAATGGCTGTATTTTATGTTATGTAAATTGTACCTCAATAAAGCTTAAAAAATAGGTCTTTGAGCCCTGAAAGAAATGATAGACAAGAAACAAAAGAAAAAAAGGAATACAGGTTCCCTGGTGGAGCAGTGGTTAAGAATCCTCCTGCCAATGCAGGGGACATGGGTTTGATCCCTGGCCCGGGAAGATCCCACATGCTGCAGAGCAACTAAACCCGTGCACCACAACTACTGAGTCTGCGTGCCACAAATACTGAAGCTCGCGGGCCTAGAGCCTGTGCTCCGCAGCAAGAGAAGCCACGACGATAGGAAGCCCATGCACTGCTATGAAGAGTGGCCCTGGCTTGCCGACTAGAGAAAGGCTGTGCATAGCAACGAAGACCCAACACAGCCAAAAATAAAAACAAATAAATTAATTAATTTTAAAAAAAGAAAAAAAAGGAACAAATATAAAATCAAAGATGAATAAACAGAAAACCAACAAACAAATATAAAACAGTCGATAAACAAAGCTCATTCTTTGAAAAGATCAATAATATAGTTACTGTAAACCTAAATAAAAAGAAGAGTGAACAGATACAGAGAAGACAAAGGAGCTTTAAAGGCTAGTCCCCACATCATGGTCTTTAAATATCCTTTCCTACAAAAGGGACCCAAGGCTCCTTAGAGAAATCAGGATGGGGTAAGGAAAGTACAAGTGTGTCTTGGATAGCTTATGCCACAGAAGTGCTCAAAGACTAATGGGGCCATGTCAGAAAGACACATAAGCCTACCTCAAGGATCTAATTAGCCAAATATGGGTCACTTTGGGTACTGCATATGAGTAGACTGAATTTTAAAAGGTTCATGGCTGCAAAACAATATCCCCAAAAATGGGGGGGGTGGCTCTTTTCACAGAAGAAAACCAGCTAATAATGTAGAAGGAATGACAGAATTTAAAATTTCTAATCTTAATTCTACCATTTTGCAACTCCCAGTATAATTAGTGATTTAGGCCAAGAATCATCAGTAGACGGGAAAACAAAATCCACTGTGTGAAAGGTTGCTGAGGAAAAGAATTTTCGCATGCCTCGAATTATGATCCCATGGATTACTTTCTAATTACAAAGGGAACATATATCTTTGCAAATGAAGAAAACTGATGGTCACTGTCTTGATCAAATGATTTGGCTAAGACTGCCTGATACTATGAGCCTTTTGACATAATGCAACAGAATAGTGGTTGGCAAACTACAGCCTCTGGGACAAATCTAGCCCATCACCTATTCTTGTACAGCCCATGAGCTAAGACTGATTTTCACTTTTTTAATTGTTGAGGGGAAAAAAACATCAAAGGAAGAATAATATTCTGTGACACATGAAAATTAAATAAAATTCAACTTGCAGTGCCCACGTAGTTTCATTGGCACACAGCCATTCATTTATGTGTTGTTTCTGGCTGCCTTCTTGCTACAACAGTAGGGCTGAGTAGCACTGACAGAGACCGTATCACCTGCAAAGCCTAAAATAGTTAGTGTCTGTCCCTTTAGAGAAAGTATGCTGACCCCAACAAGAGAAAGTATACAACATCCCTTATGACATATTCTTGCCAAAAATGTTTAACTTGAATCTAATCATGAGGAAACAGACAAGTCTGACAATGAGAGACACAAGAAAACTGGGCTGGATGCTTCAAAAAACTCAATGAAAAGGTATTAATCCTTATTCTTAGGAGACATCTGTGGAAGTATTCAGACATTGAAGTGTCATGATTTCTTCTTTTAAATGGTTCAGAAAAAAATCTATACTTGTGAGAAAGTGAGATAAGGTAAATGTAGCAAAATACTTAAAAAGAGTTAAAAACATTTCTAATTTTTATCTTACTACTTCACAAATATTTAATGATGAATGACTTAGCTTCACAAAACCCCACAATATATTACTAGAAATAGGCAATTTCCCCAATTCACAAATACGGAAATAGAGGTCAAGACTGAAGCTCAGAATAATGGAGTTAAGGTTAAATTTTGAGTTTCCTGCTGAACAGTCTTCACCTTTTTTTTCTTTTTAAACACTAAAACACTTAAGGTATGGTTTTAAAACGGAACTTGCTTAAGAATGTAGTGATATCATATATCATCCACTTTCAAAGTAAAAAAAAAAAAGAGATCCTCTAGACCCAGGGTCGTTCTACAATATTTCTATGTATTTGTTTCCTGTCATTAACCAGCATAAAAGAGGCTTGAGTTCAAACATCCCTGTTTCATAAAGAGATCCTGGATCTCCTTAAGAGTGTGTGGCTACCTTTAAGAGTTTCAGTAGTTCTCTGCCTAGTTCGCAGTCCAACTTGATGGCAAACACAATGTGTAGAATAATAGTGCCTTCCACATGACGAAGTTCACCTGATGGTACAGTAACAAAATCCAACAGCCTAAAAGATTCAACAGAATGGTATGAGCTATAGTTTGGGAAAGAGACAACAGTGCATATGCTCATATGAACAAACAGAAAAACTCAAGCGGAACTAATATGATCACTGGAGGCAGGCACAAAGTACAAAATCTACTGTCTCATTCTCTGCTTTTTACAAAACTTCTTGAAAGAATTGTCTATAGTCATTATTTCCACTTCTTTACCTCTTCCCAGTTCAATTCAATTCAATTAGGCTTCTGTCCCCTCCCTAACCTCCCTTCCAATGCTATTTGTAGCCCTTGCAAGAATAAGCAACTGACCTCTACACTGTCAAAACCAATAACCAAGTCTCATCTTAATTAAAGCCTCAGCAGATCTGACACAGTTGACCCCTTCTTTCTTGAAACATTTTCTTCTCTTAGCTTCTGGGGCATTGTCACTGGCCTCTTAATTATCTGTGCTGGCTCATCCTCCCTTTAAATGGTGAATGCCTCTGAGCTCAATCTTGGGTTTCTTTCTCATCTCTTCACGATTTCCCTAGGTGACCCTATCCAGTCTGAAGGCTTTAGTCCTTTCCAATCTGTATCTCCTGTCCTGACCTCTCCCTAAAACCCCAGACTGCCTGCACAACACCTCCATATGGGATACTAATACACATCTCAAACTTACATGGTCAAAACTGCGCGTATTTCCCCCTAAACCTGCTTTTGTCAGTCTTTCCTAACTCAGTATACAAGACCACCTTCTAATCAATTGCTCAAGCCAAATAACTAAAAGTTATTCCAGATTAGAAACAGTAGGCTGCAACAGGATTAAAAACACGAATTCTGCAGCCAAACTGCTTGAATTCAAATCCCAGGTCCACCAAGTTATGGCTACATAACCCTTGGAAACTCCTTAATATCTTGTGCCTTGGTTTCTACATGCATAAAACAGAGGCAAAATAGAGTTGCTGTAAGGTTTAAAGTGATTAGAACAGCACTTGGCACAGAGCAAGCACTCTGTAAATATGTTTTAAAAAAAATCCTCTTTTTCAGCCACATCATGCTGTGTCCTGCCTTTGCACTAACTGTCCCACTAACTGAGAATGTGCTTTTTCCTGATCTATATATTGTGGCTCTTATCATTTAGGCTTCAGTTAAAATAGCACCTTCTCAGAGAAGTTTTCCCTGACCACTCAACCTAAAGTAGCTACGCTGTCACTATCACATCATCCATTTGAAATATATGTATAACACTTTTCACTCTAATATTTTTGTTATTTATTTATTTATTTTATTTTCTCTTCTCGTTGAAATATCTCCATGAGAGCAGGAACCCTGTCCGACTAGTTCATCACTGTAGTCCTAGGGCCAAATAGTTTCTGGCACAGAGTAAACACTTAAATAGCTTTAAAGCTTGCAACTTACAGAACAATTATTGCTGTTTTCCTGGAAAGATTAAAATGAAAGAGTTGAAGAGACTGCATTATTCTTTTAATTTTATTACTGAGCGGCTAAGGGGACTAGGGAAATTCTGTGCTGAGGTGAAGGTATGGACTGAACAGTTAGATAACAATAAGATGAATTTGGAAAAATGATTTTATTCTATACTGTATTACTCACTCATCACCACTCTGTTCCTCACTGTGTTGCTTATCTAGCTTGTTGAAGAAAGCTATGATTCCTTCCAAAACCCTCTTCCGGCTTCCCTGAAAAAAATACAAAATAAGTAACGTCTCCCCATAAAGGGCAAGTTGAACTTAAAGTTCTTTTCAGCTTGAAGGATTTTCAAGTATGAATTTAAATAAATAAATTATAACCTAGAGTCACACTAAGAATTTATAGAACACTTTCATGTTGAAATTGAGTTTGAAATACATCTTAATATCAGACTTTAAGGGGCCTATAGTCCACCCTTTCTGAGATCTTTATCCGTTTTACTACCACACACACACAAAATGTGGTACTACAAGAGATAATGTATGTTTACTTTGGCTGAGGACCATGACCTTTTTACTAGACCAAATCATCATACATGAAATAAAAGCATCTACGCCCTAGTATATAAAACAAGAATATGAACAAGTTGAATGGTACTAACTGGTCATTTCACCAGAGTTAAAAAAAAAAAAAAAAAGCAACTTTTTCATTTATACCTTTGAGGAGAGAACCAGAAGCTGACAGACCAAGGGTGGTATTTCTTGAAGATTCAATTTGGAGAACATCGTCAACACTTTTTCCACCACAATTTCCACCTCTTCTGCAGTCAGAGGGACATCCCTGTGGATCAAAGATTCTAAAGATCAGAGCCTAATTTGGGAGATATTAGAATACTATAACTACCTCTTTTGATTTTTCTCTAATGCAGAACCTTAAAGGGGACCAATAACCTTACCTAAGCAAAGTTATCTTGGGAAAAAAAAAATCATAAAGTTATACTTTAAATAAGAAATCAAAGTAAAAAAGAGGGGGGGAAATTCTGTAACAGAACACAAAGGTACCGATACTCTTATTTGGGGAACAGTGGTATTTGAGCTTGCTACATTTCAGTTTCTGGTAGGTAAGTTCTCATAGCAGGATATAAAAAGAAAAGGTAATGATGATGCTTACTTGAACATGGAGGTGAGTTGGATTACATATTGATGATCCCATCTGATTAAAGAAATTAGACAAAGAAAGTTTATGTCATTTAAACTTATTTACATATTGCTTTGTAAAATTAGTAAGGAGGAAACAATTAGAGCCATTTCAAGTTTGATTTGGTACCACTGGGAAACAAGATCAAAGAAATGACATTTAAAACAATGAAATAACAGCTTTTAACCTATCAGACTGGCAAAATCAAACTGATGATATTCAGTGCTGGTGAGATTTTGGGAAACAAGTACTTCACATACTGTTTTAGGGGATGTACACTGATATAATCCTTCTGGGAAGACAAGTTGGCAATACTATTTATCAACTTTAAAAATGTACATAACCAAAGACCCATCCAACTTACTATTAGAAATATATCCCATGTACATGCTTATAAAAGGTCACCTAGACATATAAGGATGTTAATTCCAACACTTTTTATAATAGCAAAAAACCAAATAGCCAAATATTATTTATCAGCAAAAAACAATCTAACAATTGGACACTAGCCAAATATTATAACAGAATACTATGGAACTGTTAAAAAGAATGATGTAAAGTATATGCTGACATGAACAGATGTGTTAAATGAAAAATGAAAGGTATATTACAATGTAATGAATAAACTCTTTTGTGTAATTAAAAACAAACAAATAAATGGATAAATATACATGTGCTGATTCATGCCTAAAATTATTTCTGTAAGGGACTTCCCTGGTGGGGCAGAGGTTAGGAATCTGCTCGCCAATGCAGGGGACACAGGTTCGAGCCCTGGTCCGGGAAGATCCCACATGCTGCAGAGCAACTAAGCCCGTGTGCCACAACTCCTGAGCCTGTGCTCTAGAGCCCGCGAGCCACAACTACTGAAGCCTGCGTCCCTAGAGCCCTTGCTCCACAACAAGAGAAGCCACCGCAATGAGAAGCCTGCACACCGCAACAAAGAGTAGCCCCTGCTCACCGCAACTAGAGAAAGCCCACACACAGCAACAAAGACCCAATGTAGCCAAAAATAATTAATTAAAAAAAAATATATATATATATTAAGGATTTCTTACTATAAATATACACACACAGATATATATATTATATATAGTGTAAGAATTTTTCAACTTTGATGTGTCTTTAAATACTTAATTTTAATGGGTGTAAGTTACATGGAGTGGCTCTACCTTAACTTATTGATACATAGCTTACATACCATAACTAACATATCTCTATTATTGTATGCTTAAGTTGGTCACAAATTTCTGTGTTGAAATGTTCATGTATGAAGATTTTCTTATATGTTGCCATTTCTCCTTAGGGTAGATTCTCATATTTCTGGTTTAAAGATACAAACATCACTTATACATCTCACTCCCTCAAAAAAATATGAAAGATAGTGACAGGGTGACTTTCCAGCCTTAAGGACCTTGGGACTCCAAATACTGCTATAGGGATAAACTGCTGTGTTAAGATGGAGAGTCGGGCTTCCCTGGTGGCGCAGTAGTTGAGAGTCCGCCTGCCGATGCAGGGGACACGGGTTCGTGCCCTGGTCCGGGAAGATCCCACATGCCGTGGGGCGGCTAGGCCCGTGAGCCATGGCCACTGAGCCTGCGCGTCCGGAGCCTGTGCTCCGCAACAGGAGAGGCCACAACAGAGGCCCGCGTACCGAAAAAAATAAATAAATAAAAGATGGAGAGTCAAGTAAGTAGAAACTGTATGTATAGTCTTAGAATAGAGAATACAGTAACTAACCTCTCTCAAAAATTCATCACAGGGCTTCCCTGGTGGCGCAGTGGTCGCGCGTCCGCCTGCCGATGCAGGGGAACCGGGTTCGCGCCCCGGTCTGGGAGGATCCCACATGCCGCGGAGCGGCTGGGCCCGTGAGCCGTGGCCCCTGGGCCTGTGCGTCCGGAGCCTGTGCTCCACGACGGGAGAGGCCGCAGCAGGGGGAGGCCCGCATACCACAAAAAAAAAAAAAAAAAAAAAAAAATTTATCACAGACTAAATGGTTTTATAGTGGTAGACCATAAACCAAAATGGACTAAAAACCTGAGTGGTATAAATTCCTAAAATAAATGATAATTCTTTTTTTGGTCACTTGTAGTCCTGAGAAAGTTCTACATATTAATAAGAAAGACTCACCTGCCAGAACAGAGGGTGTTAATCAACTGCTTCTTACATTCTTCTCCACTTAGTTCACCTAGAAATGCAAAATACACTGAGGAATAAATTTAATTCAGTGAAGAGAGTAAAAGCCACTAAGATTGGAAGAAAATTACCTTTTCCATAAGCTAGATTTTCCGTTTTGGTAGCAAGCGCAGTGAAAATGATGGGTAATAGCTCCAAAGATTTTCCATTCATTAGGTTGCCCTCTTTGATAGCATCAACAAACTCATTGGCTAATTCAACCAATAATGCTCCTGGAAAACTGTGAACCTAAAAGTTCATGGGATTAAAAAAATGTTAAGCAGAAATCTAAATGTTTGATATCTCTTTCTAAGAAATACTCTTTTGCTGAATTAATAGAACTGGCATTGAAACCTAGAACTGGTCCTGTAAGTGATTCAGGGAATCATTCTGCTCTGGTATAAACTTATAATTGTAAAGGATTTCATAGATCAGGATCTTCCACCAGTTCCCTGATGTTTTCAAATATGCCAACTCTTCAAAGAGATACATGTCCATGATACCAGAAATGTAACGTAAACATCTAAATGGTTTATGGCTCATCCATCAACTATTTTGTTTTATAACAGTACTTATTCATAAATAGGAGCTATGGTAGGTTTGGCACACTTTAAGTTTTCCCTCCCTCAACAAATTACAAACCCCCCAAAATCCACCCAAAACCAAAAAAGTTTTTGTTTTCCATCTCACCTCCAGCATTAGGAATCCTATGATTTCAGATGCTACTTCTTTCTGCAAATCCCCTGATTCCAACAACTGGACACAACAACTGTATATCTTAAGTCTCCTAAGAGCTCCAGCTTCCTCAGAACAGGGGAAACCTTATTGTTTTAAACAGGTGGTACAGAAACAAAGAAAGAAAAAGGGCAGAATTCTTACAAGGTTGAAGGGTAAACAGGAAAAACAAACAGCTTTGTAGTTGAATACAGAAACAGAATTATCAAACTACTTATTACTATGGTGTTTAGAGCAGCAGTATTTAGGAGCTCTGAAAAAGTATTTAATTTAGACAGAAAACTGAAACATTACCTTTTCTACTTCCACCCATGTCATTAATTTTTAAAATAATTTTATAGTGCAGAAGAAGGAACACCTTCTAATATACTTTAGAGCTTTTTGGGGATCCAGTAACCCAAATTAAGTGCCTTTAACATACTTCACTTCAAAACATCATCACTGATGGATGTCAGCAGGAATGTAGAATAATAAAGACCTTGGAAAATGCTCTCCTCCATAAAAGCAACTATAACACTAACAAAAATAGTGAAAACCAACTTGTTCAGAATTCTGGAAATTAACCAGACTTGCAACAATCCAGGGAGAGTTTATTTAAGATAAACAGCTGAATCTAAGTGAGAATTACAAGTTCTGTTGTGTTTCAACATGCCCTCATTCCACCTCCTAACCCCTACCCCCACTAGTCCAGTAGTCTTTGAAACCAACAGTTCACACTCATGGTACAAGCCACCAGTCTAGCAGCCTCTGGAGGGGACAGAATATGACTGGAGCTCCACCAAAGCCCAATTCCCAGATAACTGTCATTATCTGACCTGTCTGGCTAGTCCCTAGAAATTTTCACTCGCAAGACTTGTGTTTACTTGACCTGACTTAGAACTCGCCCAGTGCAATCTTTTACCAGGGGCATTTGTCTAAACCAGTTGCAAGTGATTACTTTTTCAGCTGCCTGGATAGCAATAACAGTTGGGCACACAACAAGCTGACGAAAGAACTTAAAATATAAGCCTGGAGAAAGGTGCATAGGGGACTTTGAAACATTCTGACATATTCCTGGGAACCTAGAAAACCATGAAAATACTTAGGGTTGTGCACATGGAAAGGGCTGTGTGTATGGCCAGGCAACACCCAAGAGGACCCTAATCTCTCACCTCTGGCTGATCCTGAGGCTCTGCACAAGCAGAAGGGCTAAGAAGGAGTTATAAGCTACCTGCCTGAGAACTGAAGGTGTATACCTGACATGCACAGGGTCCCTCAGCAAAGGCTGGGAAACTCACTGGTTCCAGGCATTTTAAAGGAAATCTTTGCCAAATCATTAGCTGACCACAAAGCTAACCAAACAGAGACTTCAGTGGCCACATGGAACAGTGCCCATAGACAACAAACAATACATATTTTACAAAATTAGTTCAGAAGAACAACTATAAAAACAAAAGCAACACCACAACAGCAACAACAGATCTGGGGGAGGGGGGTGGTATCTGATTTCCAGAATTCCCACAAAATATCATTTAAAATGTCAGTTTTGGGCTTCCCTGGTGGCGCAGTAGTTGAGAGTCCACCTGCCGATGCAGGGGGCGCAGGTTCGTGCCCCCGTCCAGGAGGATCCCACATGCCGCGGAGCGGCTGGTCCCGTGAGCCATGGCCGCTGAGCCTGCGCGTCCGGAGCCTGTGCTCCGCAACGGGAGAAGCAGCAATGGTGAGAGGCCCGCGTACCGCAAAAAAAAAAAAATAAAATAAAATGTCAGTTTTCAGCAACAAAAAATAAAAAACATACAGGGAAACAAGAGTATGGTCCATACACAGGAAAACAAGGAATCAATAGAAACTGTCCCTGAGAGCACCCAGATATTAGATTTACTAGACAAAGACTGAAATCAGCTATTTTAAATATGTTCAAAGAACAAAAGGAAACCATGTCTAAAGAACTAAAGGAAAATTGTCTCACCAAATAGGGAATATCAATAAAGAGACAGAAATTATAAAAAAGAACCAAATAAAAATTCTGGAATTAAAAAGTACAATAATTGAACTGAAGAATCCACTAGAGGGACTCAACAGGAGATCTGATCTGGTAGAAGAAAGAATCAGAGAACTTGAAGATAGAGCAATTGAGATTATCCAGTCTCAGGGACAGAAAGAAAAAGAAGAAAAATGATCAGAGCTTCATAGACCTGCGGGATCCCGTCATGTATACCAACATAGACATAATGAAAGTCCCAGAAGGAAAGGAAAGAGAGAAAGGAAAAAAAAGAAGTAATGGCCCAAAACTTCCCAATTTTAATGAGAACACTAATCTAAACATTCAGTGAATTCCCTGGCAGTCCAGAGGTTAGGACTCTGTGCTTTCACTGCCAAGGGCCCAGGTTCAATCCCTGGTCGGGGAACTAATATCCCACAAGCTGCACAGTGCAGCCAAAAAAACAAAAAACAAAGCAAACAAACAACAAACAAAACCCACATTCAAGCTCAAAGAACTCTAAACAGGATAAACCCAAGAGATCCACATTTAGACATACCACATAGCAAACTATCAAAATCAAAGATGCCTCAGCATAAAAAAAAATGACATGTGAAAAACCCACACTTAACATCATACTCAATATGTAAAGATTGAAAACTTTTCCATAAGATAGGAAAAATATAAGGATGCCCACTTTTGCCATTTCTATTCAACATAATACTGGAAGTTCTAGATAGAGCAATTATTGCATAGAGCAATTATTGCATTTAGTGCCACTGAACTGTACAGTTAAATAAAAAAGTTAAAGACAAGAAGAGAATATTGAAAGCAACAAGAGAGAAGCAATTCATCTGGTAAAAGGAGTACTCAATACAATTAACAGCTGATTTCTCATTTAAAAAAATCATTGAAGGGCAGAAGGAAATGGGAATAACATAGTCAAAGTACTGAAAGAACTCAACAGACAGAAAAACTATCCCTCCAAAACTGTCAACCAAGAACTCTATAGCCAGAAAAACTATCCCTCCAAAATGGAGAAATTAAGACATTCCCAGATAAACAAAAGATAATTTGCTGCCAGAAGATCTGTCCTAATGCTAAAGGGAGTCTTTCAGGCTGGAATGAAAGGACACCAGACAGTAATTTGAATCCACATGAAATAGAGAACATCAGTAAAGGTAACTACATAGGAAAATATGAAAGACAGTATAAATGTACTTTGTAATTATTTTTTCTCCTATCTGATTTATAAGACACCTGCATAAAACAATTATAAATCTGCATTGGTGGGAATAAATGTGTAAAGATGTAATTTATAGGACAATAATAGCACAAAGGAGGAAGGGGAAGAATGAAGCTATATGTAGAGCAAAGTTTTATAACTATTAAATCTAAGCTGGTATTAATCTGAACTAAATTGTTATAAATTAACTCATTATTGCCCGGGGGAATTTTTGCAGAAACTAATGCCTGTGGCCAGCGATTTTTATTTTGGCCGGCCAAAAAATTAATTCTGTTATTTCACTAACACTTTGTGGGTTATTACATCCAATAGTTAGACCTGACACACCTGTAAAGTCTTCTAATTTTTGTAAAATGTTGTCTTCAAGCCACTCTTCTGTAGAAGCAAAGGAGCATTCTCCTGCACCATGAATTTCATTTTCACTTTCTGTATCAGAATCAATCACTAAGGTTTTTTGTCTTTTTGTTGGTCTAATATTCACATCGTCTGAATCAGAATTATATTCTGAAGAACTATCATCTTCTAAGACACTAGTATATATGTCACTTGGACAATCAGAGAAAGTATCTGCATAAAATTCACCAAAAAATTTTTCACTCAAAATTTCATGATGTGTCATTTTTAAAAATTTTACATTTATAATATACACAAGACTGAAGCAAAAACCAAACGGAGCAAAATGTGAATGATAATGACAACCATAAGTTGTATAATGAACCCTTGATCAATTTCAAGCTCTAATAACTTCTCATGGTGATGTTAATTGTAGCACTCTCTAAAAATGTATTGATATGTCTCTGGTCAATAATGTGTTAAGATGTCAGTTCTAATTGCCAAGGCAAGCACTAAGAAAGTAACTGAAAAAAACAGTGAAAAAGATTACAAAGGAATTAAAATGGTACACTAGAAAACACCTACTTAACATATAACACATAAGGTAGTAATAGAGGAACAAAAAGACACAACGTAAAGAAAACAAACAGCAAAATGGCAGATAGCAATCCTACTTTTTTTTAGCAATTATGGTAAATGTAAAGGGATTAGATACTCCAATCAAAAGGCAAAGATTGGGACTTCTCTGGTGGAGCAGTGGTTAAGAATCTGCTTGCCAGTGCAGGGGACATGGGTTCAATCCCTGGTCCGGGAAGATCCCACATGCTGCAGAGCAACTAAGCCCGTGTGCCACAACTACTGAGCCTGTGCTCTAGAGCCCGTGAGCCACAACTACTGAAGCCCGTGCGCCTAAGGCCCATGCTCCACAACAAGAGAAGCCACCACAATGAGAAACTCGCGCAAAAAGAAGAGTAGCCCCTGCTCACTGCAACTAGAGAAAGCCCATGCACAGCAACGAAGACCCAACACAGCCAAAAATAAAATAAAATAAATAGATTTATTAAAAAAAGGGCAAAGATTGGCAGAACAGATTTTCTGTGTGTGTGTGTGTGTGTGTGTGTGTGTGTGTGTGTGTGTGTGTGTGTGTG
>NC_041224.1:44163385-44172516 GCF_002837175.3 Physeter macrocephalus
ACGTGCAGGCCCAGCGGCCATGGCTCACGGGCCCAGCCGCTCCACGGCATGTGGGATCCTCCCGGATCGGGGCATGAACCCATGTCCCCTGCATCGGCAGGCGGACTCCCAACCACTGCGCCACCAGGGAAGCCCGGCAGAACAGATTTTTAAAAATCCAATTATGTGCTGTCAATCAGAGACACAATTTAGATTCAAAGATACAAATTGTTCAGAAAAGATATACCATGAAAACAGTAACCAAAGAGGGCTGAAGTAGCTCTAAAAATAACAGAAAAAAGTAGACTTTAAGACAAAAATTACTATTAAAGACAAAAAAGGGCACTTTATAATGATAAAAGAATCAAGGTATAACAATTATAAACATATAAGCACCTAACAAAATACACAAAGCAAAAACTAACAGAACTGAAGGGTGAAATAGACAATTCAACAATAGTTGGAGACTTCAACACGCCACTTTCAATAATCAATAGAACAACAATTAGAAGATCAACAAGGAAATAGACTTGAACACACCAGATCTAACAAACATCTATATAGAACACTACACACAACAACAGAAGACACATTCTTCACAAGCACACATGGAGCATTCTCCAGGATAAACCACACATTAGGCCATAAAAAAATTCTCAATAAATTTAAAAGGATTATAATCATATCATTTATGTTCTGTGACCACAGTGGAACGAAACTAGAAATCAATAACAGACGGAAATGTTGAAAATTCACAAATATTTGGAAATTAACATAATCTTAAATACCAATGGGTCAAAGAAGAAAGCACAGAGAAATCAGAAAAATACCTTGAGATGAATGAAAACAAAAACACAATATTCCAAAAGTTATTGGATACAGCTAAAGTAGTGCTTAGAACGAAATCTATAGCTGTAAATACCTATATTAAAAAAGAAGAAAGATCTCAAATCAACAACACAATCTTCCACCATAAGAAATTATAAAAAGAGGAAACTAAACTCAAAGCAAGTGAAAAGAATATAAAAGTAAAATCAGACATAAATGAAACAGAGAATAGAAGAATAGAGAAAAATCAAGAAAACCAAAGCTTATTCTTTGAAAAGATCAACAAAATTGAAAAACCTTCAGACTGACCAAGAAAAAAAGGGAGAAGAATCAAATTACTAAAATCAGGAATGAAAGAGGGGAATTACTACCAATCTTGCAGAAATAAAAATAAGGTAATACAATGAATAACTGTATACCAATAAATTACAAAACTTATATAAAATGGATAAATTGTTATAAAGACACAAAGTATCAAAACTGACTAAAAAAGATAATAGAAAACCACAACAGACCTATAAATAAAGAGAGTGAATTAGCAATCAAAACTCTTCTACAAAGAAAAGCCCAGAACCAGATGGCTTCCCTGGTGAATTCACGAAACATTTAAAGAATTAACTGCAACCCTTCACAAACTATTCCAAAAAAAAAAAGAAGAGGAGGAAACATTTCCCAACTCATTCTACAAGGCCACTATTATCTTCATACCTAAACCAGACAAAGACATCCCTAAGAAAACTATGAACAGTATCCCTTGTGACTACAGATGCAAAAATCCTCAACAAACTACTAGCAAACTGAATCCAGCAACATTTTAAAAAGGAGTATACTCTATAACCAAATTGGATTTAACCCAAGAATACAAGAGTGGTTCAATGTATGAAAATCAATGTAATATACCATAGAAATAGAGTAAAGGATAAAAACCACATGATCACCTCAGTAGACACAGAAAAAGCATTTGAAAATTCCAATACCCTTTTCATGATAAAAAAACACTCAACAATCTAAGAATAGAAGGGAACTTCCTTAACCTGATAAAGGGCATCCATGAAAAACCCACAGCTAACATCACACTCAATAATAAAAAACTGAAAGATTTCCCTGAGATCAGGAACAAGAGAAGGATGTTTACTCTCACCAATTCTATTCTACTGAAAGTTCCAACTGGGGTAATTAGGTAAGAAAAATAACAAAAGGCATCTAGATTGAAACAGAAATAAAGTTGTATCTATTCACAGATGACATAATCTTGTTTACAAGAAATCCACAAAGAAGAAACTTCTAGAGCTAATAAACAAGTACAGGAAGGTAGCAAGATATGAGACCAATATACAAGTCTATTGCATTTCTATACACTAGCAATGAACACTGAGAACACTAAATTAAGAAAACAATCCCATTTACAATCACACCAAAAAGAATAAAATACTCAGGAATAAATTAATAAAAGTAGTGTAAGACTTGTACTCTGAAAAGTACAAAATACCATTGAAAGAAATGAAAGAGGACCTAAGTAAATGGAAAGATATTCCATGTTCATTAATGGAAGACATATTAAGATAGCAATACTTATCAAATTCATATATAGATACAACACAATCACTACCAAAACCCCAGCTTCCATTTTTGCAGAACTGACAAGCTAATCTTGTCATATGGAAACGCAAGGAACCCAGAATATCCAAACTAATCCTAAAAAAAAACAAAAAGTTAGAGGATTCACACTTCCCAATTTTAAAGCTTACTACAAAGCTATTCTAATCAGGACAGTGTGGTACTGACATAAGGACAGACACATAGATCAAGGGAATACAAGGGAATAGAGTAAAGGAAGGGAATACAACTGTGAGTCCAAAAACAAACTGTCACATTTACAGGCAATTGATTTTCAATAAGGGTGCTATTGAAAATGGGGTAAGATGAAGCTGGACTCCTACCTCACACCATATACAAAAATTAACTCAAAATGGATCAAAAATCTAAATTTAAAAGCTAAAGCTATAAAACTTTGAAAAGAAAATACAGGTATAAATCTTTGTGACTTTGGATTAAGCAATGACTTCTTAGACATAAAACTAAAAGCGCAAGCTACAAAAAAAATTAAGTAGGCATCAAAATTTTAAATTTTGTGCATCAAAGGATACCACCAAAAAAGTGCAAAGAGGGCTTCCCTGCTGGCGCAGTGGTTGAGAGTCCACCTGCCGATGCAGGGGACACAGGTTCGTGCCCTGGTCCGGGAAGATCCCACATGCCGCGGAGCGGCTGGGCCCGTGAGCCATGGCCGCTGAGCCTGCGCGTCTGGAGCCTGTGCTCCGCAACGGGAGAGGCCCGCATACCACCAAAAAAAAAAAAAAAAAAGTGCAAAGACAACCAGAATGGGAGAAAAATTTTGTGAATCATGTATCTAATAAGGGATTTGTATCCAGAATATTTAAAGAAATATTAGAACTCAGTAATAAAAAGACAACCCAATTTTTAAAAGGTCAAAGGATTTGAATAGACATTTCTCCAAAGAAGATATACAAATGGCCAGTAAGCACAAGAAAAGATATGCAACATCATTAGCCATCAGGGAAATGAATATCAAACCCACAGCGAGATACCACTTCACACTCACTAGAATGGCTAGAATGAAAAAGACAGTAACAACTGTTGACAGAGGATGTGGGAAATGGGCATCCTTATTTCAGTACTGGTGGGAATGTAAAATGATGTAGCAGCTTTGGAAAACAGTTTGGCAGTCCCCAAACAGTTAAACATGGAGTTACCAAATGATCCAGCAATTCTACTCTTATTTACTAAAGAGAAATGAAAATATGTCTACACAAAAACTTGTAGCAGTATTCATAATTGCTAAAAAGTGTAGACAACCTAATTGTCCACCAACTCATGAATGGACAAGTACGATATATTCATATAATGGAATATTATTCACCAATAAAAAGGAATGAAATACTGATACAGGCTACAACATGGATGAATCTTAGTAACCTTATAGTAAGTGAATGCCAGTCACAAAGGACCACATATTGTATGATTCCACTTATATGAAATATCCAGAATAGGCAAACCTATAGACAGAAAGTAGATGAGTGGTTTCTTAGGGCTGGTGTGGATCCGAAGTTTAGGGAAGCAACAGCTAAGGGATGCAAAGTTTCTTTTAGGGGTAATAAAAATACTTGAAAATTGTGGTGATAGGTGTGCAACTCTGTGAATGTACTAAAAGCCACTGAAATGCACTATTTTAAGTGGTGAATTGTACGATGTCAATTATATCTCAACAAAAAATGTACACTTTAGGGCTTCCCTAGTGGCACAGTGGTTGAGAATCCGCCTGCCGATGCAGGGGACATGGGTTCATGCCCCGGTCCAGGAGGATCCCACATGCTGCGGAGCGGCTGGGCCCGTGAGCCATGGCCGCTGAGCCTGTGCGCCCGGTGCCTGTGCGTCCGGACCCTGTGCTCCCGCAACAGTGAGAGGCCCGCGTACCCCAAAAAGGAAAAAAAAAAAAAAAAAAGTACACTTTAAAGGGGTGAATTTTTTAGTATGTGGATTATATCTCAATCTTCTAAATTGTCATCATTAGCTATTTGTTTACACCATTGATTTAACAGATTAAAATGGTTATGAGGTAGTTTCCATATACACTTGGTAATTCATGCTACTTTTAAACTAGGATTTCCAAATCTATGTTTTTAAATAATGTAAAAATAAGGTTATTTACAGAAGTGGGAGCCATGATAATCTGTTCCAGGTTTGTCTACCCAAGAAAGAAATTACTCTTATTTCTTCCACTTATTCTTATTACTGTCACTTAGCATGTATAGACAGCTGCTTTTGATCTTTCATTATTTCCTTTTCTCTGATATTTCTACAAAACAGTCATTTAGCAAGTTTCCAATTTTTAACCAATTAAAAAAATTTTTTTCATGCATAGGAAGATGTGTGTTTGAACCCTTGCAAGGAGAGACACAATTTACTTGAAGGGGTAAGAAAAATAAACCAAGTTAAAATAACCTGCTAAGAGTATAAAGCGACTTTTAATTTTTGCTTATAGAATTTTATTCTACTACAATTTATAAAACAACTATGAGTCACAACCAGCAACAATGTAGAACTGGCCCTTGTTCAAGATATGGAATAAAAATATGCCCCACTGGGAATTAAGAATCTCTACATAAGTCACCTAAGATACTCCATTTCATTAAAACTCAGAGCACCCTAGCCTCTTCTGTTAAGCACAGATTAACTATTAAACATTGCTGCTCTCTTCTCCACAATTTTTTTTTTTTTGGTTGCACCGCAGGGCATGCAGAACTTCCCTGACCAGGGATAGAACCCGTGCCCCCTGCAGTGGAAGCACGGAGTCTTAACCACTGGACCACCAGGGAAGTCCTCTTCTCCACAATTTTAAAAGCACAAATAAATCAAAGCGGATTTTATGATGTGCATCCTTTACAGGCTCCAAAACCAGCAATACAATCTCAACTAGCCACTTCAACCCCCTTTAGCAAAGTTATTTAAGTCCACAAGACAGGAGACTGCTGCTTTAGTTGATTCTGTAAAATCCCCAAAACAGAAAAGTCTCAGTGGGGCTTCAAACAGTATGAAAAGTAGCAATATGCGCCCAAAGTAAACAAACATACCAATGAATCCAGAGAGATAGAAGTGGCATTGTTATTACCTTTGAAGATGGCTCTCAGGAGTGCTCCAGCAGCTTTTCCTTTCACTGCCTGATTCTGAAGGAGATTAGCCAGCTGCAAAGAAAAGAAAAAACTACAAGTCCCTGGCAACAATTTCCCTACCTGAATGACCTAAACTCCCGGTATGAAAAACACACATCTGTCAAGTTCGTATCCTTCAGAAACTCCAGGTATCACAAATAACATATTTATTTACATATAGCAGGGTAGATCTTAACATGATGCTGGGCTGTCAAGACTGAAATTTATTCATACATTCATTCTACAAACGTTTATTAAGTATTTAATCAGCACTAGGTATCAAGCTATGTTCTTGGGGATACACATTCATTCAGCAAATACTCTTTGAACATGTCCTTCTTCCTAGGCATTAGGGATACAAGGATGAACATGATAATCTGACTCAGTTTACAGTAGAGCAGGAGGGAAAAGGGCGACAAGAAAAAAAATCAGAAAAAAAATTTGTAAAAGAAACAAAAGACTGAGACAATAATTGAGGAAAGGGAAGCAACGTTAGCTAGAGCAGTCAGGGAGAAAGCTTCTCTGAGGTAGGTGACATTTCTATAGAGACTTGGAGGATGAGAAAGAGCTAGTTATGCAAAGGGAGGAAAGAAGAACATTTCAGATAAAGGTATTGTTATGTGCAAACGCCCTGAGGGAGCAAAGAGTTTGGCATATTGGATGGCCTGAAAAAAAAAAAAAAAAGACCAATTTGGCTGAAGAGTAGTAAGAAAAGAGTGGCACAAGATGAATTTGGAGAGATGGGCAAGAACCAGATAATAAGAATCTTGTAGGCCATGATAGGAAGCTTAGATTTTCTCTAAGTGCAACAGAAGTAACTAACGAGAAAAGAGGAGAGTGATATGATAGATTTTTTTTTTAATCAGTCTTATTCCTTTTGTAGAAAATAGGTTGTGGGAGGGTTTAAGAGTGAAATAGGGACATCTGTTAGGAGATTGTTATCAGTGATCAATTGAGAGATGACAGTGGCCTACAGCAAGGTAATAGCAGGGGAGATGTCCTGAGTTGAACTGTGTCCCCCTCCAAAATTCATGTTTAAGCTCTAACCCCCAGCATCTCAGAATGTGATATTATTTGGAAATAGGGTCTTTGTAGGTGTAATTAGTTAAGCTGAGCTCATATGGGTAGGCCCTAATCCAGTATGACTAATGTCCTTAGAAAAAGGGGAAATTTGGACAGAGACACATACACAGCGAGAATGCCATGTGAAAGTGAAGGCAGAGACCATGGGTCACACAAGGCAAGGAATGCTAAAGATTGTCAGCAAACCACCAGAAGCTAGGCAAGACGCTCGGAACAGATGATCACAGCCCTCAGCAGGAACCAACAATGCCAACACCGTGATCCTGGACTTCTGGTTCCTAGAACTTTAAAAATAACTGTCTATTGTTTAAGGTACTCAGTTTGTAGTACTTTGTAAGATGCAGAAAAGTACAGATGGCCCCGAACTTATAACAGTTCAACTTATGATTTTTTCAACTTTACAATGGGGAGAAAGTGATAGGCATTCAGTAGATACTGTATTTCGAATTTTTATCTTTTCCTGGGCTAGCAATCAGCTGCAGGATCACAAGGATAAACAACCGATACACCATTCTGTACCCATGCAACCATTCTGTTTTTCACTTTCAGTACAGTATTCAATAAATTACATGAGATATTCAACACTTTATTATAAAATGGGCTTTGTGTTAGATGATTTTGCCCAACTGTAGGCTAACGTAAGCATTCTTGGCACGTTTAAGGTAAGGCTACGCTAAGCTAGGATGTTTGGTAGGTTAGGTGTATTAAATGCATTTCCGACTTAGAATATTTTCAACTTAAAATGGGTTTATTGGGATGTAACCCCATCAAAATTTGGGGAAGGTCCGTAGACTGAAGATATATTTGAGAGCTTGATCAGCAGGACTTCGCTATGGTCTGAATGTTTGTCCCCCCAAAATTCACGTGTTAGAATCCTAATACCCAGTGTTATGGTATTTGGAGGTGGGGCCTTTGGGAGGTGATTAGGTATGAGGGTGGAACTCCCATGAATGGGATTAGTGCTCTTATAAGAGATCCCACAGAGCCCCCAGGCTGCTTCTACCACATGAGGGTATAATGTGGTCTGCAACCCAGAAGAGGGCCCTCACTCGACCACGCTGGCACCATCATCTAGGACTTCCAGTCTCCAGAACTATGAGAAATAAATGTTTGTTGTTATAAGTCACCCAGTCTACCGTATTTTGTTACAGCAGCCTGAATGGACTAAGACAGACTTCCTCATGCTTTAGACGTGAAATGGGTGTGGTGATGAAGGAAAAGAAGAAATCAAGGAGGACTCAAATTTCTGGCTTAAGCAACTAACTGGGTAAATGGTGGCACCATTTACAGACATGGTGAAAATTTCGGATTAAGTAAGCATCTAAAGCATCCAGAGGGCTTGTTAAAACAGACTGTTAAAACAGAGAACTCCACCTGCAGTTTTTGATTCAGCAGATCTGATGTGGCACTCAGAACTGTTACTCTTAAGATATCCAAGTGGAGATGTCAAATCGATAACTGAATATGCCAAAGTGGAGCTCAGTGATAACATGTAAGATCATCCAGGGACAAAATGTAAAGAGAAAAGAGACACCAACATTCAGAGATTAAAAAAGCAGGAGCCAGCAAAAACAACGGAGAAGGTGAGGTTGTAATATCCAAAGGGCTGTCACAGAGGCCAAAACTAATAAAACAGTGAATTCGATCTCTTCTACATGTGCCTGGTCTTTCCAACTGGAGTCCATCTCTACCTTCTTAAATACGTAATAAGGAAGTACCTGATTGCTCTGCCTGGAACCTCCGACAGCTTTTGACATAACCATTAGAGCAGTGGTTCTCAACCAGGCGTGATCTGCACCCTACCCCCCGCAGGGTACATAGGGCAATGTCTGGAGACATTTTTAGTTGTCATAACTGGAAGGGTGCTGTCACCTAATGGGTACAGGCCAGGGATGCTGTTAAACATCCTACAATACACAGGACGACATCCCTCAACAAAGAATTATCCAGTCCAAAATACACACAGTGCCAAGACTGAGAAACCCCGACTCTTCTCAAAAAAATTCAGTTTCAACAGAAGGCAATGTGGCATAGGAGAAAAAAATGGGACCCAGAATCAGATGAGCTGAGTATGAATCCTCGCTTTGCCATTTATTAGCTTTATAACCTCAAGTTACTTAATCTCTGTTATGGGTGTCTATTCCCTACCTCAAAGGACTGTTATGAGGATTAAATTAGATGACAGGTAGAGGACCTTGCACAGGGCCTAGCACACAACAGGTACTCAACAAAATTTAGTTCTCTTCCACTCTCTCTGTCCTCTACTACCCCTACTTACATGATCTTTGGTTTTACTTTTTTGACCTTATTCAGTTATGCTTTATACTGCATTTTAAAATGCAGAAGTAAACCAAGTAAGATTAAGTATCCTTGTTATTTTGGTTTTGTTTTGGTTTTTTTTGGCGGTACGTGGGCCTCTCACCGCTGTGGCCCCTCCTGTTGCGGAGCACAGGCTCCGGACGCGCAGGCTCAGCGGCCATGGCTCACGGGCCCAGCCACTCCACGGCATGTGGG
>NC_041224.1:44172881-44188274 GCF_002837175.3 Physeter macrocephalus
ATCCTCCTGGACCGGGGCACGAACCCGTGTCCCCTGCATCAGCAGGCGGACTCTCAACCACTGTGCCACCAGGGAAGCCCTATCCTTGTTATTTTGGAAGGCTTAAAATCTTTTCTTTTAATTGATAGACTGGAACTACCAAGTTAATGGCACAGTCCAAATACAGATTTTTTAAAAAACAGAACATTCCTCATTTTGTGCTGATGTTTCCTCATGATTAGATTGAGTTTAGGCATTCTTGGCCAGAACACAGGTGATACTGTGTCCTTCTTGCAGTATCACACATGCAGGCATGTGATATCCATCTGTCCCTCACTGGTAATATGAGTCTGATCACCCAAATATGTTGCCTGATTTTCCCACTCTGTAATTACTTCTTTTCCCGCCCTTTGCAACCAGTATGCAGTTCGTAGGAAGAAACTTTAAGACCATGCAGGCATCTTGCTCCTCATCTAATTTTCCCCTCGTATAATGTAAAAGCCCAGCAACAATCTCTGGTATCAGGTTCTCAAAAGTCAATATCACCAGAAATGACACTCACATCAGGAGCTCAATGATATGACACACAGTGAAAAGGGCATGGCACCATTTCTGTGGTCCTTCTGCCAAGGATGCATGTCCTGAGTCCAGTCATGAGACACACCAGACATTCAGCAAAGTAACGGATTAGTACTCTTCAGGGTTATCAACATCATAAGAGACAAAGAAAGACTAAGGAATGGTTGCAGATTGCAGAAAATCAAGGAAAACTAACAATTAAGTGCAGTGTAGGATCCTGAGTGGGATTCTGGAACATAAAAAAAGGACATCAGGGCTTCCCTGGTGGCGCAGTGGTTGCGCGTCCGCCTGCCGATGCAGGGGAACCGGGTTCGCGCCCCGGTCTGGGAGGATCCCGCGTGCCGCGGAGCGGCTGGGCCCGTGAGCCATGGCCGCTGGGCCTGCGCGTCCGGAGCCTGTGCTCCGCAACGGGAGAAGCCATAACAGAGGGAGGCCCGCATACCACCAAAAAAAAAAAAAAAAAAAAAAAAAAGGACATCAGTGAAAAAACTACTAGGTAGAGTTCAAATAGGGTCTTTAGTTTCACTAATGGCATTGTACCAATGTTAATTTCCTGGTTCTTAAATTTTTACTAAAGTTATTATGTACGATACTAACATTTGGGAGAGGGATAGATGGAAACTCTATTATTTTTACAACTTTCCTGTAAGTCTAAAATCAGTTCAAAATAAAGAGTTAAAAAATTCTTCCTTGGGGCTTCCCTGGTGGCGCATTGGTTGAGAGTCCGCCTGCTGATGCAGGGGACACGGGTTCGTGCCCCGGTCCGGGGGGAATCCCACATGCCGCGGAGCGGCTGGGCCTGTGAGCCATGGCCGCTGAGCCCGCGCGTCCGGAGCCTGTGCTCTGCAACGGGAGAGGCCACAACAGTGAGAGGCCCACGTACCACCAAAAAAAAAAAAAAAAAAAAATTCTTCCTGGATTTAGCATACACTGATGCTTCCTGCCTGATCCAATCTTTATCATGATGTCTGCCAAATGATGATTTTCTAACTCTGTGGTAAGCAAGAGCCCTTCTCATCATTTATTATCAATATGGACTCACAAATTTCTATATTTTTCAGTGGTTTATAATTCATAACTGAACTTGATTATTTCAATGTTCAAATTTGACCAACAGAAGCCCCTTCAAGCTGTCTTTATCAGGTTTGGGGTATCAATGTTATACTTTATAAAAACCATTTGGAAGTTTTCCTTATATATGCACATTTTTCCTTATGTATTATATATGCTCTAAAACAATTTATGTGACATCGGGACTATCTCTTACCTCTGATCTTTAAAGATTTGGTAGACGTTTCCTATGAAACTTCTGGGCCTGATATTTTTGTGTCAAGTAATTGCTTGATAACTCTTTTTTTCTTTTATAGAAATTGATCTGGTTAAGCTTTCCATCTCAAATTGGGTCAATTTAATTAAACTGTATGTTTCTAAGAAATTATCCATTGCATCTACATTTTCAAATTTATTTGTAGTAGATATATACAGAGTAGTCTCTTAGTATTTTTTGAGATTTTTCTCTATATGAATAGTTATTTCTCCCTTGTCATTTCTTATTTAGTATATCTGTGCTTACTCCATTGTTTTCTTGATTAGTTAATAGTTTTGTCTATTTTTTCAAAGAACCAGGATTTTTATGTATTAATTTGATCTACCGTTCTCCACTTTATTAACTTCCACTTCTATTCTAGCAGTCCCTTTTAGATTCCTCTAATCTAAATCTTTGAATGTAAATTTTCCCACAGCTGGATATGTCAGTCTTCCTTGTCATGGACTTGCTTATGTGTTTTATAATTTTTTACTCTTAAGCACATCTTCTATGGACATTTTTATCAAATGGACTGAATGCATATATTGCTGGAATGTGTTATCAAATTTATAGAGGATATAAAATGATTAATACAATGGTCAACAGAATCAGGATACAACAAGAAGATCTTGATGGAGTGAAATCAAATTAATCTAACAAGATAAGTAACAGATTTAAAGTAAAAATTTTAATGTGGGTTCTAAGAACTAACTATAGAAGTTCAGAGATGAAGGAAATTTAACCTATATGCAAAAATGACTTAGGGTTTTTAGTTGCTTGTAAGAGCAATGAGACAATAATATGATATTGCTGCCAAAAAGTTGACTCTGCATTAATGGAAGAATTAGGGAAATATTAGTGCCCCTGTACTCTAGTGGTAGAACACATGTGGAGCCCTGTGTTCAATTTGAGGTACAAGATTTTTAAATGTAATGTTAACAAAACAGAAATGTTCAGAGGACTGTATTCATGTTGGCAAAGAAACTTAAAACAGGAAGAGCTGAAGGACCTTTTCTAATATTTATTCAGCGTCTACCGGATGCCTATTGAGGGTCTATTAGATGTTAGATGCATACAGTATCTCATTTCATCCTCACAAAAACCAAGATAGGAATTCTTTTTGTGATAAGCATGAATCAGAGAAGTAATTCATAGCATCTATCATGGGTTTTGTTCTAGTTCTTATTTTTTACTTATTTTATAGTGTAATGTTAAAGCCTCCTCAAATTCCTTTTGGAAGCAGGTAAAATATAAATTCTAAGTAAATAAATAAATAGAAAGCAGGTTTCAACCAAATTTTAAACTGTCTATAGGATGATTCAACTCTCAACTCATGCAAAGGCTGTCTTAAAAAGTGCCACAAAAAGCAATTTCTGGATAATTTCAAAGAAAACAAAAATCAGAGCACATCCCTGTATCAATTCCCAGTTAGCATAACAAAGATTAAGATGCACCTAGCTTCAATGACCACAAAAACTAGCACATAAAAAGTTCCTTAAAAACATAACACTCGGGGCTTCCCTGGTGGCGCAGTGGTTAAGAATCCGCCTGCCAATGCAGGGGACACGGGTTTGATCCCTGGTCTGGCAAGATCCCACATGCTGTGGAGCAACTAAATCCATGCGCCACAACTACCGAGCCTGTGCTCTAGAGCCCATGAGCCACAGCTACCGAGCCCGCGCGCCTAAAGCCCGTGCTCCGCAACAAGAGAAGCCACCGCAATGAGAAGCCCGTGCACCGCAACAAAGAGTAGCCCCTGCTCACTGCAACTAGAGAAAGCCCACACGCAGCAATGAAGACCCAATGCAGCCACAAATAAATAAAATAGATATAACATTAAAGAAATTTTAAAAAATAATACTCAAAGTCTTAATTTGTCTATACATATATACTAATGTTTAAGGTTAATTTTAAGGAGGGATTATTTTCCATGTAGGGATCTGAATAAGCTGAGATCATTTATAATGGAATAAGAAGTATATCAGGAGAGAAAGATTACAAAGAAAGCCTAACATAGAAGGTAATTATTGTCCCATTTTATAATCATATACTTATAGTGAAGACACAATGTAAATTGGTTGGTTTTCGCTTTTACTAATAATTTCAAAATATCTTACTACTTATGAACTTATCTTCTTTAGGGAAAAACATAAGTGAAGCATCAACAGGCAAATCTAGTGTCTCACATCAATAACTACAGTCTGGATATTGCTTTCAAATAGGATTGTTCTAAGAACTAAAAAGTGTACTAATTTGCTTATACGGTTGCATATATGTCATTTAAATATTACACAGTTGTAGGGATTTCCCTGGTGGTCCAGCAGTTAAGACTTCACGCTTCCACTTCAGGGGACACCGGTTCGATCCCTGGTCAGGGAACTAAGATCCTACATGATGCACATTGCAGCAATCAATCAATAAACAAACAAATAGGGCTTCCCTGGTGGCGCAGTGGTTGCGAGTCCGCCTGCCGATGCAGAGCACGCAGGTTCGTGCCCCGGTCCGGGAGGGTCCCGCATGCCGCGGAGCGGCTGGGCCCGTGAGCCATGGCCGCTGGGCCTGCGCGTCCGGAGCCTGTGCTCCGCAGGGGGAGAGGCCGCAGCAGTGAGAGGCCCGCGTACCGCAAAAAAAAATAAAAATAAAAATAAAATAAACAAACAAATAAATACAGTTGTATAAATGTACACAAATGCCCTTAAGTTGTCCATATCTCTTCCTCTCTCCCATTTCTTTGTATCTATGAGTTGTTATCAAATAAATCCTTGTCTCCTAAGGAGAGTGGGGGATAGATGAAGTGGGAGAATTAATTTTTCTAACATGTCCCTTGAATTTGTTATCATGCTTGACATTTGCTTTTGGCAGAACATCCTTCCTAATACTCACATCATCTTCTTTCAGGGTTTGAAGAAATTTTTGCAGTCTGTCTGCTGTTTTTTCTGCTGCTAGAGATAAAATTTTCTGGTCCATTGCTGCACATATCAAGGAACTGGAAAGGGAAAATGTCAGAGCTGGATGAAACTTCCAGAAGTAAACAAGTTTGATTTTTTTTCCCTTCTCTACCTGTTAACTGAGTATTTCATACATATTATAGACTACATACACAGTGGGTACTCAACAGGCTAAGGACTACCAACTAGTATGAGTAGGTGATTCTTATCCAAACCAAAATAATCTTGAGAATTCCCTGGAATTTCCTTATTAGAAAGCTGTACTCTAATCAAGTGGTTTCCTAATTCCAAGTCACATTTTTATCATTTTTTTTAAGCATCTACCCAGTTTGCTGCCCAGAACAAAGCTAGCATTTAACAGTACAGCAAATATATAATAAATTATTACTGACACATACGTAAGATTATAACATAAAGTAACACTTGATAAATGAATAAATCAACAGCACTGTAAATGCATTTATACCAATTAAATGGTGTAAAAACAAATGAGAAGTTAACAAGACTAAGAAATAAATGCGTGCTCAAACATCAAGAAGGATTCCCAGCAGAGGAAAGCTTAAACTGGAACTTAAAGATTAAATTTAGACAGTCAAGATAACCACATGGTATACATTATTGGGAAGGAGAGTATCATGAACAAAGGCATTCATAAGAGAATCTGAAAAATTTATTTGGGGAAAATGAGTAGTAGAGAGTTCAAGTAGGGGAGTACTGAGTAGGAAGGCTAGAAAGAAAGGGTGGGACTAAACTGTGCAAGCTCTTAAAAGCCAAGTTAAGGAATTCAGATTTTATTCTGTAAATAATAAATAGCAACAAAAATCTCTGGAGTAAAAGATAATCTGACAAGATTGAAACAGTGTTTGAGGAAACTGAATCTGGCATCAATGTGCAGATTAAAGTAGGGAGGCAGTAAGGAGGAAGAACAGAGGCTAAGAGGCTACTGGGAGCTATTTTAGTGGTAGTGACAAAGGCCTGTCTTAGGGTGGTGACTCTGGGGAGTAGAAAGGAAAGGGTGAAATGGAAGCACATTAGACAGATAGGAGTTAGTGTGTAGCTATGGGAGTATTATGGGAAGGGGGAAATGCAGACTGATGGAAAGAAGACCTGCTCCTCCTCCTGCATTTCTTCCTGTTTCCAATCTCCATAAATTGTACCATCATCCACTCAGCTGCTGAAACCAAAAACCTGGACAACATTCTTAACCACTTCACCTTCATCCTCCACATCCACTACCAAGTCCTGATGATGTTACCCCCCCTAAACATCTCTCAAGTCTACTTCTCTCTGAGATCCACTACCTCCACATTACTCCAAAGACACCAACATCTCTCACCTGAACTACTGCATAGTTTCCTAACTTGTCCCCCACACAGAAGCTAAAATAATGTTTTTGAAACACAAACCAGATTATGTGACTTATCCTCCCTCAATCTCCATCCTCAAGTTAAAATGGCTTTCCATTACTCTCATATCAGTCCAAAATCCTGAATTCAGGATAAAAAGGTCTGGTCCATGCTAACTTCCCTCCCTCACTCTATTCTCCAGGCACACTGAATTGTTTTCAGTCCTTCAAACCCCCAAGTTCCTCTCGCCACAGACCCTTACACATGATTTTCTGTCTGGAACTTATACAAATACCCCTCCTTTCATCTGCTGCTTGCCAATCTTTTATTGTTAATTCCTACAAATTCTTCAGATCTCAGCTCTATCCACACTTCCTTAGAAGCTCAGTCTAGAATAAACACTCCCCTTCACATCCTTTCAAGGCAACTGTAATCTCTCTCACCATCACCACACTTTTAACATTACATTTGTAATTATTAGATTAAGAACTACACCTCCCACTCCACTACAAACTCCAGGAGTGCAGGGGGACCTGCCTGGTTTTGTTTATCACTGAACCTCCAATACTTAGCACAGTATCTAGCTCATAAAAGGTGCCCAATAAATATCTGTTGAACAAATGAATGACTGAATCCCTACAATGGGAAAGACCCTGGGCCCAGCACTTTACACTCATTAATTTGATCCTCACACCAACCCTATGAGGTTTGTGTTATTACTCCCAGTTTAGATAAAGATCTTTTGGGATTAAGAGAGATTAAGGAATTTCCCCAAATCCTCAAAGTTAGAAGGCTAGTAAGGGTAGAAGCAGAACTGAAATCCGAATCTGTCCAGCTCCAGATCCCAAATCCCATGCTTTTTTACCTGCTACCCTCTGTTAGGGGCTGGGTGGCAACAGAGGATGTAAACAAGGCATACCGACTAAAAGAGACGTCCAGTCCTAAGGGGAAGATGCTGAACTCTATTTCAGCAGGTACATTTGCTAAATTCTTCCTAAAACCAGAGGTGAGTAACAGATAGGTAGCTGCAGATTCTTTGTCAAGAGGCCCTGAGGTTAGTGACGCACCACAAAAGTGAAACGCCGCGGGTCTTGCGCCGGGGCTCCTCAGAGAGCAAGAAGTAAACACAGAGAAACTATAAAATGAGGCAGCTGGTGATGTGCGCTGTGACCGAGCTACAAAGGCGAAATAGGTTTAGAGAAATTTCTCAGACGTAGGAGCTAAACGCTGATAAAGAGGAAGAATTTAACAAGAGAGCCGAGAGTGCAGCACGCCCGGGGAGCAAGGAGAGCCAACCGACGCGGAGGAAGACGAAGGGGCACATCGACGCTTCCAGGCCAAGGAAAACGCCAGAACGTCACAATGGAAGTGGAGTCCTCCTGTCCTCCCAGACCCGCTACCTCCCCGGGACTGCGTCCCACCGCCCCTCCAACGCGCAAAGCCCCTCCGGACGGTCACCTCAGCCTCACCTCCTCCGCAAGCTTCCAAAAAGTCCGCGCAACCCAACGCCGCCGCACTTCCGTTACCGGCAGCAGCAGGTCCCGCCTCCCGCGGCTCACTTCCGCCGCCCGGGAGCACGCGCATGGGGCGTACCATTAAGGCAGAAGGGAGGGGGGAACTCCTGGGACGGACGATCCCACTCATCGGGGGGCAGCCTTAGAACTCCAATTCCGGACCGCAGAGTGAGCCAGGGCAGTGTGGCCTGGGTGTGGCCACCATGGTGCCTTGACCAGTTAAGGCCTTCTTGTGTACTATTGGGGAAAGGGTCAGTGAGAGAGGGGATGAATCTAGTGATGGCTGTAGAGGTCTTTGCATTGGAAGTGCCTGGAAGGCGGAGGAAGGTGTCCTACTCCTTTGTGCCAGTGGAAGTGTCAGTAACTCCTGTAAAGGATAAAAGTGTTGCCTGCCATTCCATTTCTATAGGGATCAAGTCTGTAGCAACTGCAGTCGTTGGCCTCAGTGTGCCTGAGGGGAGCTCAGGATGGAGAAAAACAGGAAACATTCTATGCTTTGGACGTAAGGGATCCTTGGATAGTTAAGATGCATATCTAAGGAGAAGTTTCAGTGAACCCAGATTCTTGCATCTTCCCATACATAGGAAAGCACTTCAGTCATTAACTTGAAATATCTGTTTTTTGTGATCAGTAATCTTGATCTTTGATTACATGGATCTCCCCCCCTCCCGCCCCCAAAAAAACCCCCGAAAGCTCATACATATCCTGGCTCCTCCCTTAACTCTTCAGATCAGGTCCTCAAAGCTATCTCAGAGGCTGTCTCCTGGGCTATAGTCCTCAGTAAGGTACCTGAATAAAACTTAACTCACAACTTTTAGGTTATGCATTTTTCTTTCAGTCGACAGCCCTAAAATGTAAGCCTTGTGTGGCCAGGGGGCTTATTGCATACAAAATCTCAGCATTTAGCACAAAGCCTGGCAAAGCAGTAAATGCTCAGTAAATATTTGTTAAATGAACAACTGATAGTAGAGCAAAGAGCAATGGAGGGGAGGTTCGAGAACCTGTACTACGTTGAAGGGGCAACTTGTGCAAAGGGCCTGACAGCAACAAGCAATCCAGCGTCTGGCTGGTTAGGGAGGTGCAGGTGCTTCGGGTGAGGGTGGGAAAGCAGGGGCTTGTTAATCTTTTTCATATCAGGAGCAAGTAGGGAACAGCTGAAGTGGAAGGGCGTGATTGTATTCACTTTGTAGAAAAATATTTCTTGCAGGTGAGTGCTGCAGAGGTTATTTAAAAGAGATGATGGGGATTTCCCTGGTGGTGCAGTGGTTAAGAATCTGCCTGACAATGCAGGGGACACAGGTTCGATCCCTGGTGCGGGAAGATCCCACATGCTGCGGAGCAAGTAAACTCATGCGCCACAGCTACTGAGCCTGCGCTCTAGACCCTGCAAGCCACAAATACTGAAGCCCGTGTGCCCTAGAGCCCCATGCCACAACTATTGAGCCCATGTGCTGCAACTACTGAAGCCCGTGCACCTAGAGCCTGTGCTCCACAATAAGAGAAGCCACCACAACAAAGAGTAGCCCCCGCTCGCTGCAACCGGAGAAAGCCTATGCGCAGCAACGAAGACCCAATGCAGCCAAAAAAAAAAAAAAAAAAAAAAGATGATGGAGGTGAGGAGAATTGAAGGCAAGACCCCTTAGGAGGCTCTAAGTTGTCCTGGAGATAGGTGGTGGTGGCCCAACCTTGGGGAGAGGTGGGAGGGGTTTGGGGAATATTCAGGCTTGAGTGACTGGGATGGAGGTGCACCCTGGTGATACTGCCAGTTGACTGACACACAGGGAAGGATGAAAGTTTGAGTTGATGGTGAAGCCTTCAGATTTGGACTTGCCAAATGTGAGACCATGGGATGGCATGTGAAGGAATGCTAAGATCAGGGGGAATTCAGTCTGGAGCCTGTCTCCCAGTTCCCAGGGGTAGGATGGATCTACTTGGCCAGTTCTGGAAGAAACATAGCTGCTGGAAGAGAATGATGCCTCTCAGCTGCCTAGGTCTGCTACTTGTTTATGACACTTCTTTTTAAAAAAAAAAAAATTTATTTATTTATTTATTTATTTATTTATTTATTTATTTTGGGTTGTGCTGGGTCTTCCTTGTTGCACACAGGCCCCTCCAGCTGCAGCAGGTGGAGGCCACTCCTCGCCTCAGCATGCAGGCCTCTCACTGTGGTGGCTTCCCCCGTTGCAGAGCATGGGCTCTAGGCACGCGGGCCTCAGCAGCTGTGGCACGCAGGCTCAGTAGTTGTGGCTCGCAGGCTCAGTAGTTGTGGCACACGGGCCCAGCTGCTCCATGGCATGAGGGATCCTCCCGGACCAGGGCTTGAACCCGCGTTCCCTGCACTGGCAGGCAGACTCCCAATCACGGTGCCACCAGGGAAGCCTATGATACTTCTTAAGTACTTTTTACTTCTACCACATTTCTGGCCCAATATTAAGCTGTGATATTTGGCTAAAACACAGAAGCTGGGTTAGAAGATTATTCCTGAGAGGAATCCTTTAGCTTGCCAAGGAATCAGATAACTTTACCCCATCTTCTCCCCACAAAACCACCCTTCCAGGCTGCTTCTGGGACTGGGCCAGGCAGCCATAAATTTTGTGTGTCTGTGTAGCTCAAACGGGCTCATTTGCCTTTTTGAACTTCCTTTTTTGCATCCCAGGTGCACTTATTGCATTGCCTGTGTGAGCATCTACCCCCTGGCATTGACAATTGTGGCAGGGGGTCTTGCATCCCCCTGTTGCACGAATGTATCATCTGTATTTTCCATTAGTGCTAATGGGTGTTACATATGCAAAGGAAGAGAACAGACTTAGATTCATAACAATGTTTTTCACCCTGGTGCAGGCTTCCTTACTAAGCAGCAAATCTTACCAATCTGCTTCCACCGACTAGACTCCATACACTGGTCAGCTAGTGATACACTGATTCTAGAAAACACAGCCAGTTAAAAACAGGTTTGCAACACTGGAACCAAATGTTCTTCAGACCTTGTCAGTAGCTCATGTTTGGTTAATAATATTATAGCTACTGGTATTTGCAGGAGTCCAGAGAAAAGTACAAATGGAGGCCCCCTATCATTCCCCACTCCCTTCTGCAGTGTGAGGGGCTTCATATGCCTGCATGTGGACACCCAGCCTGAAAATCCACACCACGTCTCTCCTCTAAAGCTGCCCTTGGCTACCCTTGACTACCTTTGTGCCTAGGGCTGTGCACACTAGCAGGTCCACTCTGGGGAGGGTGGACTTAGGAAGGACCCTGTATACGCCGAGGAACTGAGCTTGGGGATGTTTGGGAAGGTACCCCGAGCATGGTCTAAAGGAGGGCACATGGGCTTCAGTGCATACACACTCCAAGTTTCTTGGACTCCTCATCATCTAGGAAGGGAGCTATTGAGGCACCCACCCAGTCCAAGCACTCCAGTTGCCTGGGTTTAAGGACGGCATTGCTTGAGAGCATAATCAAGGTAGCATGTATAAGGAGCCTAGTGTTTAGGAGCACTTAATAGTGTAGTTCTGGTGATCTGTGTTGATGTTACTATTGCAAAAAAGATTACAAGTCACTGAAGTTTCAGATGTTTAGCATTTTTTACCAATAAAGTATTTTTTGAATTAAAAAAAATAGTGTCACTTCCCTCCGGCAATCCCACTTCAGAGTGTGTATACAAAAGAATTGAAATCAGGATCTTAATCAGATATCTGTACATCCATATTCAGGGAAGCATTATTCATAATAGTGAAAAGGTGGAGACAACCCAAACATCCATGGGCAGACGAACGGATAAACAGAATGTGGTGTATCCATACAGTGTAATACTATTCAGCCTTAAAAAGGAATGAAATCCCATCGTATGCTACAACATAGATGATACCAAAGGACATCATGTTTAGTGAAATTAGCCAGTCACAAAAAGACAAATACCGTATGATTCCACTCACATGAGGTATCTAAAGGATTCAAACTCCAAGAAACAAAAAGTAGAATGGTGGTTGCCAGGGGCTGGGGAGAAGGTGAATTGGGGAGCTCTTGTTTAATAGGTATAGAGTTTCAGTTTTGTAAGATGAAAAAGTTCTGTACATCTGTTTCTCAACGATGTGAATGTACTTAACGCTACTGAAGTGTATACTTAGAAATGGTTAAGATTAAAAAAAAGATACTACTACCTGGGCAGGTCACAGGATTGTTAAGAAGAACCATCTGACTCCATCCTGAAGAAATTCCGATTTAGTAGGGTTTAAGGTAGAGGTTTAACAGCTCACCGTTTGTAATCCCAGGGTCTGGAAAAGTGGCACACAGTGGGTGCTTCAGATATTTGTTAAATGGGTGCAAAATTATGAACACATCCTTAGAAAAATAGGTTTCTAAATTATTTCAATGAAATGTTAAATTTCAAAATGAAAATTTTGACTTAAAAATACATTACTGCTTTTGAAGCTTCCTGTGAATCGGCAATCATTTGAAGATTAAAAGTTCAAAACAGGGGCTTCCCTTGTGGTGCAGTGGTTGAGAGTCGGCCTGCCGATGCAGGGGATATGGGTTCGTGCCCCGGTCCAGGAGGATCCCACGTGCCGCGGAGCAGCTGGGCCCGTGAGCCATGGCCGCTGAGCCTGCGCATCCGGAGCCTGTGCTCAGCAACGGGAGAGGCCACAGCATTGAGAGGCCCACGTACCGCAAAAAAAAAAAAAAAAAAAAAAAAGTTCAAAACAACAACAAACAAACAAACAAAAAGTTTAGTTCCATTACCCTGCTTGGTCTCTTGTTTCTCAGAGGCCTGCCTGGAAGACAGGAAGAGGACTTGGGAAAGGGGAAGCAGGGTGGAAAGTAATCCTTAAAAACTGGTCCCTTGGGGACTTCACTGGTGGCGCAGTGGTTAAGAATCCACCTGCCAATGCAGGGGACACGGGTTTGATCCCTTGTCAGCAAAGATCCCACATGCCGCAGAGCAACTAAGCCCTTGTGCCACAACTACTGAGCCTGCAGACCACAACTACTGAGCCCGCGTGCCACAACTACTGAGCCCATGCGCCACAACTACTGAAGCCTGTGTGCCTAGAGCTCATGCTCCGCAACGAGAAGCCGCCTCAATGTGAAGCACGCGCTCTGCAACGAAGAGTAGCCCTGCTCACCGCAACTAGAGAAAGCCCATGCACAGCAACGAAGACCCAACGCAGACAAAAAAACCCCCAAAAGACTGGCCCCTTAAAACTGGTGATATTTGATTCAGGTTTATGGACTGTCCAATTGTATTATAACAATGTTCATTTCCTGATTTGGATATTTGTACTGTGGTTAATTAAGAGAATGTTTTGTTTTTAGGAAATGCATCCTGAAGTATTTAGGAGAAGAGGGGCATCATGTCTGCAACTTACTCTAAAATGGTTTAGAAAAAAAATATAGCATGTATATATTGAGAGAGAATGATAAAGCAAATGTGATAAAATGTTAACTTCTAGGTGAAGGGCATATGGGAAGTTTTTGTACTATTTTTGTGACCTGTAATTCTGAAATTATGACAAAATTTAAAAGTTTTTTGAAAAAATCAGGCCAGTTGTGAACCTAGTGGTCTGCTCTGGCTTGTAAATAATCAGCAAACTTTGAGCAGCCATCTCTGCCCCTTTGATGATGACAGGTAGATGCCTGTTCTTCATCTTCCACTTCAAGTGAACCTCTTCTGTTGTCACCCTAGATGGCTGCAAAACTGAGGTGGATCCTCCATCCTACATGAGGCCTCTTGGTGCTTCTCTTCGCATCTCCATGACTTTCTCATCTATGTCACCTCAGCCACTTACTCTCCTGGACACAGCCTGAGCAGAATCACTACTCAGACAGCAGCTTCCTCTTTGTCCAGTTTCAATGATCAATTATTCCCACTTACCTATTCTCTAATTTTTGCTGTCCCTCACTCCTCCTTCATCTTGAATTCAACTTGCCCCCTTGTCTGTCCCTCCATCCCACCCATCTGGCAAATCCTAACCCTGTATGAGGCCAGCCATATTCCTTTGTTGTGGCTATATCTGGATTGCTTGGGTTGTGCTGGAGGTTTCAAGTGACTGTGTTCATGGGGACCCTAAAAGTCATTGTAGAAAACTCTAAAGATAGAGTTACCATATTATCCAGCAATCCCACTCCTGGGCATACATCTGAACAAAACTATACTTCAAAAAGATACATGGGGGGTGCCTTCAAGATGGTGGAGGAGTAAGATGTGGAGATCACCTTCCTCCCTACAAATATATCAAAACTACATCAACATGTGGAACAACTCCCACAGAATACCTACTGAACGCTGGCAAAAGACCTCAGACTTCCTAAAAGACGCCCTCAGGCGACCTACGTGCAGAGGCGGGGCCAAATCCAAAGCTGAACTCCAGGAGCTGTGCGAACAAAGAAGAGAAAGGGAAATTTCTCCATGGAGCCTCAGGAGCAGTGGATTAAATCTCCACAGTCAACTTGATGTACCCTGCATCTGTGGAATACCTGAATAGACAACGAATCATCCCAAAATTGAGGCAGTGGACTTTGGGAGCAACTGTAGACTTGGGGTTTGCTTTCTGCATCTAATTTATTTCTGGTTTTATGTTTATCTTAGTTTAGTATTTAGAGTTTATTATCATTGGTAGATTTGTTTATTGATTTGGTTGCTCTCTTCCTTTTTTTATTTTATATACATATATTTTTCCTTTTTCTCTTTTTGTGAGTGTGTATGTGTATGTTTCTTTGTGTGATTTTGTCTGTATAGCTTTGCTTTTGCCATTTGTCTTGGGTTCTGACTGTCCATTTTTGTTTGTTTGTTTTTTGTTTTTAGTATAGTTTTTAGCGCTTGTTATCATTGGTGGATTTGTTTTTTTGTTTGGTTGGTCTCTCTTTTTTTATTACTTTTTATTTTTAATATATTTTTTCTATTTTAATAACTTTATTTATTTTTCTTTCTTTCTTTGTTTCTTTTTCTCCCTTTTCTTCTGAGCCATGTGGCTGACAGGGCCTTGGTGCTCTGGCTTGGTGTCAGGCCTGAGCCTCGGAGGTGGGAGAACTGAGTTCAGGACATTGGTCCACCAGAGACCTCCCAGCCCCACGTAATATCAAACAGCGAAAGCTCTTTCAGGAATCTCCATCTCAACACTAAGACCCACCTCCACTCAACGACCAGCAAGCTACAGTGCTGGACACCCTATGCCAAACAACTAGCAAGACAGGAACACAAACCCACCCATTAGCAGAGAGGCTGCCTAAAATCATAATAAGTTCACAGACATGCCAAAACACACCACTGGCCGCGGTCCTGCCCAAAAGAAAGACAAGATCCAGCCTCATCCACCAGAACACAGAAACCAGGCCCCTCCACCGGGAAGCCTACAAAAGCCGCTGAACCAAACTTACCCACTGGGGGCAGACACCAAAAACAACAAGACCTATGAACCTGCATCCTGCGAAATGGAGACCCCAAACACAGTAAGTTAAGCAAAATGAGAAGACAAATACACAGCAGATGAAGGAGCAAGGTAAAAACCCACCAGACCTAACAAATGAAGAGGAAATAGGCAGTCTACCTGAAAAAGAATTAAGGATAATGATAGTAAAGATGATCCAAACTCTTGGAAATAGAATGGAGAAAATACAAGAAATGTTTAACAAGGACCTAGAAAAACTAAAGAGCAAACAAACAATGATGAACAACACAATAAATGAAATTAAAAATTCTCTAGAAGGAATCAATAGCAGAATGACTG
>NC_041224.1:44188621-44189235 GCF_002837175.3 Physeter macrocephalus
TCCAAGGAGAAACATGCCAAGACACATATTAATCAAACTATCAAAAATTAAATACAAGAAAAAATATTAAAAGCAGCAAGGGAAAAGCAAAAAATAGCATACAAGGGAATCCCCACAAGGTTAACAGCTGATCTTTCAGCAGAAACTCTGCAAGCCAGAAGGGAGTGGAGGGCATATTTAGAGTGATGAAAGGGAAAAACCTACAACCAAGATTACTCTACCCAGCAAGGATCTCATTCAGATTCAACAGAGAAATTAAAATCTTTACAGAGAAGCAACAGCTAAGAGAATTCAGCACCACCAAACCCAGCTCTACAGCAAATGCTAAAGGAACTTCTCTAGGCAGGAAACACAAGAGAAGGAAAAGGCTTACAATAACAAACCCATAACAATTAAGAAAATGGTCATAGGAACATACATATTGATAACTACCTTAAATGTAAGTGGATTAAATGCTCCAACCAAAAGACATAGACTGGCTGAATGGATACAAAAACAAGACACATACATATACTGTCTACAAGAGACCCTAGAAACAAATGACAATGAAAATACAACAACCCAAAACCTATGGGACGCAGCAAAAGCAGTTCTAAGAGGGAAGTTTATAGCAA
>NC_041224.1:44191718-44238497 GCF_002837175.3 Physeter macrocephalus
GTGTCCATTGACAGAGGAATGGATGAAGAAGATGTGGCACATATATACAATGAAATATTACTCAGCCATAAAAAGAAACGAAACTGAGTTATTTGTAGTGAGGTGGATGGACCTAGAGACTGTCATAAAGAGTGAAGTAAGTCAGAAAGAGAAAAACAAATACCATATGCTAACACATATATATGGAATCTAAAAAAAAAAAAAGTTTGAAGAACCTAGGGGCAGGACAGGAATAAAGACACAGATATAGAGAATGGACTTGAGGACATGGGGAGGGGGAAGGTTAAGCTGGGACGAAGTGAGAGAGTGGCATGGAAATATATACATTACCAAATGTAAAATAGATAGCTAGTGGGAAGCAGCTGCATAGCACAGGGAGATCAGCTGTGTGCTTTTTGTCTGCCTAGAGGGATAGGATAGGGAGGGTGGGAGGGAGACACAGAGGGAGGAGATATGGATAAAGAAGATATGGTATATATATATATATATATATATATATATATATACACAGTGGAATATTACCCAGCCATTAAAAAAAGGATGAAATAATGTCATTTGCAGCAACGTGGATGGACCTAGAGATTATCATACTAAGTGAAGTAATCCAGACAGAGAAAGACAAATATCATATGATACCACTCATATGTGGAATCTAAAAAAAAAAAAAAAAAAAGACACAAATGAACTTATTTACAAAACAGAAATAGATCCATAGACATAGAAAACAAACTTATGGTTACCAAAGGGGAAAGATGCAGGAGGGATAAATTAGGAGTTTGGAATTAATATATACACACTGTTATATATAAAATAGATAACCAACAGAGACCTACTGTATAGCACAGGGAACTATACTCAATATTTTGTAATAACCTATAAGGGAAAAGAATCTGAAAAATAATACATATATAATATATATATTATATATAATATATAGATATATATAACTGAATCCCTGTGCTATAAACCTGAAACTAATACAACATAGTAAATCTACTATACTTCAGTTTGAGAAAAAGAAGTCATTGTAACCAATCTCAAGCCTTCAACACAGCCAATCTTCCCTAGTAAGTTTAACCTTTTTTTTTCTTCATGAGAATTATTTCATACTCTCCTATCTCCTCCTTTACTCACAGCAGATGACCTTAACTTTACACCAAACCTTTAAACTCACTGTCATCCGCACAAATTCTTCTCTTTAGCTTTCTGTAGCAATGGGAGAGTGTTCGACCAACCCAGCCAAGGCTGGTACTTCTTCTGCTGGAGCAATGACTCCCTCTCTGTTCCGTCTTCTCACCAAGAACCTTACTTACTATCACTTACCCGTCTCTGACCTTAGCCTTTAACCTCTCCCTTTCTACGGCTTCCTTCCTATAAACACTGCCATAACAATATACCATAGACTGGGTGGTTTAAACAACAGACACTTATTTTCTCACAGTTCTGGAGGCTGGCAGCACAAGATCAGGTGACTAGCATGGTCAGGACCCTCTTCCAGGCTTGCAGATGGCCAGATTTCTCATTGTGTGCTCATGAGGCCTTTCTCCATGTGTTCATGTGGAGAGAGAGAGAGCTCTGGTGTCTCTTCCTCTTCTAATAATGGCACTAATTCCATCATGAGGACCCCACCCTCATGACCTTATCTAAATCTAGTCACTTTCCAGAAGACCCACCTCCTAATACCAACACATTGGTGGTTAGGGCTTCGACATAAGAATCTGGTGGGAGACACAAACATTCAGTCCATAGCAAACACTTACATCTTTTTCTTTAGTGGTGGGGAGCTAAAGCCAACTTCCCATCTGAAAGCACCAACTGGTTTTTCCTCATATTGTTAAACCTACTTAGTTAGAAAATACTCTTTCAACAAGCATACAGATTGATTTTATTGTTCTACTCCTCATTACTTTAATCTCTGACACCTCTCACTCCCCCGCTGCCACAGGGCAGACTCTTTTTCATGGAAGGAGCATGCCTCCCGTAGGAACTGGAGCTTTTTAGAGCACGAGGTGGCTGCCAGCCCTGTGGGTCAGCCCATGCTAGTCAGAGCACTCAATACCACTGTGTAATTTTAAGGAAGGTGCAGAATGTTCCTCTACTTGGGAGGGGTTGAGGTCCAGGCACCCCTTGGGGTCCTCCCTGGCCCAGGAGTATTAGTACTGGCCAAGAGGGAATGGCAATGACCAGACTCTTGCCCCCTGAAGCTGCTCCCAGGAAGGTGAGGTGATGTCACCTTCCCCAGCAGCCAGGGGGCAGGTGTGACTTCCCTGGGCAGTCACACTTGTGTTGCTCTCGCTTCTGGAGAAGGGGGCAGCCTTGTGCATTGAATAATGAGAGGGCTTTAGAGAGACCAGGACTTGACTCTTTACCAGCTGTGTGGCTTCGGGCAGGTCTCCTCACCTCTCTGACTCTGAGTTCCCTATTCTGTGGAAAGGGGGAATTTACTCTCTACTTCACATCTGAAAGGAATGGATGAGATAACACTGGTAAGGCTCTTGCCACTGTACAGAATGGGGGGACACAGCAAATGCAAGCTCCCTCCCTCCCTACCTCCAGCCTGGCAGAGAGAGCCAGGGAGCCCACAGAGTCCGCCAATGTGGCCAGCACAGGTGTCTGGGCCAATGAGGGCAGCGTCTCCGCTCACACACTGGCACTATTGTTTCAGCCAGAGAGACTGGACATGAACGTGACTCTTGGGAGCGGGGAAGGGCAGGGCAGAGGCAGAGAAAAGCTGTGAGCAGAGGAATGTCATAGAAAGCTCTGCTCCTTAAACAGGGCCTCGAGGCCTGCCAGTATCCTGAAAATCACTTCCATAGCTCACTTCCATTGGGGCTGTGCCATCAACTCGAAAGCGTTCTTGGTGCACAGGAGCGTTCTTCTTTGTGCTAGAGTCCATCTCCCAGCTTGACAAAGCCTCTTCTGGGGCCTCCGTAGTTCCTTCCTGTGGGGACCCTGAGCCCTCACCTCCACCTCCATTATCTCCCATGAGCCTCACACTCTGTGAAATACCTGGGAAAAAAATCCAACAACCCACTTACATCAGTTTGCTAAAGCTGCTGTAACAAGGTACTATAGACTGAGTGGCTTAAACAACAGAAATTCATTTTCTCACAATTCTGAAGGCTAGAAGTCCAAGGTAAAGGTGTCAGCAGGGCTGCTTTCTTCTGAGACCCCTCTCCTTGGCTTGTAGACGGTGCCTTCTTCCTGTGTCTTCACATTGTCTTCCCTCTGTAACTGTCTGTGTCCAAGTTTCCTCTTCTTATAAGGATACCAGTCATATTGGATTAGGGCCCACACTGATGACCTCATTTTACATGAATTACCTCTTGAAGACCCTATCTCCAAATACAGTCACATTCTGGGACTTCCCTGGTGGTCCAGTGGTTAAGACTCCATGCTTCCACTGCAGGGGGCTCAGGTTTGATCCCTGGTCGGGGAACTAAGATCCCCATTTGCCACGCGGTGAGGCCAAAAAAAAAAAACCAAAACAAAAGCAAACAACAACAAACAACAAAATACAGTCCCGTTCTGAGATGCTGGAAGATAGGACTTCCTCTAATTATTCTCACTTCTCCGAGGAGGAAACTGAGTCACCGAGTGGTGAAGTCAAGTCTCACAGCTAGAAGGTGATGGAGTTAGGATATAAAAGTGGGCAGTCTGGTGCCCAAGCAGGCTCCTATCACTGCACCCCACAGCCTAAAAGTGGGTCAGCTTGTCTTGTCCTTTCTGCACTCAGTCTTAACCAGCTACATTTCCCAGCTGGCCTCACTCACTGCCCGACCACGCCAGGCCCTGCTGGGCTCGGGGAGAGGGGGACAGGCCAGGATTCTCCACGGCTGGCATTTTTATCTACAATCACATTTAAAATTTCCATCCATCTCGAGCATGTCTTACCCAGGGGTGTGCTTTCTCAGACCTCCCTGCGATGAGAGAGAGGACGGGGAGAAGCATATGGGGCTGGCCCAGATCCCATCCCCACAGCCCGGCTTCCACATGGCTGAGCAGGAACTCTGGAGCAGACGCACACAAAGGAGGGCTTTGAGGTGGCTCCAGCCAGGCCCAGGCTGATCCCCTCTCCCCCCTGGTGCGTCACTTGCCCCAATCTGGGCCTCCCTGTGAGCCTGATTTAACGGGAAACTGTGGGCCGTGAGAAGTTCCTTGTGACACACTAATCCCAGCCTGCTGACTGGACCACGCCCCCAGAGGAGGCAACCTCCAGGCCCTGGAGGACACAGGCACCAGGTGTCCCGAGGAGGAGCTGCTGACTTGGCAGGTAAGTCAGTAGCAGGGGCCTGGCTGGGCCAGGAAGCCCAGGACTCAGGTGAGGAGTCAGCGGTGGGGAGACCACATCTCAGGCTGCTCAAAAACTGAAACCAGCTAGCCATTTTTCAGGCTGAGCCAGACCAACCTGATGGCAGACTTAGCAAATAAAAATATAGGACACCCAGTTAAATGTGAATTTCAGATGAACAACAAATACTTTTTTAGTATAAGTATGTCCCAAATTTGTATGGCATATACTTAAACACTTCAAAAAAACTTTTGCTCATCTGAAACTCACATGTAATTGGGCATTCTGCATTTTAACTGGCAACCCTAGATGGCAGGGAACAGCCTCGACACGGAGTGAGGGGTGGGTATTTTTTCTTGTATACAGCTCATAAATCAATATTTTAAAAATCAGAGTTAGTAGATTGGGCATATTTTAAAAAGAGTTGCTGTACTGACTTTAACCCTGCATTTCTAAGATCTAGGATCTTGTCCTGATGAGCTGCCTAACTGGCTGGGGGTGTCTAGCCACTGTCTCTCCTGTCTGAGACCCTTGCTCAGGGAGTTCTGTCAGCCTCTCCCTTTCTGTTCCAGCAAAATCCAAGGGAGAGCACAGTCGTATTTCAGTCTGTCTTGTATATATATATATGCCTGCATATTTGGAAGTCTACCTGCTAGAAAGTTGACTTAGATTTTATTCCTGTTGGTGGATGACAGCCCCCAGAACCTCCCTGCCCTGCTGGGTCTGTGGAGTGGGAGAGGCAGGAAATGGGAGATCCTCAGATATTCCCTGGCATCCCCTAAATCTCTCTGTGCAAGTTGGGGTAATGATCAGTATGATGCTAAGAAAGGGAAGGAAAACTATGTTTTAGAGCAAAACACTGTGCTAGGTGTGTTCTGTAGGTCTGATCCTACAGAAATTATAGGATCTTCATTACAACTCTATTTGGTAGGTGTGGTTATTATCCCCAATTTGCAGATGAGGAAACTGAGGCTCAGAAAGGTTAAATAACCTACCACCCTAGCTCATATGGGTGGTAAATGACAAAGCCTGATTCAAACCTGGTTCTCTCTGACCCTAAAGGATTTTCTGTGACACCAGCTCTCCTAGGGAGTTTGCCTGGAGATGTCTTGGCTCTAGGTGTCAAAGCAAGTCTTGGTCTCAGGCAGACATAGGTTCAGGTCCCACCTCTGCTACTAATCAACAGTGAACAGATGACAGAACTGACCAACGGGAACCTGGTCAGAGGCAGGAGCAGGGTGGTGCCGGGTAGGAGAGGTGAAAATCTGGAAATAGAAGAGTTGTCTCCAAAAATACTCAGTGGGTTGTCATGTGCGCAATGGATGAAATTGGTTCTGGTGGGCAGGCACTGATTCTGTGTTCATTATTTAATTAAATCCTCATAAACTTCCATCTCCCTTTTACAGGGGACAACCAAGATACAGGTTAAATCACAAAGCTTGCAAATGGAAGAGAGAGAATTCGAACCCAGGTCTAACTTTTGCCACAACAGGCTGCCTCTTGATGCTGATGGAAAGTTCACAGCTTGGTCTTAAGTCCCGATTCCTGGCTATTGCAGGCTGTGTGAGCTTGGACAAGTCACTTATTCTCCTGGGCCTGTTTCCTCCTATGTAGAATGGGAATAATAATGCTGGCTCCCAGACAATGGATTTGAAAATAGTGCATCACAAGGCACAGAACACGCACCCAGTTATGGTTATGTAACTAGCCATCACCCCTCTGGAGAGTTAATTCCCTGGAACGGGGCCGTCCACTAGGCTGGGAAGTTTCTGAGGTGTCCCTTTGGGCTGGAAAAGGAGGGCCACAAATGGGAGGATGGATTGCCTTATCCTGCAGTGATCATGTAACTGAGAATGGAGGCCGATCCTAGTTTTTCCCTGGCTGGGCCCACTCATCTTAAGAACTGAGGTTTGAGGTATTTTTGTGTGTGTTCCTTCTCAAAGGGGTGTTTCCCAAAGTGTAGCCCAAGAACCACCTTCTTCGGAGCCAGCGGGGGTGCTGTTTTAAAGTATAGATGCCCAGGCCCCAGTTCAGACCTCCTGAGTCAGAATCACAGGTGCAGGGCCCAGGCATCTGCATTTCTAACAAATGCCCCACGTGATCCTGAGGCACTCAAAAGTTTGAGATCCACTGTTCTGAGACAATAACAGAACAGTTTCTCCATACCACTGCAGCCCGGACGTCCTCTCCTAGGAAGGAGGCTGCCTGGAGAGGCCAGGACAGAAGAAGCGGGGTCCTTCTTTTTCCGAGCACTCCGAGTCTTCCAGAGGCAGCATGTCAGAGGGGGTGAGTACCCCTGTGCCCTGGGGCTCCCCTCCATCCACCTTCCCTCCTTCCCTTTCTTCCTTCCTGTTTCTCTGTCATCTGGTCTGCTCAGGGTTACGGGCATTCACCCCTACAACCTCTCTGTGGTCCCTGACCCCACCCAAAGGGAGGAAGCTCAACGGTGACCTTGGGCAAAAGCACTAGTTTAGGGTCTGAGCAGACCCATTTGACTGGCTTGCTCAGGTTGCTGGGGGTCTCTTCCTGTCTTTTCCTGACTTCTCTCTGCCCAGGTGGGCACATTCCGCATGGTCCCTGAAGAGGAACAGGAGCTCCGTGCCCAACTGGAGCGGCTTACAACCAAAGACCATGGACCTGTCTTTGGCCAGTGCAGCCAGCTGCCCCGCCACACCTTGCAGAAGGTGAGGTGGCCCTGGGGTGTGCAGAGGGACAGGGTAGAGAGACAACAAGGGGGAATGTTGACAGCATCCTCTCTCCTGTAGAAAGGGTCCAGCACCAGCTCTCCAGGTTATTCTGGACCTAAAGGACTGGCTTGTTCTAGGGGCTATTCTGAAGGTCAGGGCCATGGCAGCAGTTGGGGTGACCAGATGTCCAGGCCAGCCTATTCCAAGATTATGGCACCAACAGTGTTCCCTGAAACCAATGCCGAGACCTAGGGCTTCTGGACCAGGGATCATCCTAGACTCAGATGTGAGGAACATTGGTTTGCAATGGCCTTGGAGAACAGGGATCCAACTGCTGTCCCCATTGGATAGGAAACGGCCTGAGTTCTAATACCAGACCGACTTCCAACTTGCTGTGTGACCTTGAGCAAACTTCTTTCCCTCTTTGGGTCTTGCTTTCTGTACCTATGAAAGAAGGTTGTTGGACCAGTTCAGAGTTTATCAGACTGTGCTCTGTGGAGGGTGGCAGAGCTGTCTTGGGGTTGAGCTGGACCCCTCCTGGCTTCCATCTCTGCTCCCTGGGCATCTCAAGGGAAAGGTGCTCTGAGCTCCCCCAGACCTGCCTTTCCCCCTCATGCCATCCAAGGAAAGAGCTGGCCCTGGCATGCTGAGGAGTTCTCCAGGCTCAGCCAAGCGGAGGAATAGGAGGCAGAGGACAGGCTGCCATCTATCTGCCTGGTATCTTTGATTTTGGAAAGATCAGAAATGAGCCTGGGAGGCAGCAGAGTGAAGCGATTAAAAGTCCAACCTGACTAAGAGTTTCAGCTTCACCCTTTTTTATCTGGGTGACCTTGGTCAAGAATACCTTGACCTCTATGAGCCTCAGTCTGCTCACCCTGAGAAATGGGGATAAGATTACAACCTTCCTGTGACGGACTGTGGCAAGGATTTAAAACCATAATGTATCTAAAGGACTCAGCAGTGTGCTAAGTCAGGGCTCCAGTAGGCTGTTGTGATTAGAAACGTTTAGCTCTCTGGCTGTCTCCTCAAACAAACCCAGGATGAAAGTTTGACCTAATTTTCTCCAAATGTAATTGGCAGTCTGAGGTGCTGTCAGTGCAGAAGCTGCCCCTGTGGGCAGAGCAGCGATGGCCCCAGCTGCCACGCCCTCTGCGCCTCAGCCGGTCTGGCACCTGGAGGAGCCTGCCGCACCCGCGCCTACCTGACTTCGTGCCTGCACCCCACCCCTGTTCCAGGCCAAGGACGAGCTGAATGAGAGGGAGGAGACCCGGGAGGAGGCGGTGCGGGAGCTGCAGGAGCTGGTGCAGGGGGAGGCAGCCTCGGGGCAGGAGCTGGCCGTGGCCGTGGCGGAGAGGGTGCAGGGAAAGGACAGCGCCTTCTTCCTGCGCTTCATCCGCGCGCGCAAATTCCACGTGGGCCGAGCCTACGAGCTGCTCAGAGGTGAGGCCTGCTCAGGATGGGTGGCCCTGGGAAGGCTGCGGGGGATGGGGAGTGAGGGGGGAAGGGGGGAAGTTCATGAGGAGGGCGTTGACCCTCACCCAGGCACTGAGACCGACTCCTTCACTTCCCTCCCATTCCCTGTGCTGTGCAAGTCACTCTCTCTGAGCCTCCTTATCCTTACCTGTAAAATGGGTGTGTGAACTAAATAGCCTTCAAGATACCTTTCAGCTCTGACAATGAATGGATGAGTCTGGCAGGACCAGATTCCTAGAGGTCTGGCCCCGCCTCTCCACTCTCCGAGTCTCAATGAGCAGAACTGAGTCACCCAAATTGGGTGCCCAAATTGGGGTAGTTTCCTCTCTCACCCCTGCTCTCCCCTTCCCCATCCGCCCAGCCTAGGTTTTGGCTCTGGAGCACTGCAGGGAAGGTGGGTATGAGCTTGGCTCCCCTCAGGTACCCAAACCTCACGCACAGTAGAATTGAAGATGGTGCCAGCCCTGGGGGTGAGTCCCAAGGACAGAACCATCCTGGCCGAGCCCACGGGATGAAGACCAGTGTCTTAAGGAAATCAAGTCCTTGGTGCTGGTGGAGGGAAGGGGTGCCTGAGCAGGCCCTGTACAGCCTGATGATTCTCCTTACTTCTTCCTTCCTTCCTTCCGCAAATGGTAATTCTCTGCTGTGCTTTGCCAACCGCTGGTTTAGGCCAAAGGATGTGGCAGAGAACAAAGCAGACAAGAACTGCCGGCCCTCGTGGGTCTTATAGTCTAATGGTGGAAATAATAAACCAGACCAAAAAAATAAAAATATACAGAGAAAAATAAAGAAGGTGGATATAAAGGACTGAGGGGTCGAAGTTTTAGGTAAAGAGGCTAGGAAGGCTCCAGTGCAAAGAGAACTCTTAAAGAAAAACTCGAAGGAAATGAGATGCCTGGGGAAAGAGAGGTAGGGCAGAGGGTACAGCAAGGACGAAGGCTAGGTGTTGGGAACGGGCCTGGAGCGCTGGAGGAGCAGCGAGGGGGTCAGTGGCTTTCCCTTGGCAAATGCCTCCCCAGACCTCCTCTGGGCCTGGTCCCTCCGGGGTTTGGTGGAAGAGACAATCGCAGATAGGCGGGGACCTGTTCAGGATGGGTCAGGGTGGGGTTAGTGGGTGGTGGTGGGAGTGCCACTGGAGTCAGAGAGGGCCTCTGTGTCCTGCTGTGGGTTTTATCTGGGGGTCATTTCCCCACCCCACCCCACTCAGCTAACCCTGTGCCCAACTGAGAAACCTGTGCCTCTACCCTTGGGAAAGAGAAAAATACCAAATAGTAATTGTCCTTAGATTTAGGATTACATCTTGTGTTTTTACAGTTTACTCGTGGCGTTCGTACCTGGAATCTCGTTTGATCAGCACAGCAATTTGGTGAGATAGGCCAATATTATCGTCCTATTTTTTGGAGAGGTACTATGGGGCACAGAAAGGTTGAGCATCCTGCTGGGTTACACATAGCATGTAGGTGGAGGAGCCAGGCAGGAGGCCGGGTCTCTGGAGGCCCACCATGTGCCACTCCAGGACGGGCTGGCTGCCTGAGGGGCCTCTTCTGCTCCCCCGCTGCCAGGCTATGTGAACTTCCGGCTGCAGTACCCAGAGCTCTTCGACAGTCTGTCCCTGGAGGCTGTCCGCTGCACTGTGGAGGCTGGCTACCCTGGTGTCCTCTCCAGTCGGGACAAGTATGGCCGAGTGGTCATGCTCTTCAATATTGAGAACTGGGACTCTGAAGAAATCACCTTTGATGAGGTCAGTGGGGATTCGCCTGGCTCCCCCCATCCCCTGGGCTGGGCTCCTTCCTCCAAACCTGGCCTCTATTGGACCCTCACTCCTGGCTCCCCAGGAGGCGAGGTTTGCGGGGGAATGGCCAGTAGGTCATGGCACCAGGCCCTTTCCCTGCAGGAGGAGAAGTCCTAGGATGTGCCGTGGCAGCTGGAAAACCCAGCAGCTTTGCAGGCAGGGCCCACTGGCCAGTACATGGCTGCCCCCTGGTACCCCTGCCAGGTGGGAGTGCCAGCTGTGGGCCACGAGCTGGGATCAGATATATGTGATTTCACTTGTCAAGCCTTTAAGAGAGCTGTCCTAGTGGGGGAACTAGGGTTTATCTTGGGAGAACTTTGGCATGTGCCACCAGACCTTAAAAAAAAAGTTCAAACTCATTTTAGAAAATGCTGCCTAGTAGTTGCAACACCATTTATTTAAAAGTCCATCGTTTTCCCCAGGGGCTTGAGATGCCATCTCTATCATATTCTGCATCTTCGTATGTGTTTGGATCTATTTCTGGACTTTCTATTCTGTGCCATCGGTCTGTCTTTTCATGCTCCAATATCACACTGTTTTAATGATAGAGATGGTATAGAATGTTTAATATCTGTTGGGATTAGTTCTGTCCTTAATGCTCCTCTTTTTCAGGGCTTTTCTAGCTATTCTTGCATGTTTACCTTTCCTTATGAACTTTAGAATTAATTTATTAAGCTCTAGGAGAAATGTCAGGAGATTTTTATTGGCATAACATTAACGTAAGTAACAAACTTGGGGAGAATCAGCATCTTTATGAATGCAACATCCATGGCCAGTGGTACTATCCACAAAAAAGGGATGCCTTCCCTTTTATATTTTTAGCTTCCAGGAGTGTTTTAAAGTTTTCAAACCTTATGCATGTTTCTCAATAAGTCTGTCGTAAGTATTTATTTTACTGTTGCTATAGGTGGGACTTTCTCTGCCATTATATCTCCTACTTGGTTATTTTTTTGTATCTATGAAGATTATTGGTTTTGTATGTTAATTTCATATCCTGACATTTTTACTGAATTCTTCTATTATTTATGTTACTCATATAAATGACTCTCTCAGATTTTCTAAGAATACTATCCTATTATCTGTAAATGGGGGACATTTTTTCTTTTCCTCTTCTAGTTCTTATACCCTTGATTAAAAAAACAAAAAACCAACTTGGATGCACTGGCCACTACTTCCAACACAGAGTTGAATAGTGGTGGGGAAAGTGAACGTGCTTATCTTGTTCCTGATCATATTAGGGATGCCTGTAGTGTTTGCTACTGAATAAGATACTGGCTCTAGGACTGAGGCATACATATGTATGGTAAGGAAGAGACTTACAAATATTTTTTCTTGTTACATAAGTGATATCTACTCATTTTAGAAAATACCAAAAAAATCACAAGTTTAAAATCATCCACAATTCTACCACCCAGAGATTTCTACCACTGACATCCTTCCAGCCTATTTTTTCTAGAAAGCTAGAAACGTATGTGAACGCGTATGCACACAGACATACACATTTATTCTTATAAAAATGGGATTGTAGTCTACAGTAATATACCATGAATGGATATCTTTCTGTATCATTAGTCTTATATACCACCGTTCTAGAATGCTCCATGGCATGAATACACCATAATTTCACCAGTCCCTTATTGCTGGACATTTAGGTTGTTCCACTATTATAGGGGTACAAGGATAAACACCCTGGCATCTAACCGTGGATTTGACACTGAAGATTATTTTCTTGGCATACATTCACAGAGGTGGACTGTCCCAGCTCAAAGCCTGTGACCAATTACCTCTGGGAAGGGGTATACCAGTTAGCTCTCCCGTTAGGACCTTGAGTCTTAACTGTCTTTGTGGGTTGGGTCTTACAGCCCGTTCACGTTGTGCCCAAGATCTTGCAGGCATACTGTTTCATCCTGGAGAAGCTACTGGAGAATGAGGAAACTCAAATTAATGGCTTTTGCATCATTGAGAACTTCAAGGGCTTTACCATGCAGCAGGCTGCTGGACTTCGGGCTTCAGATCTCAGGAAGATGGTGGACATGCTCCAGGTGAGGCCACAGAACCCTGTCCTGCAGGAGCCTCTCGCAGGTGGGAAGGCTGGGAGGCTGGGCCGGGTTTCCCGGTTTAATGATGCTGGCAGGGACCTGAGAAGACAGCCACCTAGTACCCAAAAGAGCAATGACAATCACAGCCCCAGCCACAAACACTTCGTGGTGATCAACAGTTTGCCACGTGTTCACATTCATTAATTCATTATCTCCTTAAAAGCATTCTCTCCCTGCTTCCCTGCTTCGCTTTACAAACCTGGAAACTTAGGCTCAGAGATTTGAGTGACTTCTCAAGGTCACACAGCTATCAAGTGGCAGAGCCGGGACTTGAACCTACACCTTCTGACCTAGAATCCCATTCTCTGTCCACATATGTCATGCTGCCTCCCTCTGGATGTGAATTTATCCTGAGAAAGAGATATCATTAATGCTCCTGACAACTCATTCCTATATACTGATGTGTCAGAAGTCCTTTCTTAGAGCTAATCTAATATTAAATCTGCTTTGTCTTGGAACAGAGAGATGGGAGGTGGGGGTCATGGGAGGGGACGAAGGACAATGAGGCATGACAATAGTGTACCTCTGGTCTATAATAGTTTGCAGTCCGCTCAGCAGGCAAGTGGATTTGAAAAACCTTGGTCACCTAAAAACCAAGCAAGGCTACTATTTCATTTCCTTATTCCACCTAATTACAAGGTTTTGTGCATCCGCAGGTTGAGGGTTGGGTTGCGTGGCCTCTGGGGCATCCGTCCTTCAGTTTGGAGCTGCAGTGAAGCCAGGGCTCCCCAGCTGCTGGCCTGGGGATGGAACCTTCAGTGGGCTATCCTCTGGGGCAACCGAGTGATGACAACTCTGTCCTCTTGTCATGGGGAGAGGCAGTGAGTGGGAACCTCTGAGGTCATGGGGCCATGTGGTGGGGTGCTGTCTGTCCCTGCAGGATTCCTTCCCAGCCCGGTTCAAAGCCATCCACTTCATCCACCAGCCGTGGTACTTCACCACGACCTACAACGTGGTCAAGCCCTTCTTGAAGAGCAAATTGCTCCAGAGGGTGAGTGTGTGGCCACACAGGGAAGGTGCCCAGTGATCGTCTGGTGTGTGAGTGAGTGAATGGGGTTGTAGCAGGAAAGGGTTCAGGAGACAAGAGGGATGAAGGTGGAGGAGGAGAGCACCCCACCTGAGCCCTCCTCAGGCTCTGTACCGAGGTTCCGAACCAACTGGATCCCACGGACAGCACGACAAGGAAGACTTTTGAGAAGGCCATCACCAGGCAGAGATGGCATGTGTGCCTTTGTCCTCCTGTCCGTCTTCTCCCCCCAGCCCTCATCCTAAGGGAACCCCCTTGCACAGCTCTATCTCCTCTGCTTCCCTGCAGGTCTTTGTCCATGGAGAAGACCTCTCCAGCTTCTACCAGGAGTTCAACGAGGACACCCTGCCCTCCGACTTTGGGGGCACACTGCCCAAGTATGATGGCAAAGTCGTTGCTGAACAGCTCTTTGGTCCCCGGGCCCAAGCTGAGAACACAGCCTTCTGAGAAAATCCCCTGCCATCCGACCTGTAGTTAGTGTCCCTGGGCCTCTCCTCAGCTGCCCTGGACCCAGAAGGCTCGGAAAAGGGCTGCCTGGGGTGACTGTGGTTCCTCTGAACCTCCCTAAGCTTGGGTGAGCTCAGGTGTCACCCTCCTCCCAAGCTGGGGGGGCAATAAAAAAGCAGGGGAATTCCCTTGAGCAAGAAGAAGTGAGGGCAGTTATATTCCTACTGCCTCTGAAGCTTTAGGACAGAGACTTGTGTGGGGTTGAGTGTCAAAGACTCTAATCAAGCTTCTCAGTGATTTTCTTTGTAATAGATTTTACTATTTAGGGTCTGTGAAAATAGGCAAGGAGGCTGGTTTAAAAGTCTCTCCCACCCCTAAAAATATAAAAAAGAAGATAAAAGAGGGGGAATATAAGTGAAAATGATCTGGCAAGTACAGTGATCTTGGTGGCTGGTAGGCAGGTGAAACGTTTTCCACGTGTAATTCTAGGGTGGAAGCAGCCTTGAAGTAGCTCCATTTTGGGGTGGTCTGGTCCCCCTCAGTCAGGTGCAGTCTGATGTATGCAGTGACGGTCAGGAGCTTGGACTTCCTTCAAGGGTGGCAGTTGTGTCCCCCTCCTTCTGTCTGTGGGGTCTCTCCACCAAAGCTCTCTCCTCCAGACCCCTTGCCTCAACGGATGGTTTTACTTAGATTTACAGATGGTATCTTCTCTGAGCACTCTCCCAGTCCTCAAGTTATACAGTGAAAGCTCTTCTTTGTCTTCAGCCTCAGACACCTTATAGAAATGAACTTCTACTTTCAAGCTCTGCATATTTAGACAAATATAAATGCTTTCCTTTCTGTGCAGTTGGCTTTCCTCAAGTGTCTGGTGACTTTTGAGTGTGTGCTGGGCATGCTGCTCTGTCTTGGGGAAGGCCTGGCTTCTTCTGGGCATGGGGCTCATAGGCACTGGCAGATTCTTTTCCCAAGATACTACACTGACTTTCCCAGTGGAGGCAGACACTTGTTTCTGTTGTCTGGCTCATGGTGGTGGGTGAGGGTCAACTGGCCTGGCTGCCTCCACTAGGTACCCTGATAATCATCGCAAGACTTCTCTGCTCTTGCCTCCTTCTGGGCATGAAGCACCCTTGGTGCTGTACCCACCTTTTGGGGCAGGACCTTCAGCTGTTTCCTGGGTTGTGGGTTCAATCCAATGCAGTCCGCTTTCACTCCTTTAGGAATTTCTCTGAACCACTGAATTCTCTTTCTTGTTTTCCAGTGTGGCTATGTACATGTACATATATATGTGACTGTACATATATATGCATTTACTTCTTATATCTTTTCTTTCATTTCTAGGGTTTGCAGTGTATGCTCATCACCCAAGTAATTTCCTTCTCTATGACGTTCACAGTCAATAATCTATGTTCATAAATGATATACATATGACTTCAGAGCTGGAGGAGGAATCATAGCAAATTATTGTGGGTGGCTGACCAGTGAGGATTTCTCCCAAACCCTTCTTTAAACCCTTTGAAACTTGAAGCTTTTCCAAAACAAACCTTACATGGAACTCTAGTATTAAGCCTAAAAAGAGAGGAGGTGCTATGATTGAAGGGGGCTCAGCAGCCTCACCCCGAGAGATCTCCTAGAACACCTGGAGATAAGAAGGTATTTCAAGTGTGAGGGCACAAACATGCCGCTGAGGGGGCAAGTGATAAGAGAATGGGGACTTGCGTTTGCCAAGATAGAGGGCATTGGTGAGTCGACAGTACAGGTGTTGGTGGAGTGGGAGCCAGGGATGAGGCTGAGTTTAAAAAATTAAAGGAATGAGCATTTTTTAAACTTTCAAGATACACTTATAATTGTTTTGTAAAAGAGTCGTGTCCCCAATTTGAGGAAAACAGTGGCTGATTCCTCTTGGATGACTTCCATCTTTCCCCTGGCCCCTAATTGCCAGGAGCCCTCCTAGTCCCACCCTCTGATTTGTGGGAGCTCTAATTTACAAATGAGACCAGGATATGGAAAAAACTGCAGGCAGAGGCTCTTGGGGCAGCTTTGTCTTACTCAAATCCAAACGGATGCTGGTGTCCCTCCTAAAGTCAGCAGGGCTAGGGCCTTAGCTTAGGGAGGGTTTGACGTAAAAGCCCAGGGGCTTTCTGAGGAAGAAGCTATAGGGTTGGGACCCAGAGAGTCGGTTCTGACCGTGGGCTGCCACCACCCCCTGCTGGCCGTGCCCTGGTATTGCCCTCTATGCCCAGGGACAGACTAGCCAGGGGCAGGCCGAGCCAGACCTTGCCAGGAAGGTGGTGCTGCCTTTGGGAGCAGGTGCCTGAAGACCACGAATGTTAATGTTAAAATCTGATGTGCTCACAGGCTTCCCTGGTGGCGCAGTGGTTGAGAGTCCGCCTGCCGATGCAGGGGACACGGGTTCGTGCCCCGGTCCGGGAAGATCCCACATGCCGCGGAGTGGCTGGGCCTGTGAGCCATGGCCACTGAGCCTGCGTGTCTGGAGCCTGTGCCCCTCAACGGGAGAGGCCACAGCGGTGAGAGGCCTGCGTACCACAAAAAAAAAAAAAAAAAAAATTCTGATGCGCTCAGTCTCACAAAATCCGAGCTGCCTACATATGCTGGATTCCCACAAGTGGCCACAACGCCTGCATTAATGAGAGAGGAAAAGGGACAGTAAAATACTCTTGAAAGCCAGCAAATATGGGAAGGGGGACAACAAAGCATGACTTTCACGGCAACCACTTGCTGCTCAGAACACCTTCCTTTCTGGAGACGTCTGGGATGAGGCAGGGATTCTGCATGTGAAAGTAATTTGAGCATAGCAAAAGTTGGGAAGTCACAGTGATGCATCATGTGGCCCTTTGGGGAAATACTATCTGTTAGCAAATGGAAGCACTTGTTAAGGTGTGGATGGAGGTCTCAGTAGGGAAATGGGCCATCAGCTTCAGAGAGCCTTTGAGCAAGACTGGTCACTGCTTAGAGCCTCGAGTTTACCTAAGGGATGCTGTAGGAGGCCAATGCTCCCTGGTATCCTGGCAAAGTCTTCCTGGAAGAGGGATGCCCAGTTCTTAAGTTAACCAGGGAAAGAGCTGAAGAGTCACCTTCAGGGTGAACTGGACCACCTTTTATCCCACTTTCAATGGTGGGCGTGGCTCTGGTGTTGAGGAAGCTTAGCGGTGCAGGGTCTGGAAGCTCACAGGATACCAGAGAGACTTACTACTCAAAGTGTGGTCTCAGGAGGGGACTGCTCAACATAACAGTTTGAAAAACATTATTTTATTTGATTCTCTCAATATCTAGAGACAGGCATTCTTATTAAAATTATTCTCATCTTAGGGGTTAAAAAAAAAAAAAAGAAAAAGGAAAACCCAAGGTCCAATACTGATCAGGGTCACAGAGCTAGGAAGTGGCCTGGATGGGACCCTAACCCAGCAACTCTGGCTCCAAATCCCTTGGCTCTGTTACTACCGATGTTTTGTCTCAAATGTTTATTTCTGGGGATAGAGGAAATGTAGGTAGAGGTGGGGAAGAGGAACCATGGAATTAGAGCTTCATTTATTTCAGGTCAATTTCACCAACATCATCAGATAAAGGAGGAAATAACTTTAAGGGGAAACCAAACTGTCTTCAGTAGAGATGCTGGGGTAATTCCAAATGGGGTAGACAGCACGAATCAAATATAAGTCCTGGGTGCACATAGCCACAGAGAGAGAGAGAGGTTTAACTTTTCTTTGGGGAGAGATTGAGCAGTTCAAGGCTAAACCGCCCGTAAGGTCGTTCCAACCACTCAGCTACATGTGACCCCCTCTAAGGGGGGATACCCCAAGACAGAAATGAGGAGGGAGGCTGTCATACAGCTGGAGGGCCATCCAGTTAGGTGTTTGGTCCTTAACATGGGAAAGTACTCCCTACAGAGCTAGAGCTGAGAGGCCTGTTATTGGAAGGTATAATAAAAAAGACATCAGCACCCTTGGGTCAGCGAGTGATTGTCGATAAATGTCACCGAGAACAAATCTATAGGGTAGAATCAGGAGAGGCACAGCTGTGTGTTGACCACATTGGCAAGCTGTTGGCATCAATCTGCCTAACACCCTGGACCTGAAATCTCTTTCATGTGGTACTTTTCATAGGTAGTATTCTTTGCAAGTTGGTTTTCTTGGATCAAAGTAGTCTGGCTATTTTGTGGGTGATAGGAAGTGGGGCGGTGGGGTCGGTGCTGGGGGAGAAGCTTGCTTACCAGGAAGGGATACACTTTGGAATTCGATATTGGGCATTTTTAGGCCTCGTTAATGCGTGTCCTCCAAAACCAACGCTCCCCACCCCACTTAGCTTGTCAAAGGTTTTGCATGGCCAAGGAGGGAAGAAAACTCTGAGTGCAAGGTCCCTGGGGTCGGGGGAGCACGGACTGGCACAACTCTCCTGGCTGGGCCAGGGCTTGGCCCTGGGAGACCCTAAGCTTGGATTCAGACAGATGCAAAGGAGAAGAAAACACCACCATTACTCAACCAACCCAGTATAACCTTAATTTAGGTCACGTTCACCCAGTCTTTTCAAAGAACACTATTAGCAAAGGATGGGACTCATGCATGGCAACCATCATTTACATCTCACCTTACATTCTGTCTACATGGTTCACTTTATAGAGCAAGTATTTAAAATGCTGATATCTCACTCTTCCCAGGCCTTGGCTTTCTTTCCGGAGAGGATGGGCTTGTAAAGACACCTGTGGGCTGCTCATTTCTTTGGTATTCGCAAGGCTGGGTTAAAATCAGTTGTGATGAGAACTTGGTGTTTTGCCCTTTTCTTTCAAGCTGCTTCGGTGAAGACACAGGAAGAATCCTTTTAGATAGAAAATCTCCACTACAAAGTACGCACAGCCACGCCACATTTTTAGTCTTTTATTTTTTTAAGTAAAGAAATTCCATTGAATCGAAGATAACAAAATTACAGTTTTTGTTTGTAATGATCTTTGTTTACCACCACACAGAATCAAAACAGAACCAAAAGTAATATGAGAACATAAAATGATCAAGGACACCACTGTTTAGTATAATTTCTTAATAAAGGTAAATATCCTCATATTTAGAAAAAATTGCATTGCTAGTTGCAAATCTTAAACACCTCAGTGATGGAGGATCCTGTATTCCGCCTCCCCCACCCCCAATCCACCAGCACGGAGGCTTTCAGAACACAAACTCAAAAATACATTATTTTCAGGGCAGCATTTGAAGTTTCAGAAAGTCCAAAAAAAAAAAAAAAAAAGAAAAAACAAACAAAAATTAGGAATGTGAAAGTGATGGTTCTCAAAAATCAATCTGGAAGCAGATCTGCCAAGAGAAGAATGTGGTTCATGGAAGTCTAACCAGGAAAGGGGGAGATGCAAACTGGCTCCCCCCCTCCACGCCCACAGCCCCTGGTGTCGCTAAGGCAGCTGCAGTGGCAGAAGTCAAAAGCTCAGGTACAGTGACGGTCTTCCTGAGGCAGTGGGAGAGACCCAGATCATCTGAAACTGGTGTGGAGAGCTGACAGGATTCTACGTGGACTTCTGCTTTAGGAAAACTAAAGAGGCCCAAACCCAAACCAAAACAAACCTAACTCCCACACCCAGGAACTCGGTCCACCCACTGGGAGGGAGTGGCTGGCGCTGGGACTGAGGGCTCAGCAATTATTCTAGGTGACTGTTGGCTGCTCCATGTGGGTGGTCTGGAAGGAGAACACCTATTGAGATGAAGGGTATTTCTGCAGGTGCTATAGGTGGACTGTCCCCAACTTACGGCGATAGATTTCTTGGCTAACGGGGACCAGAACGGGGGGACAGCAGGTTATAGGTTTTATTACTAACTGACAGGAGTCGAGTTAAAGGACTTTATCCACTGGTTGGAAATTAACTTCAGCTTATTCATTAGAGATAGATGAATGTTTTACCCACAATACATGCTAGGAAAAACGGTTCGGAAAACATGGTGTGTGTAGGGGGCTGGCTCCTTCAAAAGCGGCAGCTGTCTACCGTCTGGGGTCTGAGAATGGCTGGCGAGCTGGGCTCTTCGGGGGGGCCACTTCGGGGGGATGCCTGGGCTACAGCGTCCGGAGGCAGCTGTAGCAGTGACACAGGCAAGAGGAAGCAGCTTTAGTTTTGGATAGCATCTCAGTTCTCACTGCGAGTACGGGCCCGTTCCCCTTCAAACACAATTTGGCAAAAGCAATCCTAGTTTATGAAGAGGGGGCACTTCCCTCTGCTTTGATAACAGGGGGGAGAAGAAAACCTTTCCCCCAATTGCTTGGCCTCTAAATGCCAAAGGCAGGCCACTTTTCATGGTTTTTTGAAGCATCCAAAGTGGCTTTGAACAACAGAGTGAGGCCAAGAAGGAAGAAAGGCGTCAGAGATGAGGTGTTTGGCCAGTTCTGGATTGCTCTTATTGTCAAGGGGTGGGGGGCACCTAATGTAATAAGGAGCGTACAGGCCACATGAAGACGTTCTCTGGTTTTGCTGTAGCTTTGCTTCAGACTTCTACAGCAGAAGAATTTGAATTCCAAAGCCACAATAGTGTTGTACCACCAGGGGATATTCTAGAGGCAAGTTAAGGCTTTCTGGGCAAAGAGAACAATTCCAGATGATATTGTGAGCGGATGCTGCAGTGAAATGCTTCTTAATAACTCTCCTGTCCTGCCTTAGACGACAAAGACCTGAGTTTTCAACTCAACGTGATGTTTCAGTGATCTTCACTTTAGCGCTAAGTCAGAAGCAATGCCACGGGAAAAGAAAAGCCTCTCACAGCTCAGACATCTGCTTGCCCGGCAAACACAAACAAGAACACACGTATTGTTTCCCCGGAGCTGGCAAAACGGCTCTCAAGCCACACAGTGACAAAGAGAGCTCTCATTCAGATGCCAGGCATATAAGCTCAGCTACCCAGAAAGTTCAGCTTTAATGAAGACTGTAGTTTTAGAATGAAAGTCTGAGCAGGAAGGGTTTCTGCCCTGGGAACTCTCAAAGCTTGCCCGAGTCACACAGAAGGATGGGGATATTCACCTCGTTCCAACGGTCAGCACCTGTCCCAGTCATAAGACCACCCTCAGTACAGAAAGAATATTGAGATGACAATGGAGGCTCTGAAGAGAAGCCAGTCAGAGACACAGGGCTTTGGGCAAAATCAAGGGTCTTCACCAGCAAAGGCTGAATGCAGTAGCTCCCTCTCTCCAAGTCCCCTCAAGATAAGCCCGAAGTCTTGATTTATCTGTTTCCACTTGCAAGGGCTGTAAGAAGGCCAGTGGGAATGTTCTGGCAAAGGACGTGTAAGTAGATGAAGTAGACTTAGAGATGGTCTAAGATGAGGTAATTGGGGCTTGGAAAGGTGAAGTGATTGCCCACAATCCAATGTGAATTAGAGATAGGACAAGAATCCCAGTCTCCCGAACCCTGGTTCCCTAACACCATGTCAAGAAAGGGACGCTCCCCTTGCAGTTATATTCCCACTGTCATGTGTAAAATGCTGCGGGGAGGTTCAAAGAATATAGTGACAACAAACAACTTTCTGCCTCCCTTCTGCTCTGGAATCACTGGTGCAAACTCACGGGCGGTAAGGTAAGAGGTTTTCCTCAAGTCTGTTAAACTCCCTACTAACATAAATGCATCAAGGAGACTTGAGACCATTTTTTCAAGTCAGATAATCCTGACTTGACTGGGATCTTCATCACTGTCCTCAAACTGTTTAGAGGCAGGGAGAACAACCCGGAGAATTGTTAAAAACCTGCTTGGTTTTTAACATGTTCTTCCTGTGATAGAACTGTCTAGGTCTCTGCAATTTATATCCTTAACCTGATTTTACTGTATCTTTAACCTGATTTTAAAATATAATATTCAAATACTCTTTAAAATTCTGCCTTGTTTTAGCCCAAGAGGACCTCAGTAGCAAGAAGAGCCCTCACATTATCATCAGGAATGAATGAAAAGCAAGGAAAGCTGGAGGAAGGAAAAAGCTGACCTATATATAAAATGCTGCTCCCTTGTTTATTAGGCGAGCTCGCATCTCTGTAAATTCAATGCCTCTGTGCTCTCTTTCAGGGACAAACAAGAATTTTCCTGTAAGATAGCCACAGTTACACTCTTATTTCCATGCCTGAGAGCCTGAAGCTTGAACAGAGGCCTTCAGTTGATTTCATGTGAGCCAAAATGGAATGTAAGTGCCATTCAGAGTCACACACTAAAAAGATTTCAGCTGGGAGGCAGTCTCCACAGTCCCGTGGGGGTAAATTCCGGTTACGTGGCAACAAAGGCTGTGCCCCGAGCCCTGCCTCTCCTCCGTGGGCCACCAGAACTGCCGTGCACACCAGGCTCCAAGGACTTCTGCCCCCATCCCCACCAAGTGTGTGACAACAGGACTGTTTTCTCCTCCTGAATGGAGCTGGTACCTGGCCACTACTTTGTCGGAATAGATCAAGGGATGTGACCTAAGGCAAATGAAAAGGAGGCTCTTGCTTCCTGGGATGATGATTCAACCCCATTAAGTTATTGCTTCGTTCATCTAATTTCACAAAAAAAGGTCCTGAGACATGAAGGTTGTAGCGGGATATATGACCATGAATCTTCTAGATTATAGCTGTGGTTGTTGGTTGGAGGGAAAAGTAACAGAGGGGAGAGACTAGCTTCGAAATTGAGGGGTAGATGATAAAGTGCCAATCTGTACTAAAAGAACATGAAAAAGAAAAGCACTTGAAAAGTAACAACTTGGGGGGAAAGTCACAATGATGATTTTGGTGTGTGTGAGAAATTGTACCGAAGCAAAGTTGAGACCATAGAAGTCTCAGTTTCTTCAGATACGGCTGTTTTTGATGTTTTTAGGATGATCTGGTGATTGTCAGAAAACAACTTCTTCAGGTTACAGACATTACTGTCACATGACTTGGACCGATGCCCAAACTACATCCACCTGCGGCCATGAGGGTCTGCATCCAGGCCCTCAGGTGGCTCCCTTTACCCCTTAAACATCCACATACAGACCCACCATTTATATTCCTGTCTGTCCTATAGCAAAGGAGAGGAAGCCGGGAAATTTTTTTTTTTTTTTTTCAGTATCTAGGTCATTTCACTTGTAATTCTGTTTAGTTCCAGATAGCAACTGCTGATTTTTCAAAGTGCAGGGTTTTTAGATATTCAAGTACCACAGGATTGGAGGAAAGGAGTACTTGAAATGTAGAGTGACTTTTCATTTGAGAAGATAACACTCTGGAAAGATCTATCCAACACGCTACAAATATGAGCTATTACATTACAAAATCTGGTTTCAAAATCACACCCTCTTCAGTTGGAAAGATATTTCTCCAAACTCAGATCCAACTTTTGAATTGTTTGGTATCAAAAGTCAGAGTTAGAGAGACCTGGGTTAAAAAAATAAATTATAACTGAGTGCTTTAAAAAAAAAAAACCCACCAAAAAAACCCCTCTTTATATGAAACGAGGCACAGAAAAAAAAAAGGCAAATGATGACGTCTACATGCTTCGAATAGCTCTCAGGCTCCCCTGGAGAGGTGTTCTCTCAAACCTCAGTAAACTGAGTTTGTCATTGAACTTTAGAACTGGTAGCGATATTGGCAATCTACCTGGCCCAAGTCCCCCATTTTACAGGTGAAGAAACAAAGGTTCAAAGGGACTTTTCCAGGGTCATATAGCCAGTGAGAGGCAGAGTCAGGCATGGCCTGAAGTCTTCACCCCCAGCCCAAGCCCTTTCTGAGACATCACATAGCGATCGCACCAGGGCAGCCGTACACGACAGGCCTTGCAGCTTTGGAGGCTCCTGGGATCTAAGAGATACCTCCGACTACGAGTTTCAACAACACAAACTACCGAGATGTTTCTAATTTAAAGGCTCTGCACAACCGTGCTTCTCAAATTTGCCTGGTGAGGAGAATCACCTGGGGCACTTGTCAAAAATTAGAATCCCCAGGCCCCTTCCCAGACCCACTGAAACAGCTTCTCCAAGGGGAGGGACCTGGGAGGCTGAATTTGTAACAAGCGCCCCAGGTAACTCTCATCATCAGCAACCTGTGGGAAAACTGTCTTAGAGGACAGTGAGGGAGAAACTTGGTTTGTGACTCAAGGGAATTTTCTTTGCCACGTAGGAGGCCACAGTCTTGGCCTGGGAGGCCCAGGGCCCCAGGCTCCCAAGCTGAGCTGCATCTGCAGCATTGGCTCTTTTGGGGGTCTACGTCAGGACACGTACACCACCGCAAAAAAACATACATCCTTCACTGCTCTTGGGGAAAAGCCTTCTGATTGGCAAAGCAAAACTGCTGTTCAGACACATTTTTAATAGCGAAACTAGATGTAATTGGCTTGAAAGCAATCAGATGCCGACACCGGACAGGAGGGTGAAAACCCCGTCGCTTGTCACCATAGCTAACAATGCAGTGGAGAAAACCAGTAACTAAGCACAAAAATAGCCTGGAGCTCCCAGGGACGGCCACCTACTTCAAGTCAGGTGTGTCTAGTGGGTGGTCCCCGTTGATGGTGTGAGGTCAGATCCAGGGAGGGAGATGGGAGACCTGAAACAGCCGGTGACCAGGGCAGCTGGACGCACCAGAGTCCGGGGGGTGCCTCACTCCAGGTCGGCCTCCACCTGCTCCGTGTCAGAGCACTGCGACTTGTTACGTTCCCACTGGCAAATGGCGTTGGCGTACTCCACCACCAGCTTATCCATCCATGTCAGGGGCTCGGGGAACAGCACGGACCCCTCAAAGAAGCCCAGGTGGCCCCCGTGCAGGGGTAGCACAAACATGACGTTCTCCCGTTTCTCTGCGGGAGAAAGGCAGCTGAGTGAGTCACTGTTCTCTGACCAGCTCCAGGGCAGGAGGTGCAAAAGCGAGCTGGCCAGGGCGGCCCAGGCTTTCCCCACAGGCGAAGGTGTCACCTAAGTGGGCATCTGATTTCTACTGCCTCGTTCACCAAAGCGGGAGGGAGATTTGGTGGGGCAGGCAAGATGGTGGGATCTAGCAGGTTTGGGAATAGCAGCTTGGCTTTGGAGCAGAATGGGTACCGCCTTAGGGGATCCTTAAAACTCTACGTGGTTCTCAAACTTGGCTGCATATTAGAATCACCTGGGGTTTTTTTATGATCCCTATGTTGCATCCAGACCGATGAGATTCTGATTTGAGGGTGGGGGTGGGGTAGAGTTGGGGGGTGGTAGGTGAGAGAGGGAGGACCCAGGCATTGATGTTGCTAAAACTCCCCAGCTGACTTGATTGTACAGCCAAGTACCTCCCAACTTTGTGTATCCAAATCACCTGGGAGACTGCCTTAAAATGCAGATTCAGCTTTAACAGGCCTGGGGAAGGAGCTGAGATTCTGCATTTCTTTTTTTAAAAGATATTTATTTATTTATTTGGCTGCACTGGGTCTTAGTTGCGGCATGTGGGATTTTTAGTTGTGGCATGCGGGATCTTTAGTTGTGGCATGCAGGCTCTTAGTTGCAGCGTGCAGGATGTAGTTCCCCGACCAGGGATGGAACCCGGGCCCCCTGCATTGGGAACACGGAGTCGTAACCACTCCGCCACCAGGGAAGTCCCCAGATTCTGTATTTCTGACAAGCTCCAGGGTGATACCAATGCTACTGGTGGGGACCAGGCTTTGAGGAGGGATTCATAACACACGCTTATCTACTAGAGAACCAGATGAATTCAATGGAGTCAATGTTTTTTCATTACAGAACTTTATTTTTCAAGGCTAAAACATAAAGCTGCAAGTTGCGTTAAAAGACGGCCAAGCTCTCAATGGCACGTGCTAAACGGCCATTTGAGATTTATTAACCTGGAGCTTGACTTTATGAGTCCACGTTTAAGTTAGTCCCGCATGGGCTGGTAAAGCCATTACCGAAGATGTGTGCAAAATGGGCAGCCAGGTACGGTCAGGTACCACAGGGAGCATCTCTCTTCCCAGGGGGAGAAGTGACAACGGGTCCCTTGCTGGCTGCTCCAGGCCTCTGAGGCGCTTCCTGGCACTCACATTTCTGGCTCTGCAAGGGCTCTTTTCTTGTCTGACGCCCTTTATCCTTCCCTTTCGGCTGCTATTTTGTAAGTTTCTGTGTGACAGCATTACTGCTATGGATGTTACTTTAGATATGCAGAAGGAAACCAGCATGGCTGCTTTTGTGTAGGGAGCCTGTGGTTTGATAGACGGTTGACACATAGCTTTTTATCACATAATGCACCTGCGGCACATGCATTCACTCTGAGCAGAGAACAGAGCTCTGTCTGGGCGTGGGTCCTTTATCTGCTTGCTATGTTATCTACTCATTAACTTGGGGTCATGAGATGAATCAGAAGTACCCCTTTTCCCCCTGGTTAACATATGATATTTACAAGAGGAAACGTAATCACAGAGGACTGGGAAGGGAGGAGATTAGGTACAATGCAAAGTAACTTTAGATTGTGACCCAAGTGTTTCCTTCTGTTATCCTCTTTCTAGTTTCTTCCGTAGCTCCTACCTAGCATGGTGTGAGGCCGTGCAAACCTGAGGCAAGATAACATTCTCATGAACAACCTTCTTTGCTTTTTCAGTTGCTTATATTTTTATCCTCAAAGCAGATGGGGAGGCTGTCTGTCACAAGAGGTAGCAGAACTGGCTTTTTTGTTTTGCTTTTCGGGTCAAATTTTAAGTCTAAATATCTCTTTAAGTCAAACTCTCAGACTTAATGGACCCACATCCCTGAGGCCATAATTTCACAGAACACCAGGGGACTCCCCGAACCTCTTGGCTATGGATATAAATGATGATCCTGTCTCTTGCACCAGGACAGAACATGAAAAGGCTCTACCCAGGCTCCAGCATAGCCCCAGAACTATCAGGCTAGAATAAATAAGAACACTGCTAAGAGATACCCTGATCGCCAGGATATGACAGCATGATGAAGGTGACATACTGTGGCAATTTGCTGAGTGGCTGAGAGAGCAGCAGGAAGGGACACTTACCTGAAAGAGATTTTGGAATGGTTAGAAGACTTTCATGCACCAAGGGGTCATCGGCTGCATTCACCAACATGAGAGGTACATAAATCTGAAACAAGAAAATAAAGCAGAATTAAATGATCAGTTCTCTTTTTTTAGAGCCCATTGATCCAAGGCTCAAATACACTACCGGATATGTCTTTGAAGTGAAGGGAAGAGGGTCAGTGCTCAGTTTCCTGAACATGTGGACTAAGGACACCTCGTATTTCCTGGTGGTGGCAGGAATGATAACTGCTGCTGTGATCACAGCCCTGGCAGGCATATGCAGGAGCCAAGCTCGGTGCCCTAGGTGGCCCACGTGCTCTGATGGAGCAAGGGTAAAGACTACAATACTCACTGGCAAAATATTTCTGATCGTCCGCACAGTGTCTCAGATTAGCCATACCTTTCCGAAAAATGACTTTACAGAGTTATGTACATATTCATTCAATTTATATGGTGGGGAGGAAAAAAGGAGTGTGCTCCACTCCAGACAAAGGAGGCTTTCCTGAAAAATCTGAAGGGAGAAAACAGGAGCAGGCTGGTGGATATCGGGAAGCTCTTAGCAGCTTTGCATTCAACATCCATTTATCAAAACAGCCAGTAAGTGTCCTTTTTCATTTTAGCAGAGGTGGTGCCGATGGGGGTGCTCAGACATTACTGAACAGCCATGCCCAGGAACGTAATGACTGCTTGCCTCACCTGGAGGCCCCTGACACTGGCTCTGAACAGCTTCACGTTTCTGTAATGGCTTAAATGAAGACATGAAAAGCCTGGATGATGATGCTAAAGTAGGAGGGGTGGCCGATATGACACGAAGGCAGAACTGCCACTCACAATGGTATGCTTAAGCTGGGGGAGTGGTGGACCAAACAACAGGTGGACATTGATAGGGATAAATGGGAAGTCCTGTGTTTGAGTAGAAAGAGCAGTTGTTCAAAGGCAGAAGGGGAGAGACTGACTTGGTGGTGGCTCAGGTAAAAAACATGGGGGTTATGATTGGCCACAAGCTTAATTTAATACAAAGTTTATCGTAGCTGCTCACACCTGCATTAATATAAACCAGTCTACTTCGACAAAAGACATGCTCCTCTATCATTCTGATACAGAAATGCATCTATTTTACTCTGTGCTTGCCAGATCATGGCAGGAATTTTGAGTTCAGTCCTAGGCACCACACCAACAAAATACACAATGACCAAAACAGGGTCTAGGATTATAAGAAATCTCCACGGACTTCCTGTGAGGAACCATGGTAGGAACCAGGAAGGATTATACAGTCAAAGGAAGACTAAGGAAAAAATGGGTGCGGCAGAGATTTTAAGGGCTTTCACCGCACTAAGGGGCAGCTCTGGGATTATTATATGGAGGTCACAGAGGGGCAGAGTTTGGTTCAATAATAAACCCAAGTCAACAACTAGAGCGGTTGGAGCCAGATGCTGGGTGAGCTTCCACCAGGGAAGCTTAGGAGGGATGCTTGTTATATCACGGGTGGAGCTGGATGAGGTGATACTAATTCTGAGATGCTGCTCCCTGAGTTGATGTGGTCACTCACCCTGTGCAGGTACCTCATGCAGCTCTCTTCCTCGTAATATTCCTTCAGGGAGTTATAGCCATGAAACTTCCTGGGACACACACACACATACACACACAAAGGAAAAAGACAAAATAACACTTGAAATAAGATTGGAATGCTGAACTGATTTTATTACTGTGCCAGTTCCCACACTAGCTCATCATATCAGTAGAATATACACAGGTACCAGAGTTAGGGGTTAAGAGCACCCAGCTTTGGCATCTGGCTTCAAATCCTGGCTCTGTCACTTAACTGACTATGGACCTTAGGCAAAGGGTTTAACCTCTCTGAGCTTCTCCTCTGTAAAATGGAGCTAGGGACAGAAGCTTCTTTAACGGCACTGTGAGATTTATGACACTAAAGTGACATTTTATTAGCACAGTGACCAGCCCAGAGTAATTACTCAGTAAGTGTTATCTGTAGTAATTATTAACGGATGTTGCATCTTTTTGAGGCAGCATGAAACCAGATGTCACTGTAGACACTAAGAAACTGCAATTCGAAGACATTTACTAGAACTTTGTTTTCAACAGAATTCTTCCTGGCAGAGTGATCGGGACCACTGTGAACTGGAATGAAATATGTACTGGATAACAGAAATGAGACAGGGATTCAGAGTTACCGACTCTGTCCTCCATGGAGCAGTAGTCAGAGACACACTGACATTAACAAACCCTTCGGTGCTCCAGCGGGCAGGGCCTGCAGCTTTGCCCTGCCCTGTGCTCTGAGAGGCCGGCACGATTCAGCCTGGAGCTCTGACACCAGGAGACAGAGTCAACCCCAGGTCAGAGGATCTCTGGAAACCTCATTTCTTCCTGACACAGATTAAGGCCTCTGGTTTGTGAATACTAGGGTTTTTTTGTCCTGACTGGGGTCTTCAGGGTATCTCAGCTCCCCTGTGGCTGTGGATCTCTTCCACTCCCAGGCTCCTTAGACATCTCTGCCAGCGAAGGATCCTCAGGTTGGACTATTTGGGCCAAACTTGATAGGGAGGAGGCCGAGTGCAGAAATCATCTCTAGGACATTTGTCTCCATGAAATCAGCCCCTCTGAGGTCTCAGCGGGCCAGGAAGTCACTCTCGTCCTCCAGTATTACTGGTGGCGGGTTGATGAGGAGGCTGTCCAAACTGGTTATGATCATGAAAACTGCTACTATCTAGCACTATTAAAAAGGAAGAGTTTTAGGAAGAGTTGAAGAACACTCTCTTTGGGGCTTAAAAAAATTTAGAAGATGCATGAAATTTAAGTAAGTTTGTTTTTTTTTTTCTCATTAGTGTAGTGTCTGCACCACAGTAAAGTTGCACACCCCATCGTAAGTGAGGGTGGGTATAATTCATTCTCACCTTCTGAACGTTGCCAGCAATTTCCCCATTTCCATTTCCTTTGAGTAACTGTTCATGGGCATATTTCAAAGTTACTTGGTGTAAGAAGGCTACTAAAATCCCATAAGGAAGGTAAATACAGATCTCATACTCTCAGGTCAATATGTGCCTATCTACTGGATGAACACTAGCTTGCTTTAGGCCACACCTGAAGGTATCAAGTGATCTCTAAATAAAAAGGATGACTTTTTCAAGAGAACGATGAGGTCAGAGATTAACTTTACCTTTTCCAGCTAATGCTAACTTCAATCAGAAACTACCGGTGCCAGGAAAGAGGACACTGTCAGTGTGGTGACCTCAGGTGCCTGGAGAGGCCTGGAGGGGCAGCAGGGAAAGGGCAACCGAGTGAAGTGGGCGGGGTTTGCATATTACACTCAGAGGAGAGTCTTTACGCCCCTAAAGGAAGAGGTTCCGTCCATTTTTCTTGCAACACACAGCTCTCTTGGTCTATTTTTGGTTTTTCTACTTTTGATAGAGACATAGGCAGGTACAAGAAATATTCTCCTTCTCCTTTTACTCCATTGCCACATGCAGTTTATATGACACCTGATCCCTGACCATGCACATGCAGGAATGTAGAACGAGTGGTCAGAGCCTCTTCTTATTTCTTTTTTTTTTTTTTTTTTTTTTACATTTTTTGGCAGTGCCATGCCATGTGGCATGTGGGATCCTACTTTCCCAACTTCCCAACCAGGGATCTAACCCGCGCCCCCTGCATTTGAAGCGCTGAGTCCTAACCACTGGACCGCCAGGGATGTCCTCTTCCTATTTTTTTTTTTTTTTAAGAGACATTAGAAATTTGGATTTCTCTGTGAAATCTTCAGTTTTTAAACAGTGGACATTAAAAAAAAAACAACAACCAAAACCCTTAACACTAAAGTGGGCAGAGGAAACCCCTGGCGCTGGGCAGCTACGGCCTGCTACCTCCTGCCTGGCACCCTGCCCCAGAGCATGGGCACACCTCATCACATTGTCATCGATCTGCATCAGGGATGTGGCTGTGTAGAGGCGGCTCAAGTCTGTGTCCTCCAGGCTCTGAGGTTTCTTAACATGGTCTCCAAAAAGAGCTTGCCTACAATGAGACAAGAAGCAAACAGAAAATGAAAAGCAGATGATAAACCAAATCATCACACTGTACAATGAAATATCTTACAATTTTGTCAATCATACCTCAGTAAAGCTGAAAAAAAATTTTTTTTAAAGCACACGATAAACAGCCACAGCCGAGCCTACTTCCTTGCCCAGAGGCAAGCCAGGAGAGGGTCTCTGACATAGGGTCTGCGGGTAACTTAGAAATAAATCCCTTCAGCCTTCAGAATGTCCCAGAGGATGCGCTTGCACTGTTGACTTTTGAATAACTGAAGAAGGATCAATAGCAAGACCTTATTTTCCTTGCCCCTGTCTAAGGGGCAGCTAGACAAACTGAAGATTGTGTTTGAGCCTAAGTGACTATTACAAAACTGGCCCTGCAGAGAGGTCTCAGGATGGGCTCTGTGGCCTGTGGTGGGCTGTCAGCCAAACAGTGGGGGGCCTTAGTTAAAGTTGTGGAGGCCCCATCTTTACACTGGTGTTGACACTGCCCCCTTTAGCAGAACCCCTTTCTCTTTATGGGCTCTTTGTGTCACTTAACAAGGAAGATAATGGTTAACCCATTCAGCATTTGGGCAAATCAACAGCCCTCCAATATGTTAGCTAAAAAGCTAACGTATACTCAGTAGAGTAATTATTTCCAGTAAGAAAATGATCCATCTGGAGAGGATGACAACAAAGGCAGAGATCAAAATGTGCACATTTACACGTCCATTCCCAGCAAGGGCTCTCACTCACACAGCTGAAGGAAGACTGAGTTTGCTTTGAGGTATGGCCCTACAGTGGGAAAAATTCATTACGGAAACTAAATGCTCTGGTATCCATTCACAACCTCTTCCAAAGAAGAGGAACAGATTTCTTAAAAATTTTTTTGTCAAAAGAGTATTAGGAAGATTATATACTTAAAGGATAGAACTCACAATTTAAAGTGTATCCCAATAAAACTAGAAAAAAATTTTAAAAAAGAAAAGACAATGCTGATAGAGAAAAAAAATTATAATAAAGTGTCCCTAAAATTTCTAGGTGTTTGGCTTTCTGTGGTAAATTTTAAAAATGTAAATACACTGAGAGCACATCCAGAGGACTCTGCCAGTTTGTTAAGAACTACATAATGGACCTTTTGGACTAATTGATTAATGGCAAGACTGGGCCCTGTAGCAAAACAAATGTTCCCTGGGAGGCAGGAGCTCACTTTCCATTGCAGAGGTGTGGGAAGACAGACAGAGGACTTGGACTTGGTGTCTGATGGCCTGGTTTCACCCCTGCTGGAACCTCAGCAAATCCCTGGATCCATCCAAACCTCAGATGAGCCACACCCGAATCAGCGCCCAGCACACAACTGATGCTCACACACCACGATCTGAGCAGAAACTCAGCCAGCCCGGGGGACATAAGTCTCCCTGTGCCTTCCACCCACCCAACACCAGGGCCTGGGGATGTGCCTGGCAGCCTGAGGGGCCTGCGAGCGCCAGCCCTGCCCAGGCGCCTTGTGAACCCCACCCACAGGAAGCCCAATCTGGGGTGCTTGGCTGGCCGGGTGGGCAGTACATTTTTTTTAATCACTGAAAAAAACAGGGTAAGAAACTGATCATTCAGTCAGGTTGCTTTTCCTAGGATGGCATCAAAAACCCCCTAAAATTGTACTTTTAGAGTGCCCAATATATACCAGGCTCTGGGGGAATCAAAACATGCCCGAGCCCCCCAGGGCTTTCCAGTTTAGTTCATGACACAGGATTCACACCGTGGAGGCAGCAGAAAAACGACTTGTGCGGGTAGGAGCTAGCTTCACAGAGGCAGATACCCGAGATGGACCTAAAAGGATGGGCTGGGTTTGGACAAGCAGAGATGAGGGGAAGGGGGTCCTCAGCAAGGGCATAATTGGTGTGGGAGAGGCCAGAGGGCACGTGGGCCTCTGAGCGGCTTGGTCCAGCTGGAGAGGGAGGGAGACATGGGGGAGGAGGGAGAGCCAATATCGCTAACAATAATGACAACGATGAAATCATCACTAATATTTCTTGAGTGCTACTGAAGACCTGGCACTGCTCTAAGCACTTTGTCAGGGGCTAACCCACCAAAGGATTCTGAGCAGGAGACGGGCAGGCAGAGCATGGAGAGTGTGGACACCACGCTTGGCATCAGCGGCCGGACTCCTGTCACGCTGCTGCTTGGTCAGAACCCCAAGAGCCAGCAGAGAACGATTCTGGATCCCCAAGCACAAAAGCATCCTAAGGAGAAAAGCTCCCCAACAATGACAAGCCACCCTCAGGATTGCCCGCATTTGGGACAGAATGGTGTGGAAACGCTTTCTCTTTCTTCTTGGACTTTTTGAAAATTATGGAAGCAGAAAGCGATTTGGTGAATTTGGTAGCTTGGGACAAGTTTGTTTCTAACCAAGTCACAAGACAGGCAGCAGACAATGTGTACCACCCCTGTCTTTTTTTTTTTTTTTTCCTGGAGAAAGAGGAATTTTGGCTTTTAGTGACATAAGCTCAGAAAGGAACTGTCTCCCAAGGGATAGGGAAGGCACTGCACCTGTGCGAGAGGATGATCTTCTTCATGTTGTCGGCCATGAGGAAGTTGTAGAAGCGCCGGCACTGATCCCACTGCATGAAGGTTTCCTGGGCCCTGGAAGAACCACAAGTGGCAGTGAGAGGGACTGCGTCTTGGGGAGGAGAGGATGGGGCTGGCGAGGGCAGGAGGCAGAGCTCTTGCCGCTGGAGAGCGCCGGCTCCCTATGCTGCAACGTGCGCTTGGATGCGTGGTCCTCAAACTACCTGTAGAGACACCAGAACAGCTGAACGTTGCTGAACATGAGGCCCCAGCCAGAAAGCTCTCTGGGGCCACAGGCTTTGTTGCTGACACTCCTGACCCCCTCCTTCCATCACCTTGGTCTTCTCTTCGTCACAGGACCTGCTTCAATTGTCATTTGAACACGTTTGCTACTCGGCTTCCTACCCTGCAAGCATGTTTTTCTGGCTTAATAACAGGAGTGTGTAAAGGGAAGGAGTGTGTGGAGAAAATAAGTGCACAGTAAAACCTGAAAACACTTACATGTGGAATCTCAAAAATACAACAAACTAGTGAATAAAACACAAAAGAAGCAGACTCACAGAATAAACTAGTGGTTATCAGTGGGGAGAGGGAAGGGGGGAGGGGCCGTGGGGGGAAGGGTTATTATGGGAGTGTATGAAATCATGTGCGTGAAACTTTTAAAAACGGTAAAGCACTATAGAATTTAAAGAATCATTCAATAACAGTTTAAAAAATGGGAAGGGAAAAAAAACACCACTTGTTGCCATTTGTGAGGCAAAGGAAAATCATATACTTTGAGCTTTCTTTTGATTAGCCTTAGCATATTCAAGGGGCAAGGAACGGAAGAAGTAGCGAGGCCATCAACCCCTTCTAGGCCCAACTGCTGGGGCTGGTCCTGAGTCTTTTTTCCTCTAGAGCTAGTATGTGATTGGCACCGCAAGGCCCACCGACGTGTGGGGTCACCAGGCAGGCAACACCCCTGCTTCCAGATCAGGAGACCACGGGCTCAGAGATGTCAAGTGACCCGCCCTGGGTCACACTGGAACGGTCAGGTATGGCTGAGTCTAAGCCAGGCCTGCCTGGCTCCAGCACGTGTGTTCCACCACCATCACCCTGTCCCTCCTCTACTTGCCTCTGTGGCCAGATTTCCTCACCCACGTGTCAGGTGAACAAACACCGACGTTGTCATTCCCAGGCTGCCGCTCAGCCCTCCCCAACATTGTGCTTTCTTCCCTCGGAGGGTGTGATCCCAGACACAGCTGCCATGGAGGCCACGCTAACCTTCATTTTGCAGATTTCTGAGTCTTGAGGCCTGATTCCACCCTGGGAATGAGTCTGGGTGTCACTATTCCCATACAGAATCCATTGGCCTCATCTCCCAGATGGCCAGAGAGGGGACTCTTGAGAGAGGGTGGTACATAGGTATTTTAAAAAAAAATCCAGGGAGTTACAAAAGTAATTTCCCCAAAACTGCCACACTTGAATTTTGGAATAACAAACGTCTCCCGTAACATCGCGGTTAAACAATTAGAGCTGGCGGGAAGTTAAAAGTGAAAGGGTTTGTGGATTTAACGGCTTATGACATGCTCATAAAACACGGGCTAAAGCTCACAGTGAAGACTAACACTGCCTTCAAAGGTCAAAAGGTCATTCTATAAATGAACGGGTTTTTTGTGGGGGGTTCCCCGAGCACTGTAGGAGCAGAAAGGACAGGCCGGATCACCATGGGCAGGGCCCCAGCTAAGGCAGGACTGTGGACACTTGCCTCTTGGTCTGAGGGAGGAGGGGGGGTCACCCAATCTGTGACCCACAGCCTGCTGCCAGGGCGGGTCTCCCTCCTCTGACCTTCGACCCAAGCTGTCCCTTCTTCAGAAAGCCTATGGTCTCAAAATCCCAGCTTTCTCTTGCTCTCATCCTTTTCTCCCTTTGCTGACCTTCTAACTGCTTTTGTTAGTATCTCCTTCATATTAGAGGGACTGTGGAGGTTGGGAAGGGAGAGGGCACTGACCATAAATTTAAGCTATGAGAAGATGCTCCAGCGCTGCAGATTCCTTGATTGAATCACCCCAGAGGTGCCACTCACTGAAAGGCTCTGGGAATACACGGGGGCCCTGGGCTCAAGGAGGGACTGGGATAAGGTTGCTGGGACCAATGTTTTTACCCAGTCAACGCTGGCCAACATTGATTCCTCATATCTTCGGTTTACCACTCAGTATATTTAAGGGATGTCTTTCACCACCTCTGAATATAAAATTAAGGGATTGAAACTTAATTTTGTATTAGTTTTAAGAAAACATAATCAAGACCAACACATTATAAAAAACATTCATTTCATATATCTAAAAAAAGACCTGATTTCTTCAATACCACCACCACCGACAAACTGAAAAGAAATAAAAGAGAGGGGGATCCTACAGACTAAAAGCAACTGAAGAGACAAATCAATAAATGCAATGTGTGGACATTATGGGGATCCCGATTCAAACAAACCGACTGTTAAAAAAACTTCCATGAGACAATCAAGGAAATCTGAACACCGACTAGAAACGGGATGATATCAGGAATTATTAACTTTTTGGTGTGATAATGGTATTGTGATTATGTTTAAGAAAAAGTCCTTAGAGGCTTTTGGTGCTACTTAGTGAAATATTTACAAATGATATGACATAATGTCTGGGATTTGCTTGGAAATAATCCAGTTTACGGGGGCGTGGTACGTGGATGAGGTGCAGAGGAAACAAGAGTGGCCAAGAGTTAAGCATGGTTGAAGCTGGTGGTGGGTACACGGGAGTTCAATATCCTATTGCTTTTATTTTGTATGTGTCTAAAATGTTCCATAACAATGAAGAAGAAGGAGGAGGAGAAGAAAGATAGAAAATAGAAAATCTTTTGGATTATGAGCTACTGAAAATTATTTACCCTGCTGAGGAAAGTCAAAGATCAAAGTCAGTTTTAACTGTTAACCCTGAGCCTCAACAACCATTTTCAGGGATGGCAAAAGACCAGCAGGTGGTCTGGAACCGTTCTATACATGGCCCATCAAGAACCTCACTCTTGCAGCTCCCACTGGAGCCAAACTCCAATTTCTCTGTCATGTTTTTGCAGTGAAAGCAGGAGGCAGAACCAGGCTAGAGGGGCAGACGAGCCCAGGGCTTGGGGCTGGTGATGGGATGAAGGTCTAACATGATGTCCAGGCCACCTGGCAGGCAAGAGTTAGAGCAGAGACTTGAACTAGGGCCCATCTGACCCCGCTGGGTAGTTCACCAAACTCTGCAGAAGCCACTTCACCTCTGCAAGCCTCAGTTTCCTTACCTGTCAAATCAGGAGGTTGAACTAGAGAAGCAGTTTTCACACCCAGATTGCTCTGTGGCTGAGGTAGGTAGACAGTTCTATCACAGGCCTGACAGAGGCCACGCTGGGGGCCTTGGTGTTGCTTTCATTGCTTCTGTTAATGGTGGATGGACTTCTGCAGACAGTGGTGGATGTTGTGAGTGGGGAGCTGGCCAACCGGTAGTGTTAAGAATGGGTCTGAATTCTGGCCTCAGCTGAAGAGACCTGAGGGATGGGCAGGCTCCTGGGCATGCATCTCATGAGGATGAAAAGACTGTCTGCCTGGAAACCAGATGACTCAGTCAAGAAGGTTTACAGAGAATGGTGGTGGCGGTAGGGGAAGAACACTCAGATGAGACTGTAACATAGGGTACCATGGTGGACAGACTTCAAGTATGACAGGGTGATAAGCATAGTGGTGTCATGAGAACAAACGGGAAAGAACGGGGAGGGAGAGATGACATTTACAGCCTCAGATACCGGTATGCCAATGGGAAGAGAACGCACAGGTGAACTCAACTCGGCAGAGTCATAAGATATGAGAGGTATCAGTGAGACTTGCTGAGATGACAGCAGGATTGGAAGGAACCCTGTGATGGACACTGTGTAGCTATTCAAAATAAGGTAGAGAAGGAGAAGCAGAAAAGTGCTATATAACAAGAAAACACAGACCAAGGTGGAAAAACATGTGGGGAATGTTTGGGTGAGATCTGCCACGTCAGATGGAAGAAATGAATTTTCATTTTTTGTTGCTAAATGGCCACCCAAACCAGGGGACTTCAGCTCTCTAGACACTGAAAGAATCCCTTACTTGGCCACAAAGCAGAATATCCAAGTTGTTGACCTGCCTCTAAATAGCTATGTTCTCCAGAAGAGAGAAGGGATGGCAGGAAGTGCTCCCAGGCTGAGCCAGATACTGGCCCACCAGGAGAAACTGGCTGAGGACACAGCAGAGATGTGTGGAACCTGGGAGAATGCAGCTAGGTCATAATTACAGGGAGGAAAGCCTTTGTATAATCCAAAGTGAACCCTTGTTGGAAGGAAGGCAGGTTTCATAGACTTCAGAAAGAACGAGATGACTCCAAAAGGGATGATGCCCCCTGAGAGTTGCAAAGCCCTCAAAAATGATTCTGTCATTGAGATGAAAAATGAGAAAAGACAGTACTCCAAAACACTAGTAAGACTTCACTGGGAGTCTTATTCCAGAATGACATGTATGGATTTTTAAAGAACTTTATCCATCCATCTATCTATCTATTAAGAAAACCAATAAAGTTCTTTTAAAATGCTGTTATTTCTAATCAATGTAACATTAATAAGATATTATCCGTACTGGTTTCCCAGCCATCTGCTGGTGAGAGATTTCTCTCTGCAGGGTTAAAAGAATTTTAAAAGGTGATGTGGAAGGAGATGGATATTTTCTTTTCTTTTTTTTTTTTGGCCGTGATGCACAGCTTGCGGGATCTTAGTTCCCTGAGATCAGGGATTGAACCCGAGCCCCCTGCAATGGACGTGTGGAGTCCTAACCACTGGACGGCTAGGGAAGTCCCAGGAGATGGATTTTTAAATCACTTAGAAGAGGGTCCCAACAAAACAGGGGTCTGTAATTATGTTCAGAACAATCAATTAGGCAAGGAAGAGCTGAGACAACTGCTTTATGCTCCTGGGCTACTGCTCAGAGAAAGCTCAACTTTTCCAACTCATACTTTGCAAAGTGAGTGGACAAGGCATCCATTAAAAGGAATTAAAGTTGGAAGAGAATGAACTGGGGGAAGAATGCATCTAACACCCAAAGAAATTCAAATCTCCTAGCGCATATAAATTTCATCTCAGAGTGCTGGGAGACTGTGAGAACACCACACAGCTTTCCTGTGGTCTTTGAGAAAAAATATGGAGGATGAGAATGAGAGACAGGTTCTATATGCCTGGGGTGGGCAAGCATGACTCTCACATTCCAAAAAGGGGCACCACAAATTAAGATTGGTGAGGAATTTCTTAAATATGGTCCTAGGCAATATTAAAAAATACCTTGAAAGTAATATGCCAATGAAACCTTAAAGTACATTAAGTATTTTCCCAGAATGCTACCACACCAATATAACCAATTTTTATTTGCGAAGGGAGGGGGTTCCCCTCCAGGCTTTGCCAATGTGCAATCATTAAAATTTTTTTTAAAATTGTGGTAAAAAACACATATTATAAATTTTACCATCTTAACCCTTTTTAAGTGCATAGTTCAGAAATCTTAAGTATATTCACACTGTCATATAACAGACCTCCAGAACTTTTTCATCTTGCAAATCTGAAACGCTATACCCAGTTAAATGACAACTCCCCATTTCCCTCTCCCTACAATCATATTTTTACATAGTTACCTTCCCCCCTACATTTAATATACACAGTTTGCCATTTTATATATTTTCTTAATTTTAAAAAATACAAGCAGGCTTGTTTTCTACTGAATGGGTATATCATAGCTTACAGCTATCCCTCATGCTGGACACATGGGTTATTTCTAACTTGGCCCTGCAAGAGAGTCATACTGCAGTGGGGCAAAACCAGGACAAGCGTTGAACAGTGTGGCCTCTGGGAGGAAGATGGTGGCACCTCTGTGCCCAAGACACTCAGCAGAAGGTTCCGGACTGGCAGCTGGTTGCCCTTCAGGGGACGGGCTGACCTGTGGAGCGGTCATTACCTCCAGCTAGTTCAGCTTGATACTGCAAGCAAAAGAAAAGCTCTCCGTACCCTACTAGGGACTGGGCCAGAACTCTTCACACCTGCCTGGCTGGGCTTTGTGGCAGGACGGGGCAGGGAGCCCAGACAAGGGTAGGGATGGCCACCCACCAACCCCCTTTCTTCCTTATCAGAATATTTTCCCTTAGGATGCACTTTTACAGGAATGGAATTAATGGGTCAAAGGGCATATCATACACCCTCATTTTTCTGATTACAAAAATTAACAATGAAAAGTAAACAAAAATCCCCAAGGACAAAACATTTGGTTAGCTTCATAACCCAGTGGTGGCAAAGTTAAGCTGTTTCTTAAGGTTGGAATTCTGTCCATGGAGTTTTGTCTAAACTCAGCAGATTTTCCTCTTTTGCTCGGCTCTGTTAAAAAAATTACTGAGTATTAAAATTATTTTACAGCTCGACTGTGAACACAGGTTTGATGAAGGTACAGCTCTATAGAGGGACTTTATGAATGATAATGCTTGCTTTTGTCATAAACTCATCCGTAGTCTGGAGTTTGCCCATTTGCAAAAGAGAGAATATATGCATAATTTGGCAGGAAAAGTGGGGCCTGGCTCTTCCTTGTGACAGGAAGGCCCTGCTAAAAATGCTGGGACGTTAAAGTGGCTACGAGTTAGTGGTGCTCAAGTACTCACTTAACCAGAAACATACCACATTTAGGGAGATCTGATGGTTCCTCCACTGCCCTGTAAGGGGCCTCTGACCCCACCTCACCTCCTTCCAAAAATCCCTCCCCACTGACTCCCCACTTGACTGAGGACTTCCTTGGCACCCATATGCCTAGCGTGTCACCATTAGTGACACTTATTTGTTGGCTTGCTGCTGTGTAAACATCATTCTATTGCCATTAAGCAGATACAGACTATCTCTTACACCCAAACTGCAACAGAATGCTTGGATTTAATCATATTATTATTGGCGGATTCTTCAATGCAAGATTGTTGAGGGCTTCCTCAGCAATGATGACTTGATTTTACCTGAAATGAGACCACAAGAGCTTCCCTTCCCTTTTCTTTAAGCTCCACGAGGGTGGGGAATTTGTTGGCCTTGTTCACGGTTGTGTCCTATTACCTAGAAGGGTGTCTTGCTGAATGAATCAAAGAATCAATGAATGAATTAATCGCGGGTAATCTTTCGGCATCACTACTTCTCCCTCTTGCATTTCTGTCTGGTTGCTATTCACTGGATGAATTTATAATCAAGGTCTTCATGATAGCTTCAAATGATTAATTAAACCAGAGAGTTAGGCTGAGTCTGACCACACACATTTCCAGGGCTAGTTAGTTGGCTGCTGTTTATCTTGAGGCAACATGTTAAGTCAGCTGAATACCACGTAGTTTTGGGACATCTCTTTCCCTCCTTCACTGGTTCAGCACCTCATCAAAGGGGAGCTAGTTTAGCAGCAGCTAGACTGTTCTAACTACAGCAAGCAAGCGCTGGCTTCTGAGCCTAGAACTGGCTCTGGCTAGCGGGGAGGTGCGCTATAGGGACGAGAAGCCAGAGGAGGGGATGGATCACTGACAAGCGGTTGTGTAGACTCAACGGGAGGGATTTACCAGAAGCATGAACTCCTGTGTGGCCCCTGCAGAGGCAGACGAGCCCTCCCTGCTCCACCTTGGCATATAGGAAGCATGGCTGCCGTCATCCCAGTGCTGAAAAGGCTCATTGCTCTCAAGCCTTGGCAGGAAAAAGAAGGTTATGCTGGTTTAAAGTAAGCCACTGTCATTTAGCAAGTAGATCTCATTAAACTGTTGGGGGGACCTGAACTCATTAAAATGTTGGGGGTACACATAGGGCGATGGTGTCTCCTTGACCTGCTGCCAGTTCCTGTGTGTAGGGCTACAGGATCTTAGCCTTAGCATTAGTTCTCTGTGCTCTAGAGGATAAAGTGGCCTGTTTCTCTCCTCTTTGCAGGAGGCTGATGTGACAATGATTATGAGTATCAAGATCTTTGAGGTCTCAAAGAGAAGTGGTGTAGACCACACCTGCAAAATGTTTAGCACCTCACAGATGTTGGTCAGTTTCCTAGCTTAAACCTTTGCCTTAGTTTGAACACCGTGGATGGGCAAACGCGTGAGTCGTGTGCTTGGCCAACAGCAGATGGCGCTGTTGCAGCAAAATGAAATCGGGCTGTTACTGAAGAGTCTGCGCGTTGAAAAAAAAAATGAAAACAAACTCGTCCTACATCCTCCTGCTTGTCAAATCCAGGGCTCTCTGAACACAAAGTCAGTGTTCACAGTAATTTGACAGCACTTGGTTTAGGAGGGGACTTCAGCGATTCTGATTTTTACAGATGCTAGAAGCCTTGCCAAAAACTGGACCACTTGTCAGGTGACAAGGGCCTCCTGCCAGGCCCTGCTCCCTTGGATCCTGTGGCGGGCCCTTTGCTCATTGCTCTAATATTCCAGTCACTGGGCAGGATGGGACTTCGGTTAACTCTGGTTACATAATGGCTAAGAACTGGGAGTTGAGAAAAAAAAAAAAAAAGAATTGGGAGTTGAATATTTTTAGCCAAGCCAAAATAAAGGAACATGTCCTGGCTCACCAGAGTGTAGAGAGGAGTGAAGGGGAGGATTCCCATCAGGAGGACGAGGGGACTAACCTAGTCCTGCAATATCAGAGCTGGAGAGACTGCTGAGGTCCCCAGGCCCAATGACTGCTAAACGTGGCTAAATCTCAGGAGTCACCTGTGAAATGTGTCCAAACGCAGATTCCCGGCCCTGTGCCGCAGATGCATGAATCAGGATCTCCAGGGCTGGGGCCCAAGAAAATGAGTTTACTTCTAACATGATCCTCCAAGTGATTCTTAATGAAGAGAGGCAGTCACTAGTTCGCTAGATTGGTCTTTGTCATCCACTGATATAGTCCACTTCTCATTTTACAATGAATAATGATAATTAACAGTTACTGACTTAACTTTCTACATGCCTGGCACTGTTGCAAGTACTTCATGCCCATTAACTCATTTGACCCTCACAATGGCGCCATGGAGTAGGTACCATTTATTATTACCGTCATCTCCATATTGCAGGTGAGGACAACTGGAACCTAGGCCCTGGCGCTGGAACTCAGGAAAGGTTCCAGCAGGGACGTCTTTCATGTCTATTTTTGGGTACATTTAAATTCTCCGTTTTTGCCAGCTTTAAGGCTCAGGCAGAGGCTGAATTCTGAGCCTGCATTTGCCCTTTGGATGTGTTGACTTCACATTCCAGTAACAGATATTTTTAGAAATAACGTAGCCCCTTATCTATTAGAAAATGACCAGATAGGTTTAAACTACACCATGAGAGATACAGGTGAGGCAAAAAGGAAGGATTCATTTATTAACTATAAGGACTCTTTGGCATTAGACTGGATCAATCAGGGAGTTTTTTGTTTGTTTGTTTTTACTTTTTTGTGTGATTTTGGATTTCAAGAGTTCTTTAATAACTGGTCATACCCATTGGTAATACAAAAGACATTATCATGAGCAGTGAGTACAGGAAAAAATATGAGTGCATTTAAAGAGTCTAGAAAGATGTGTGAGTGTGGTGTGTATGACTGTGTGTGTGTGTGTGAGAGTGTGTGTGTGTGTGTGTGTGTGTGGTGTGTGGTGACTCTGGAGTGATCTAGGACAACACTGATCTGGTGGGGGGGTCAGAGCAGACGATAATGCCCTCCTAGGACTCCTCCTTCGGGGTTCTGTTGTCGGGAGACTAAGGGGAGAGGTAAACCTTTACCCAGTAGGTCATCTCTTGTGTGTGATTCCGGGATGCCTGAGAGAGATGACTATTTGACAGTGAGGGCATGGATTAAATGGTTTCTAAAGACCCCTTCCAGATGCTACCTGAGATTCAACTCTTTGGTAGACAGGAGGAATCTGGGGTCATAAGGCCCAGTTCTCAGACCCTGGTTCACCAAGTTTCCTCTGTTTTCATAAACCCACAGTTCTACAAAATTCCTGGAGCATGAACAGAGTTAAGTCATCTCACAGAGACTCCAAAGGGAACAGCAGCTATTAAGGGGGGCTTTGGCTTATTCAATGACAGATCTGATCCCAAAATAGAGCTGCATATCCCAGGCTTAAGGGGTCTGATAGGACAAATCCAGTGTACGATGTGGAAGCAAAACAAGGTGAATCCAAGACCCAGAAACTTCTGCTCAGTCTGATCCAGCATTTCCCCTGCTCTTCATGGGCCAACGTCTGGTGCACTGGGGCATCTCAATAAACGAGTGCTAACTGGAGGACCAATGGCAGAAAGAAGTGGGAGCATGTGGCCAGGATCACTCACCTCAGTGCACTGTAGCCCTGGCACACGCTGACGCAGCACAGAACCTTTTCTTGGTTGGCCTGGGTCTCCCCCAGGTATTTACACACGATGTTACCGCCCAGGCTAAAGCCCACGACCACCAGCTGGGTCAGGGGATATGTCTTCTTGATGTAGTTTACCATGGCTCCAAATTCCCAGGTGCAGCCTATGGGCAGAGAGGTAAGATGACTTGGTCATTTTGGGTGCAACAAAGATTGGAGAAAATGTGAGCTGGAAGGTTACTAAGTGGGTGTTAAGACTCTAATAGAGAGAGAGAGAGAAATATATACGTATGCAGCCAGCCCTCTGTTATCTGCTGGTTCTGCATCCGTGGATTCAACCAAATACAGATTGAAAATCTTCAGAAAAAAATCCCAGAAAGTTCCAAAAAGCAAAACTTGAATTTGCCGTGCACAAGCAACTATTTCCATAGCATTTACATTGTATTAGGTATTATAAGTAATCTAGAGATGTTTTAAAGTATACAGGAGGATGTGCATAGGTTATATGCAAATATTATGCCATTTTATATATGGGACTTGAGCATCTGTGGATATTGGTATCCGTGGGGATCCTGGAACCAATCCCCTGAGGATACTGAGGGATGACTGTATAGGAGTGTGTGTGTGTGTGTGTGTGTGTGTGTGTGTGTGTGTGGAGAGAGAGAGACACATACGTTCAGCCAGACAGGCAGACTTCTCTTTGGCTGCCTGCAGCAAAGTTCCCAGATGCCCCTCAGCATTAGAGGAAACACGGCATTAGTAGTGCCCGTGAGGGAAGGGACCATGTATCAAACGCTTGTACAATGTTCCTTTAAAGATGGGTTGTGAGAAACCTATCTGGATACTCATGGAAATTAAAACAGATATTCAGGGTGTACATGAGCACCTGTGTTTGTGCACACAGGTAAACAAAACAAGAGCAATACTCTTTGGGGTTAGCTTCTTAGGCTACAAAATAGGATGTTACACTCACACGTACAATGATTCATGGTGTTAAGAAAAGTACCAAGTGGATGTTATTTACAGGACTGCCTTGTCAATGTGGGGAAGGGAAGGAGAGACAAACTTCAGTCCAGAGGGACGGCCAAGATGCTCTGTGGGATTAGGATAAAATGTTCTTGGTGACGTAGGGACAGGTGCCGTGGGAGACAGACCCATTCAGAAACATACATAGGAGACTTCTGAACAGAGAGGGTGTTTGGGCCCAGTCTGCCCGGGAGGGATGACGTCAACTGGTGTCCCTTTGGGAAGTTGGTGAAGTCATGTTATGTATCAGCAGCTTTGCGAAGAGGAGGAGGTTAGTGGCCATACAAATGAAGGGGCTCATCACATCCTTCTAAGGCCCAGCCCGAGACTCAGCAGGGAGACAACTTAAAATAAAACCTAACAGGGAAAGTGAGGGACTTTGCCAAGAGGCATGTATGAGACAGACCAGCATGAAGACAGTATGGATTTTGTTCGCTGAAAAAAAAAAAAATGAAAACAGACTTCTTCCACATCTTCCTGCTTATCAAAGCCAGCTCAGAGGGCTGGACATCCCTAAGGGAGTTGAACGGCTCCTCTCCTAACCCACAAACCCTGAGGGACACGACCCTCTGAGCCAGGACAAGCTCCCCCTTGGATCTGTCTTCCTCTTAACAGTGGAAGGCCAGCACAACCCCATGCAGGGGTTCTCAGCCCATGGGGTACATAGAATCACCTGGAGAGGGTGTTAGAAATGGGCATTCCTGGGCTTCACCCCTAAAGAAGCTTATTCAGTAAGATGGTGGCCAGGCCCAGGAATCTGCAATAAATGTTTTTTTTTGAGTTGGTTATTCAGGCACATGGCACAAAATTCAAATGACACAAAAGATGTGGTAAAAGGTACTTTCCTATACTCTTTTAAAAAATACCAATGGCAGCATACATATTGCTTAGCACTGTTTTTTTTTTTAAACAATATGTTTTGGAAGCCATTGTGTAACAATACACATAAAGCTGCCTTCTTTTTTATTTTTATTTTTAATGAGGTATAACATACACCCAGAAAAGTGCACAATCGATGAATCTACGCATTTACACCCATGCAACCACTGTGCAGATCAAGACGGAAAATATTCCCGACACTCCTAGAGGCCCCCTCGCGCCTCTTTCCAGACAAAATCCCCCAGACTTTGACTAATGATCACAATTTGAAAGTGTTCAGAGCTCCTGAGGCTTGGAAGGTGGCAAAAGATGCTTAAGACTAGGGGAAAAACTGGGGGCCAAGAGCTGCTCCCTCCCAACATGGAAAGACCCAGGTGTCACCCGAAAAGGAAGTACGTCTCTCTCTCCATTGAGATATAAGAGATCAAGTCTCCTATTTTTCTCCCTCCTGCACCCAGCAGAGACTGGGGCACCTTGCAGCCCTTCAATAAATAGCTGATGAATTGAGTGGATTCTGAAGGCCTCTGATGGGTCCTGGTGACAGCCTCCTGGAGCAACAAAAAGCTGGTCCAGAGGGAACCCTGACTCTTAACTTAGGAATCTGAAACGCCAGACTTTTGTCCCCACCTAGGTCATTTATCCAAGTTTCTCTTTTTAAAAAGGTAGCAATAGAAGAAATGTTATATCTCTAGGAAACGCTAGGTTTAAAATGGGGAGATGTGATGCAAAAGAGGGGGGAGTCTTCAAACACACTCAGCTGATATCACGGCTGCTCAGGCATGCAACAAATAAAGAACTCAGAAATCCTGTTAGAGATATTTGCTCACCTCTCTTAGGCCATAAGAGGCCTTAAAAACACAGCCTTAATGAGGCAGTCTGGCCCCATGGCTGAGTGAAAGAGCTCTGTGGTCACACTGTTTAGGGTAGGCCCCTTTAGTGGCCCCCAATGTTCTCAACTTCCCAATGATGACAAGCAAATCCTGGGGTACAAGGAAAACCTATACCTCTGGGCTCCCTGCTGGAGGCTCAGAGTCCACAGATACAGCATGGGGTCTGGCAATGGGTACTTTTAACAAATACTCCAGGGCTTCCCTGGTGGCGCAGTGGTTGAGAGTCCGCCTGCCGATGCAGGGGACACGGGT
>NC_041224.1:44238570-44350035 GCF_002837175.3 Physeter macrocephalus
GCGTCCGGAGCCTGTGCTCCACAATGGGAGAGGCCACAACAGTGAGAGGCCCGCGTACTGCAAAAAAAAAAAAAAACAAAAAACCAAATACTCCAAATGATTTTTATCCTGAGGGAACTTTGGAAAATACCTTGGGCAAGTTACCAAACCATTCTGGGTCTGTTTCTGCATCTGTAAAATGGAGGTAATAATGGTGAATACCTTACAGAGTTGGTTGCAGGACTGAGTAAAGTGATGTAGGTAAAAGGCTTAGACCAGGGCATAGTAAGTATTCAATGTTAACTATTATTATAACTGTTACTTCTCTTCTTTTTAAAAAATATTATTTAAGTACACCCATGTTCATAGCAGCTTTATTCACATAGCCAAAAGGTGGAAGCAACCCAAGAGTCCATCAACAGATGAATGGATAAACCAAATGTGGTACATGTATACAATGGAATATTATTCCATCTTAAAAAGGAAGGAAATTATGACACATGTTGCAAAATGGATGAATCTTGAGGACATTATGCCAAGTGAAAAAAGCCAGACACAAAAAGACAAATACTGTCGGATTCCACTTACATGAAGTACCAGGAGTAGTCAAATTCACAGAGACAGAAAGTAGAATGGTGGTTGCTAGGGGTTGGAGGGAGGGGAAATGGGGAGTTGTTGTTTAATGGGTATGGAGTTTTAATTTTGCAAGATGAGAAGTGTTCTGGAGATTGATTGTGCAACAATGTGAATGTACTTAACACTACTGAACTGTACATTTAAAAATGATGAAAACGGTAAATTTTTGTGTATTTTACCACAATTTAAAAAAATCATTTAAACAAGGGATTGTAGCTTAACACTTGAAAAGGCCAATCTAGATTTCTAGATTTTTTTCTCCAAAGCAGTGTTCTGTGATCTGACTGCACATTGGAATTACCTGAGGATCTTGTAAAACAACAACAAATACTAATGCCTGGGCCCTCCCCAAACTAATTAAATCAGACTATCTGAGGGTAGGACCCGGGCATGGGTGTTCTTTTACGAGATCTCCAGGTGACTCTAAAGTGCAACCAGGGCTGAGAACCACTGTTCTAGGGAACAAGGATCCCTTTGGCTCAGACCAATAGGAGAAAGCATTCTTTAAGGCATACTCCCACTTGGTCTCTGGGCCAGCCTTTTCAGACTTCCCTTTCCACTTGCAGTAAGCAACCTGCCCACATGGAGGCACTGCTCTGCCTTTTGGAAGCTTCTGAAGCAGGGCTGTTGCCCTGGTAGCTGCTTTCCAAATATTTCCTCAAAGCCAGGTTTCTGTAGTGGGTGAACCCCTGCTCAACCCAACCGGGCACCTCTACCAGGTCCATCAAACTCCTAACAAAAACAATCTTTAAAGCCCTAAATAGGCACAACTGCTTTCTGGTAATCGTTCTTGTAGAGTGGATCAGAAAAGCTGCATTGAGGTTAAATATTACTGCAAGAAAAATGCGATAGCCCAGCGGTTCTCAAAGTGTGGTCCCTGGCCCAGTGGCATTAGCATTGCCTGGGAATTGTTCAAAATGCAAGTTCTTATGCCTCACGCCACCTACTGAATCAGAAACTCTGGGGGTGGGATCTAAACAGAGGGCTCATTAAGACACAGATTGCTAGGTCCCACCTCCAGAATCTTTGATTCAGGAGGTCTGGGTGGGATGAGAATTTTCATTTCTAGCAAGTTCCCAGGCAATGTTGGTCCACACTTTGGGACCACACTTTGAGAACCCCTGTCTGAGTTGATAGGAGAGGTGGGTAAAATCTTCAATTTTCTGTTTCTTTTGTCTTTTAAAAGGGCGGTTCAGAGAGATGCTTCATGTGACTCACAGTGAAATAAATGCAAATTAAAACGACAATTCGCGATCCTTTTCCACTGCCCGTATTAGAAAAGATCAACTTTGCCAATACCCAGCACTGGGGAGGGTGTGGGTACCAGGCCTGCTGGTCCATCCACTGATGTGGGAGTGGGCACTGGAATAGCCTTCAGAAGGCAATGTGGTAACATTTATTAATGCTTTTAAAAGGACAAACCTTTGGTCCTGCAATTCCACTTTGGGGGACTTTATACTGCAGATGTGTGCGAAGATTATATGTGCAAAAATGTTTCCTGCAGCGCTGTTTGTAGCAGCAAAGGATTGGAAATAACCTAAATTTCCACCAGTAAGAGGACTAGTTAAATTGCTGTGAAAAAGAACGACGTAGAGTCCAGTCTGCTGATGTGGAATGACCCTGATCCAGCTTACTGAGGGACCAAAACGAGAGCGTGTACTGTGTGTACTTGTGTTTTTAAAGGGATTATATGTGTACACATATCTGATTGAATATTTGCTGAAAAACTATAGCAGTTATTATTATTATTATTTTTTTTTTTGAAGAGGAGAACCAGGGGCTAGGATGGGAAGAAGACATAGTTTGACTCATTGCTATAGATTTTTGCACCATCTGAATGTTTTTCCTGTGTATATACATTACTTTTTCAATAAAAATCCAGGCAGTTAAAAAATCTAGTGAAAATGAAGAATAATTTCTTAAAAAGATGTTTAAATCTCCTTAGACCAGTTTCAACTATGCTAAATACACCCCTCATGCTGGGGCAGTGATGTGTGCAGCTTGTGATGGGGACATTATTTGCCTGTATAAGAAATGGTACTAAGGGACTTATTGTCAATTGTTTCTACCACCATTTCCTTGGGATTCTGCCTAATTTTTTCATCCCTTGGCTAATTATTTGTATCCTTAAGTTTTGTTCAACCATTGAATGAGCCTCTCTATTAGACTATAAACGCCATCAAGCAAAGATATTCCTGGTGTTGTTCACCACTGTATCTGTGGGGCCAGGCACTCAGAGGGCACTCAGTCAGTATCATCTAAACGAATGGGAAGGAGGCACTACGTTCCAGGCCCTGTGCTACGCCCTGTGAGTGAGTGGGAGCCCCGGCCTTTGGACCCATGTCTGACCCCATAGCCCAAGTCCTTTGTCTTGTATCCCAAATCTACATAAGTAATTGCACGGCCAGGATTTATTTTTCAATTGTGAAAAGTCTTACTTTTTCACCATCTGATGCCTTTTGGACCTACCTTTCTTTATCCAGGTTTGAGACTAATTATTTTAGACCTAGAGGAGATGTTTGGATGTCACTGGCGCAGTTATAAAACTTGGATTTTGTGACTCGGATTTGCTACACTACAGAGGACCAATTACAGCTAATCGTGTAGGCACTTTGGGAGCCTCAGTTTAATTAAATTCAAGCACTTCTGAGCTGGATAAAAGGCCAGGTCTACATAATCCTAGACAAGCTGTTTTGTGAAGAGCTGCCATCTCTCCCAGGCAAGGGAAAGGCAAGGACATGGTGTCTGCCCAGCTCCAGGATCAGCCTGCTGGTAGATGCAGGGTCCTCCCGGGATCTCCACCTGATGTCAGTTACCAAACACCCTCAGTGTCTGGGAACCCCTCCCTGGGCTCTTTTATTAAGAGCTGCAGCTACCTGTTTTTTTAATACTAGGAGGATTTTAATGAGGTTCTATGTATTTAATCCTTAAAGGATTAGCGCCAATAACAAGATTTAGGTATATAATCTTTTTTTTTAATGTTTCTATAGCCCACTTTAAAAAAATTTTAATCATATTTAAGTGTACAGTTCAGTGGCACTAAGTACATTCACATTGTTGTGCAGCTCTCACCATCATCCATCTCCCGAATTTTGCACCTTCCTAAACTGAAACTCTGTCCCCATTAAATAGTAACTCCCCATTCCCCCTCACCAACCCCGCCACCGACCCCGGCCCCTGGTATCTACCAATGTACTTTCAGACTCCATGAATTTGACTATTCTAGGTCCCTCGTATAAGTGGAATCAAACAGTATTTGTCTGTACCTAATGTATATTGGAATGCATTTTTAAGGTTAACTTAATATATGTCCTGCAAACAGATTGTACCTTTTTCTCCCCCCTGTGCTATACAGTAGGCCCTTATATAATCTTGCTGCAGCTTTTTAAGACGACGAAATAGGAGGCACTAACTTGGCCTTAGAGAGATGAGTACCACAGGCCTATGTTGGAAAAACAAACTGCCAAGGACAGGAGAGACCTTTTTCTTGTACCTTCCATCTATTTCAAAAGCCATTTCCCCCAAAATGGCACTATCATGACTCAGTCTGCTCAAATACAAGGACCCAGAGACGTGGTCTTCCTTGTGGATGGAGACTTTGAGTCATCTCTGTATCCTCCACGCCAGGCACATGGTGGGCGTGCCACTGATGGAGCTGGGTAAGAAGGAAGTTTGCATCGTGCAGCATGAAAGCACACAGTCTCAGCCAGCGTGATTGAGCAGGGGACGGGAAAGAAGAACTTAAATGTCCTTCCCACTAAATTTAATGCAAGAGAGTGGTCAGCTAACAACATGGCTCGCTGGCAGACTGTTGGGGGCCTAGCAGCCCCTAGCATTTTCATAGTGAAGGTGTGTGAGTCATTTCTTAGAGCTGTGGGCAAGCTGCTGCAAAGCTGACTCACTCGGGAAGAAAACAGCTGTAGAAATAAAGTGAGAGCCCTCTTTGCCCACCATATTAATTTGCCTTGTCTTTATCTCTGAAACAAACATTTTCACAAATGGGTGCTTTTGGCTTTGTTTCCCGGGGTACAGGATGCTGAAAACTGCCCTCTTCTGTCTGAAGGTTAAATATTCAGATCTCATCCTGAAAGCACAGACCTGTCAACGCTCCTCCACAGTCCTGCTCCCAATATTACTCCCCAACATTTCCCCTAAACTCTGGGCACCCTCTCAAAGCTCGATGACTCTCAGCAGATGGTCTTGTCAGATGTTTTACTAAGATGCTTGAGCTTCTGCAAATTCACTGCCTTCACTTCCCCATTCTCCCTCTCTCTTCACCCACCTCCCCTCCCTCCCCCCTTCCCACAGTGTACTTCTGCCATTATAACACTTGACTGTTGCAGAGGCAACACAGTTCCTGGTTGTCATCTGGAATCATGAATACGATTCAAAATGTAGTCTGCTTCACAGATGTAGAGAACAAACGTATGGACACTAAGGGGGGAAAGTGGCGGTTGGGGGGAGTGGTGGTGTGATGAATTGGGAGATTGGGATTGACATATCTACACTAATATGTATAAAATACATAGCTAATAAGAACCTGCTGTATAAAAAATAAATAAAAATAAAATTCAAAAAAAACACAAAATGGAGTCTGCATCAATTAAAATGGTAGACCTGAAAAGCTTACAGAAACATTTATGTTCATGATCTAATCAAATATCTTCAGCTAGATTGAGCAGTTACTTCTACTTCTAACAAAGTAGTAGTTTCTTAAGAATCACTGCCTGCCACTCTTTGTGGCAAAATGCCTTGGATCATGGGTGATCTCTACAGCATGCTGTATAGCAGGGTGACCATACACCTTAGTTTGCCTGAGAGAGTCCTGGAGTTTGTCTGTTATTCCGATGCAGTTATTAGTAAGGTCCTTTTTCACTCTCAAAGGTGACCCAGTTGGGTTGCTAAATTATATGGTGACCCCAGGTACAGGGTTTCCCTCCCGTCTAAGATGGAAATGCTGTTCCCTAAGCAAGGCAAAATTTTCTGATCTTACATTGAGGTTCCAAAAGACAGTTAAAAAAAAAATCCAGTATTAAACCCAATTGGACTTTAATAAGCTCCTCCTCCAAGCAATAGAAGATGATGCTGTGATTTCATGTACCTCTTCTCAACTTGATGTCTAATGTAAGAAAGCCAAATGTTTAGAAATAAGGGAAGAGCCCACTTCACTGTTTAACTCACAGGAAAAGGCAATTTAAATCGTTTGAGACCATTTTCAATGTCAAAATGTCCTAGGTTGGTGTTCGGTCATAAGTTCTTAGGAGGCTCATGATTCTAAGGGACTCAGTCACCTTATGGGGGCCAATGCAAGGTTATTATTTTTATTCCTTTCATCTGATATAGAAAAGACTTTTTAAAAATCTTAAATTTTTTCTCTACTCAAGATCAAACTCATAGACCCTTTGTCACTTGGCTCTTAACTTTCTGGTCATAAGACTTCAAGGTCAGTCTAGAAATGGAGGTCAGAATAACCACAACTGGATCATTCTGGTTTTTAGTTCGTTTCCTTGGCTGGTGGACTTGATCCTGCTCTACTTTGCTCTGAATATGAATACTGGACTGCTGGGATAAGGCATTTAGCCAAAGACAAAGATGGAGCAGAATATTTCCTGAATTTACTGGTCCCCTACAGCATCACTGACAACATTACTCATATTCCTAACACTGCCTAGGTTAGAAAATCAATTAAGTCAATTGTTCACTACCGCAGTGTTCCAATTAAAGATTAGGCTCTGTATGATAAATACACTTCAAAAAAATCTTCAAGGCTTCTATGCTTTCCTTCATTTTCAAGTGTTATTCATTGATCTCATCCAGAAGATAGGGTTATGGACCCCCGGTCTGTTCCAGCTAAGTATCGTATTTAAATAAGAAATTTAAAAGACTGATAAATTCTTCCCTTGTGGGTTCTACTAATCATCCTAGCAGTTTCACATTTTGTCTTTGGTCAGATCAGATAATGTCATGTAATTCATCAAAAGGGAAATCTTTAATATCTGCTGGTTAAAAAAAAAAATCTATGAACTATTCTGAGGCAAGTCATGAGGAATATTTTTAAAGAATGAAAATAATTTTTAGAAAGTTAAAATATAGCTAATAAACATGTACTACAATAAAAACAACTTGCCAGTACTGATTTTGAATATAGAAGCCAGTAACATTGAGCTGGAGTTGTGTGACCACCCCCCCTACCCCCAGCCTGGGCCCACCAGATTTGGCAAGGAGCCAGTACTGAAGGTTATGAAGCTGGAAAACAAGCACTGCACCCTTCAAAATAACCACCGGGGCCTTGCCCTCCCTGTAAAAAGAGTCGTAACTCAGACCAAGCTCAAAACAGAAATTTATGCTCAACGAGCACTGCTTCTCAAATTGGCCCTTATGACAGTTCACAGGCAGTCAACTGGTTGAAGCCGACATAGAGGTTAGGCCATTTAACTGTTCAAGTAAACTTTCACCTTTTCTCCTCTAAGTGGGCTCACAGAAAACACAAAGTAAGAGTGGAAGACTAATAAAGACAATAATCATTGGCATTTACTGGTATTTGCTGGGCCTCATGCTGTGTACTTTTATATTAATGCTAACTTCCCCAACTGTGGAATTCAAATTCCCATCTGTTGGACTCTAAAACACTGCCTTTTCCTTATGCAGGCATTTCCTGAGCAACTCTCTCTAAGTGATACGCTAGATGCAGGAGATTAACAAGAACATAATATAAAAATTTAATATTAAAATCTGGCCCCTGTCCTTAAAAAGGTTGCTGTTGGTAAATATTCTTTTTGGACAAGCCCAGCCAGTAAGTGCAGACTGATTGGGACTATTTCTCCCCCTTCCCTCGATGGTGAGCTGTTCTTCACTAGAATGGGAGCTTCAGAAAAGCAGGGACTTGAATTCCCACCTGTATTCTCATCACAGGGTCTGGCCTCATGAATGTCTGGTAGGATGTGAGATAAACAAAAACCAGAGCCCAAACCCAACAGGCCTGTTTCTGTGGCTCTGAGAAGCTCCTGTCTGCTCTTTTGCCTTAAACCTAAAATGTATCCAACTGGGAACTATTTCCTTACTCCTTAGAAGTATCAGCAGGATGCAGTCCCTTACATGGAAAGGCTATGTAGCCTGTTGTTCAAAAGCATGGACTCCAGGACTAGACTGCCTGGGATGGAAACCTGGATCACCCACTCATCAGTTTTCTGATCTGGAGCAAGTTACTCAACCTTTTTTTAAAAAAAATTTTTATTGGAGTATAGTTGATTTACAATGTTGTGTTAGTTTCAGATGTACAAAGCAAAGTGAATCAGTTATACATACACATATATCCACTCTTTTTTAGATTCTCTTTCCATCTAGGTCATTACAGAGTATTGACTAGAGTTCCCTGTGCTATACAGTACATGCAAGTTACTCAACCTTGCTGGGCCTCAGTTTCTGCATCTGTAAAAGGGGGATGACTGATTTAATACATCCTATAAAGTACTTAGAACAGTGCCTGGCACACAACAAGTGCTATGTAAGCGACAGCTACTAATAAAAACAGTAATGACCACTACCACCATAGTGGGGACAAATCTTTTTAATGCTCAACTATCTCCCTGCTCCCCTTTATTCTAATAAGCAATATCATAAATAGGAAATGAACACTACGACAGAGGTGGTACCGAGTTGAGGTTAAGAATCACGCAGTTTGAATGCTGGTCCTACCACTTACTGGTTGTGTGACCCCAGGCAAGGTACTTAACCTCCCTGAGCCTGGGAAGTGGGGAAACTAACGCCTACCTCCGAGGCATCAGGAGGATCAAGGGAAGTAATACCCGTGCATGCTCAGCACATGCCTGGCACTGTTAGTGTGAGATAAATGGTAACTGCTGTCATGCAGGATTTTCCTTAATGAATTTATGTTTCAAAGGCAGCACGAAGGATTCATGTGATTCTAAGTCACAAGAATGTAAGGTTATCCACTTAGGAAATTCTTCTGTTCAAGAGATCTATTTTCAAAAATTTCTAATCACATCAGCAAAGATGCCCAATAACAAGGGATTAGGGCTTACGTGGTTTAGAACAGAGTTAATTTGATAAGCGGGAAAAGGTCTTTTGCAATTTTCTCAGAAAGAGAGGTCTGGGGCGGGGGGAGACAGGAAAAGAAGAATGAGGGCTTCATGCTGATGCCCTCTTTAGTTTGCTCTGGTCAAGATCAGTTTCCAAAGGCCAGAAGAGTATCACAGTGATTGGAAGGCCTGCCATCTGCTCCAGAGTGACACGGTTTGCATAAGGACAGGTCATACAAACATAAGGCACACCTGTTTGAGACACGCTAGTCTGCACAACATCACCTTCCATCCACAAACTGTCATTTCGCACCCTTCCTCTCAGTCCTCATTCAGGCAACACCGACCTAGTGAGCATTTTCTACGGGCCAAGCAGGGTTCGAGGCCCTGGGGGGCTAGAACAGGAGCACAAAGACCCCGGGCACTTGTGGAGGGGAATTGGGGATGGGGAGACAGGAAATAAACATGTAAACAAATACAACATTTCACCAAACCATACGTGCCTTGAAGAATGTGAAGTGGGGGATTAGACAGAGAATGACTGGGGGCAAGGGGAGTCTTGGAAGGGTTCTCCAAGAAGGTGCCATCTTGGTTGAGTCCTGCAAGACAAGGTGAAACCTGGTGAGACAAAAGAAGGGCCCTCCACACAGAACTTGGGCAGACCTGAGGTCAGCAGGCCCCTCAGGCCAGTGCCTGGTGCCCACGTATGTTCTAGATGGGCTGTGCCATGTCCCAGGGATCAGGACCCCCTTCATGTCACATCCAGTTACCCCACACGGAAGAGGCTGACTTGATTGGGTCTATTAAAAGTGAAGGGAAGGAGGGACGACCCTGGTGGCACAGTGGTTAAGAATCTGCCTGACAATGCAGGGGACACAGGTTCGAGCCCTGGTCCGGGAAGATCCCACATGCCGCGGAGCAAATAAGCCTGTGTGCTACAACTACTGAGCCTGCGCTTTAGAGCCTGCGAGCCACAGTTATTGAAGCCCGCGCGCCTAGAGCCGACGCTCCGCAACAAGAGAAGCCACTGTAATGAGAAGCCTGCGCGCTGCAATGAAGAGTATCCCTCGCTCCCTGCAACTAGAGAAAAGCCCACGTGCAGCAACAAAGACCCAGCTCAGCCAAAAATAAATAAATAAATAAATTTCAAAAACAAAACAAAACAAATGGTATGGATATTTGACAAAAAAAAAAAGAAAAGGAGATTAGGACACAGAGACACAGACATGGACACACAGAGAGACAGCCATCTCTAAACCAAGGAGAGAAGCCTTTGCAAACCTGCCAACAGTTTGAACTTAGACTTCTAGACTCCAGAACTGTGAGAAAATACATTAATTTAAGCCACCCAGGCTATGGTATGTTGCTTTGGTAGCCCTAGCAAACTAAAACAGTTTACAGAGAGTCCATGTACCTTAGCATCACACACTGGAACAGTCACAGATGAGATGATAGGCTGTCTGGGACTTGCTCCAAAACAATCTTGGAAGGGGGATGCAGGAAAGGTGTGGTTTATGGATGAAATAAGATTGGCCAGAAGCTGAGTACTTGTTGAGGTTGAGTGATGGGTACAGAGGGGTTTATTCTGAGTTCATTTTACTATTCTCTCTACTTTTCTATACTTTGAACATTTCTGTAATAAAAAGGTAAAAGAAAAAAACTGAAGAGGAAACAAAGAATGTGTAAGACCTACATCTATGGCTCTCAGCCCGGTGGTGGTGGGGGGAACCTTATACTCCTGGGGGCTGGCCCCTGGCCTTGGTATCTTTCAGAAGTTCCCCAGGGGAATTCTAATGTTGATAACCACTGAACTAGAAGTTCTTTATGGGAGAAATAAAGGAAGACTTGAAGGGAAGTTCCACATTCCTGGATGAGGAAACACTATAACAACGAACTTTTCCAAGTTAATTTATACAATAAAATTTCTATTCAGAAATTGTGATACAGTGTGCTAGAGTTCACCAAAATCTACTTTCCCTCTCTGGGAACAACACACCTCCCCCACCCGACTGAAGTTAGACTTGACCATGTAATGTGCTTTGGCCAATAAATTGTGACCTCTACAGGTAATGCTCCAGATGGGGGCTGCTCCATGAGCCTGGGTGCTTAAGTGAGGATGGTGATGGGACATAGGGCACCCCCGGCCAAGCCAGGATGGATTTGTCATGTGAGGAAGACATAAATCTTTGTTTTTAAACCAGTGAGATTTGGGGGTTGTTTCCACAGCATAATCAAGTCCATCTTGACTGGTACAGAAACTCAACACAGAACTTGACAAAATAATTCTAAAGTTCAACTGAAAAAATAAACACACAGAGAGACAAAAGCATACGCTGAAGAAGCAATGGGTCAGGGTGAATCCTATCGGATATTAGGCCGTATCACAAAGCAACAGTAATTAAAAATGAATGATATTAGGTGTAGAAATAAAAGTCGACAAATATATTTATACTGGAGTATAGAAAGTCCATAAATAGGCAACTTAGTCAATACAGGACTAAGTGTGATGAAGATTTTTCAGTTCTAGCTTATTAACAGTTGAGCTGCCTCACTTTACCAGTGAAAAGTAACAAACATAGGCTTTGCTCCAACGTATCAGGCCACCTTTGTTGAAGGATTGCTCCTTATTCACCAGTCCAGGGAAACATTTATTAAAAACCCATCCTTTTATTTTTATTTTCTTAAATTGCAGTATAGTTGATGTATAATATTATATAAATTACAAATGTACGATATAGTGATTCACAATTCTTAAAGGTTATACTCCACTTATATTTATAAAATATTTGAAAATCTTCCATGTTGTACAATATATCCTTGTAGCTCTTTTTTTTTTTTTTTTTTTGGTTGTGCTTCACAGCCTGTGGGATCTTAGTTCCCCAGCCAGGGATTGAACCCTCGTCCTTGGGCTCCCGGACCACCAGGGAATTCCCCTTTATAGCTTATTTTCTACCTAAGGTATAAAATAAGAGGTTTCTACCTCTTAATCCCCTATATTGCCCCTCCCCCATTCCCTCTCCCCACTGGTAACCACCAGTTTGTTCTCTGTGTCTGTGAATCTGCTTCCTTTTTGTTATATTCACTAGTTTGTTGTGTTTTTTAGATTCCACATATAAGTGATATCATACACTACTTGTCTTTCTCTGTCTGACTTATTTCACTTAGCATAACGCCCTCCAAGTCCACCTGTGTTGTTGCTAACGGCAAAATTTCATTCTTTAAAAACCCACTCTTTTAAGCTAAAGTCATATCAATAGCACTTAAGGAAGCACTAACGCCTTCTTTAAGCTACCAAAGACGTTTTTGTTTGGATTTCAAGTGCCTTAAGTGGTCACATTTGTTGGACCTTACTAACCTATGGTTAAACAACGCAACTCAACAGTTAAAAGATGTACTGATAAACAAAAGAACTAAATAGCACAGCTAGAAAAATCATCCATATCTTTAGGGACCTGTCTTTCTGGAAAACTACAGGAATTTATTTCTAAAATTCTGATGAAACAAACGGTGACAACAAAAAAGGAAAGTTAAATTACTATGAAAGATGTGGGTGCTGAGCTCACCCTAGATGGACTCACTTCACCGCATGGATTTTCCTTTCTCAAATTCTGCTCGCCAGCCCAGACGTGCCACTCTCTTAAAAGGCAGCTGTAGGGCTGTTTACCAACCACAGCCCCCATCTCTCTATTTTTGAGCTCCAACCCCTCCTCACCTTGAGGACCCGGTTCAGATGCTTTTTCTGGGAGGACCCTTCCTTCCACGCGTGATTCCTTTGCCTACGGAGACAGGCTGGATTCTCCACCCTGCTGCTGCGCGCCCACCAGACGCTCTCAACTGGTGCACTCATCATACTGTATTGTAATTATTATTGATATTCCCATCTTCCCCTGCAGAACACGTCTTATTTATCTGGGCCACACAGAGCACTGCTAATCTCTCACTAGCATTAACGGATCTTCAAGTATTTGAATAAGTCGAACATTTCGTGAGTGGATACTACATGTTAGGCACTCAATTGCCTGCTAAGTCCTTAGTAACCCATATTTAATTGTAAAACTGTAACCCCCACTTTGCAGCTGAAGAACCTGGAACTGAGGTTAAGCGAATTCAAGGTAACACAGCTGACCAGTGGCAGGGCTGGGGTAGCCTCTCTGTGACCACGTCCCACACTGAGCCGACGCGCCTCTGCTCCTTTAGCCACCAGACTCCTTGACTTGTGTGCGAGTGCCCCCCAGTCTAGTCTCCTGTCTCTACAGCTCAGCACTCTGAGGGGCGGGGGCCTGGACTGCACAGGCCTAGCTCCTCTCCTAGGATTCCGGAGGCCGGGGCGGCAAGATTCAGGCTCTTATCTTGGCTCTTCCACTTACGGGCTCTCTCCCTGCCCGAATTACCTAAACTCTCTGTGCTTCAGTCTCTCCATCACAGTTTCACTCACCACCACAAGGGCTGCTGTGGAGATGGAAGGGATCACGTCCATGGGAAACGGCGGTACTGTGCTGGGCACACGTTAACTGTTCTCGCTGGCATTTCTTGTCTTGTTGGCACTTCGTGCTGTTAGGTAGCACTCCCGTCCCAGGCCCTGCGGCCAAGCCACACTTCCCCGTCCTCTACTTGTGCACCCGAATTTGTATATCCAGGTACAGGACCTTATAATTGTTCTCCATTGTTTTCATTTTTGTTAGATACTGCCTGTTTCTGCCTTTTGATCCAAACCTGTCTCTCACTTACTCACTACTCCCCAGGTGCCTGCGTTATGTGTAAATCTGGAGCTTCACCTGTATCTTCAAGCTACTGACCAAACTGTTGAACAGAAGGGAGGCTGTAAAATGGGTGTCTTTAGGTGGGAGTGCACAAGGAGGAGGAGTGGGAAGGGGAGCCCTCAGCCTGGCACAGAGCAGGTGCCCCCGCTCACGCTTCCTCACCCGTCCTCACATGCCACCAAGCGTGGAAAAAACCAGAGCAATATTACTGGAGGACAATCTGACAATATGTCCAGACGAGCATAAAAAATGCTGGCTCTGAAATTCTACTCCTGGAAATGTACTCCCAAGAAGACATTAAAGAGAAGAAAAAATTTCTATGCAAAAATATTTATGGCATCTTTATTTAAAATGCTGAAAAACTTTAAATAACCTAAATGGCTACAAAGAGGAATGGTTAAATAAACTATAACAGGGTAATCACAGCAATGTGGCTCTTTAAAAAGATTAAATATAATGACTATGCATCTTTATGTTAGTGAATATAAAGTTATTTAAATTAAGTTACCATAGATATACACACTATGACTGCATCGAAATAAAAACTGTGCACATAGATAAAAGAATGGGAGGATGAAGAAAGAGAAAATTAGTTACGGTGAGATTATAGATGTAATTTTCACTTGTTTCCCATGAAAACACCTTATAAGTGATGTGGTTATAAACACCACAAATGTTGGTACATACACAGACACATATTTTAAGTATTTATTATTTATGTGTGTTCAGTTAATCTGAAGGGAGAGTTAAATAAGATTTAAGAACGAGCGGTCCAGAACACAGAGCCTTACCTAACAAAGGACTTCGATGAAACGCAAGAAGCATTTGTCTAAATATGAGATCCAATTCCCGTCCTCAAGCAGCCTGAAACCCACTGAGTTGTTAATGTGCCAGACTCCCTTCCCACTAACATCCACATGCCTCATCACAACGCTGGCCTGCCAGTCGCAAGAGTCCTGAGGAATGAGCGTCAGGAGGGCATAGTGGTGAAGGGCATTAACTTACCAGCAGGGGGCGCTGTGCAAGACCTTCCCCTGTGAGCTTTAGTTTCTGCCTCTGAGATGGGCTGAGATAGGGGTTGTTCCAGTGCCCAGCTGAGAGGCTGATGTGAAGCATGGCTTCTCAAATGCCCAGTTACAATTGTGTGCCCCACCAGCTCTTGCAGATGGGCACAAATTCTAAACTTAGAAAAGTAAGGCAGAAGCAGAAGCAGCAGCACACTTGGAGTGGGAACAGAAATAAGGGGTTCTCCACTTGGCTGTGCCCCAAGCTTACCGTAGGTGAACATGCGTGGCGAGGTCAGTTCAATGTTGGGCAAGGCACCCAGGTGGTTCAGCACGGCACACCGATAGCCATTTTTCTGGGCATAGTCAACGAAGGTGCGGATGTACTGCTTCTCGCTGTGATTGGCAATTCCAGGGCAGATGACCATGGTAACATCGTCTATATGGTGAAGGAGGAGATTCCGAGATAGCCAATAAATAGTGACATGATAAATGGTCACAACTACACTTCATTGGCTTAGCCAACAGTAGGAGAGAATTTAATGTACATCTTGTCACTCATTTCTCTGGGAAAGAATATCTTTCCCTTCTAGCTGGAACTCTCTATATCAGTGCTTCTCAAATTATTTGTGGTGAAGGGTCAGTTTTTAAAAGTTCCAATCCATTATGGACAGATGCTTTTGAAAAATAAAATACAATCAAAATTAATTACTAGAAAAATGAAATGAAAAAATTCAAATCTCAATTTTTAAATTATTAGATTCAACGAATATAAAATTACCCTGTCAAATTCTTATACAAGTTTCCAAGCATTACTCTTAATTTCTATATGAAATTCTGTATGAATGAATGAATGAATGGAAAAATAAAAAGCAGTGTTTGCATAGACCTCTTTGATCCAGCAATTTTACTTTCAGGTATTTATCTTACAGATACACTGTACACACACAAAACAATATATCTACAGTATAGATTGTAATAGCAAAAGACTGAATATAACATAAATGTCCAGAAATAGGGGTCTGCTTAACTAAATTTTTGCATATCCAAATGATGAAATATTATGTAGCCCTTAAAAATAATGAGACATCTTTACATACACTGATATGGCAAGCTCTCTAATATGTATTAAGTGGAAAAAGCAAGGTGCAGAAAAGGGTTATGATATGGTACTATTTGTTGGGGGGAAAAGACATCTATGTTTATAAACGCATCCACTAGCTCTGGAATCATACACAAGAATCCTAACAGTGGGTACCACTGTTAGGGTGGGAGAGAGACTTACACTTTTACTGTATATCCTTTAGTACCTTTTGAATATTCTATCATGAGCATGAACTACCTACTTTAAAATATGAATATGTGTTTTTCTTTAAAAGAAAAGTGGTGTTTGGGTTATTAAATCTAATCATAAATTTTCCTTCCGAAAGTTAAGATAAAAACAATTTTAAAATTCTTATGCAATATGCATAAAGAACCTTAAAATTTTTTATAAACCTTGACCTTGTAATTCCAATTCTCGGAATCTTGCCTTAAATTTTATGCGAGGATTATTTGAGAGCAAAAAATTATAAGCGAGCTAAATGCCCCAAAACAGAACGACTAAATTATAGTATGACCACATTGGAGACTATTAAGCAGTTGTTAGACTTTTGTTATTGAAGACTTTTAGACTTTTAACGATATGGGGAAATATTTATATTATAATTTATAATATAATGTGCAGTAATTTAAATTTTAGAAAAACTTTGCATAGAACTGAAGGTAAATGGAACAAAACGTTAACAGTGGTATGCTGGGTGTGGGATTACAGATGATTCTTTTCTTTTTTAAAAATGTTTCTGGGGGCTTCCCTGGTGGCGCAGTGGTTGCGCGTCCGCCTGCCGATGCAGGGGAGCCGGGTTCGCGCCCCGGTCTGGGAGGATCCCGCGTGCCGCGGAGCGGCTGGGCCCGTGAGCCGTGGCCGCTGGGCCTGCGCGTCCGGAGCCTGTGCTCCGCAACGGGAGAGGCCGCAGCGGGGGGAGGCCCGCATACCACAAAAAAAAAAAAAAAAAAAATGTTTCTACATTTTCTATGAGTCAGTATTTATTACTTTTGTTGTCAGGAAGAAATCATTAAAAAGGAAAAACGGCTGCTTTTCTTAGAGAATTTCTTGGAAGCATTTCTGCCTTCCAGAACCACCTTCATCAATCCTTTCTGGGCACAAGGGTGATAGAAAGACACAGACAATCACAAACAAGAATCAGTTTCGTCCTTTTCAACTTTCCACCTCAGTCCTAGAAGAGCAGGTTAAATTAAATTGCTTAAATTTTGTGCTTTAATAGTAGAAGAAGTCAGAGCATTAGAAGCAAGGGAAAAAATATTTAACTTTTTTTACATGGTAGAGAAATAAATATTTGAAAGATCAGCTACAAGGCTTAGAAACACAATGTGAACTCCTAATCTATTCATTTATTCATTCCTTCTGTGACTGTTTATTCGACTCTGGGGATTCCTACATTCTAGCAGACAGATGATAAACAACTACGCAAGTAAGCTCAGAGAGTGGCAGGTACCATGAAGAACTAGAGCAGGAAGGTGTGATGGATTTCCTGGGAAGGAAACACTAGTTAGAGGAGTCAGGGACCATCCCTCTGAGGTGACATCGGGGCTGAGAGCTAAATGACAAAGAGGCAGCCGTGTGAAGGTCTGGGACAAGCATTCCAGACAGAGGGAGCATAAGCTTAGTTGTCACTAGCTACTCAGAGGTTCTAAGTGCTTTAAATAACTGAGAGCTATATTACATTTACTGGAATTTACCCCTAAATATTGACTGAGCTCCTGTAAAAAACTAGGTGCCTTTGAATACCACAGAACTCAAAAGACATGTCCTCTTCCAGTAGGAACAGCATTCAAAGGATGCAGCCATCTAACTCCACTTCCTCAGAAGTCCTCATTGTGAAGCTTTTTATGAATGTTTATTGTGCAGTCTGCACAGAGCAATGAGAGTTTTATCGTCAGTAGAAACTGTGGTTGTTTCTGATATATAGGTGTCCCAGACCTCTGGAAACCTAAGCAGAGGGTATATGAGAGCCTTTGTTATCTGCTGTCGTCCAACAAACAAGACCAGCTACACTGCATCGCTAAGCTTCAGTTTCCTCATCAGTAAAGTAGGGATAATAAGGCACTGACTTCTTGGGGTTGTTCTGAGGATTAAATGAGATAATAGCATACATAAAGCACTTAGAATAGTCCAGCTTCTGTTGCTGTCATCAAACCAGAGGCCTGGTCCTGGGCTCCAAGTTCTTATACCAAGCTTTTCTATTTCACAAGAGGACTAAAAAACTGTATTCAACAATGCTTTCTGAAGAGCCCTACAGGGCGTCCGGCAAGCACACGCTGGAGCCAGTCCTTGCCGGTTGCTCCTAAGTGATGCACCTCAGCAGACTTCCTACAGGACCCTGGATGCGATGGTAAGTATCAATGGCTCGAGCATTTATATCGAGGCTCCCTCACAGACTAGTTCCCCTTCCCTGAGTGATGGCCCAATCATATGACTTAAACTAGCTTACCTCCCACACAGTGCTCAGCCAAGGGCTCGAAGAGGTCAAAGGTCGAAGTGGCTCCGTCAGACATGGTGATGAACTTCCGGTGCCCATACGGGTGTGGTGACCTCACCCTTCCCATCTTCCCATACAAGGCTGTTTGGATGTGTCCACTTTTCCCCCAGATCAAAGGTGGAATATATCTAAGAAAGAAGGAGAGAAGAGGTCAATTTTCCCACACTCCTTGAATAATGCTCTAAAAAACTTTGGAGCAAGAGCTTTTCAACCTCTTTTTTTTTTCCTGACAAATTCTGTACACTAAGCACAAATACGAGATTTTTTAAACCTTATATCCATGCCATGATTTATCTCCTTTCCCCATTTATGCATCAGATTAGCTTTAGAAATCAACCAGGACATGCTTATATAGACAGGATTTCAAAATTAAGGTGTTAATTAATTCAACAGGGGTTATTTCCATAATGTAGAATGGAAAGAAAGCAACTAATACATTTTGAACACATGTTACTTGACAGGGTTAGCCTCATTATCAAATGAGCTAATGTATATAAAATAGCTAGCACGGCACCTATGCACACTAAATGCTCACTTCTTTGCCTTCCCCCAATAAGTCAGGCCACAGCTGCAGGGGTTACCCCATGAACCAAACCTGCTGCCTTGTTAAACTGGGAAGGGCTGTAAAGCCTCCTAAGAGTCTGTTGAGTGCCTTGTGCATGTATGTGTGTGTGTGTGTGTGTGTGTGTGTGTTGGGGGGGCACACTGTATGCTCTGGAGAATGTGCTAGAAGGGAAGAGCAATATAAATATTTGTTGGATTAATGAAGGATAAAGTCTTGTTAGCATAAGCAAGGCATGATACCACCCTAACAACTGTCCTTCGTGAAAACACAGTGACTCTGGTCCTTGGTAGGAAGTGCAAAAATCACAAACTAGTTAATCACTGGGAAAAAAAGGTGTTCCAAGTTACGATTAAGAAATGATTATAGTTCACAACCACAGGGCAAGATGATCCCATTTACTGAAACTGCTATTTGTTTCTCTTCTTCAGCTTTGAGCCCAAGCTTGATGCATGAGCAGGATTTGTGTTCTGTATTAAACTAGAGACATATAATATAAAATGGTAATGACATCAATCCTTCACCTCTGTAGTGTATCACAGTGGTGAACATTTTATTAAGAATTTACCTTAACCTGCTTGCCAATTCGTACCTATCATTTCTATCAGACCAGATGATCCCAGACCCTCTTCTTAAATTAAACCAGATTTACTCTCTGTTTTTGGCAATTCATTAAATCTACACAAATTTAAGAGAAGGGAAGTCATCACCTTAAGCAAGCCAGTTCCCAGATAAGCTTCCTCTCTGGGGTCAGGGAGGAGAAAGAAGAGTATTTTTAAGACCTAAGGACATGAAACCACTTGCCAGCATCAACCACAGGTGCAAATCTCAGCGCAGAGGCCACGGCCTTTAGAAAGCAGGCAAAGGCATTTTTAAGAGATAAGTGGATTATGACAGTAACAAAAAGCAAGCTTATAAAATAATGTCAATTGCACAGCTGAATACTATACAAGATTTAGATAACCGAATTTATAAAGGGTTTCAGACTACCAAGTTGGACAATAAACTGTGCATAGGGGGAGGGGAGTGGTCCAAGAAACCAAACTTCTGATTGTTCCTGGAGGAAAAGTTCGGAGAAAATTTTGTTTACAATATAAATTAAAAACAGAAATGTGCTGAGGTTAAAAATGTCAGAAGAATGGGTTAAATTTCATCTTCTTATCCTCTGATCTCATTTAGAATATAATATAATCATAGAAAAGATGACAAAAGCATAAAATTTCCTTTTGGCTAGTCAGATTTCCTGCATAATCATGACACAGGTGATCAATCCGGATGTCATGCTCCAGATTCAAGGTCCTGTCACCACCTCTGAATCTTGGCAATTGCCCCCCAAGTGGCCTCTCAGCCTCTAGTCTTGTTCCCATCGACTCTGGCATCCCCCCACCAGTGGAGGGATAACTAACACACAAACCTGGCCACGGTCCTCCATTGCTTGAGTCCTAGTAGCTCGGCTTAGGAGGTGCCACCTTGGTGCCTGCTTACCTCTTTTGCTTAAGTTCCAAAACACCTGAACCACCGTCCACTCAAGAGTCACTTCCAATCAGGTCTTTTGGGGAGCTCCCTGCCTCTGTGCCCCCTGGCAAAGCACCCTGCACACCCTAGCACCCACGAGGCTTGATTAAAATACACCTTTTTCAAGCACACTCCTCCCTGCCACCTGCAGGGCCTGGGCTCATTCTCCTTTGTGTCTATCCTCAGCGCACTCGAAACACACAAAGCACGTAGGGAGGACTTGAGGATGAACAGAATACAGACCCACTTAGTAAATCTGAAAAGACAAAGATATGCTTAAAAAATCGTATGCGTCAGGATGATGTGAACTTGGCTGTGGCATGATTGGTGTTTGGCTGTTGTTCTCCTTCCAGGCTACTCAGCACCATTCTCAGACTGGGCTGGGATGAAATTCTCAAGCTGTTCCTGTGTGCGTGCATGCGTGCGTGCATAGTGTGTGGACAGGCGACTGCCTGGGACTTTCTCAGTTCAGGGTAAGGTCAGTTGTGCACAGTGGAAGTTTCACTGTCTATAATTTTATGACAATACCACCTACTGATAAAACAGTGTTTCTCCCGTTGCAGAGCACAGGCTCCGGACGCGCAGGCTCAGCGGCCATGGCTCACGGGCCCAGCCGCGCCGCGGCATGCGGGATCTTCCCGGACCGGGGCACGAACCCGCGTCCCCTGCATCGGCAGGCGGACTCTCAACCACTGCGCCACGAGGGAAGCCCGGCAGGCGGATTCTTAACCACTGCGCCACCAGGGAAGTCCCTGGAAACATTTAAGAGATGTTGCTGAAATGGTACATGGAGGAATATGTTTTACTCTAACTACCTATGGGGTAGTTTGTCTGAAAATATAGCCGCCAAACAATTCCACCTATTTCTGCCCCCACAAGCCATTCTTCCCATCAGGAGCTAGATTCCTCCCCACCCACCCCACCCCACCCCACCCCACCCCCGTGAATCTAGGCTGGCCTGTGACTTGTCTGGTCTGGTAGGACGTGGTGGGAGGCCTGCTGTGCAGATCTGGGCCTGGCCCTTCAGAAGCCTGGCAGCTTCTGCTTGTATAATACCTCCTTGGAAGTCTGGTGCTATGTTATAAAGAAGCCAGGCCTTGATTACCCAATGATGAGGGAAATACGGAGGGGGGCTAGAGAGTGAGAAATAAAACCAAGAACTGTGTGCATTTTAAATTTTATAGTACCACCGAACTGCCTCCCAAAAGAGAGGGACCAATTTACATTCCTACCAATTGTGTATGAAAGTACCTGTCTTCCTCACCCTCATCAATAATTGGTGTTTTGGCTACTTTGATAGGCAAAAAATGGGTATTATATTTCAATTTGTGTTTTTTAAGGTTGATCCAATCTATGGAAGAAAAAAAGTTTCTTACTTGAATTTGCATTTCCTTGATTCATGTGTTTATTATCAATTTGTACTTCTTTTCTGTGAATTGTCTGTTCATATCCTTTGTCCATTTTTCTATTATAGTTTTCTTTTTCCTTTTTTATTTTTATCACTCCTACATTAAGTCATTATATATTCTATTTTGCAAAGGTTTTCTCCAGTCTATTGTATATTTTAATTTTATTTTTCATCTTATATAGCTTTTTATATTTTGTGGTTAAATTTGTTAATTTTTTCTGTTAAAACCTTTGTGTTTTGCATTTTGCTTTAAAAGGGGCTATTCCAACACCCAATTATAAATATATTCACCAATATTTCCTTCTATTATTCCTATAGTTTTAAAAAATGTATTACCCTGAAGCCCACTTATTTTTGAAAATGATGCGAAGTAAAGATCTAATTCATTTTTAATCTAATTCAATTAGTTAGCTAATTGTCCTTACACCATAAATGGCCCATCCTTTCCCTACTGATTTCAACGGTCATTTTAAATATATACCAAGTTCTCAATTGAATATTTGGATTTGTTTCTGCATTTTCTATTCTGGTTCATCGATTTCTTTGTCTATTCTTGTGCCAATATGGTACCACTTTAATTAATATAGCTTTATGGAATACTTTGAAAGTTAATAGTGCAGGCCTACTTCACTCTACTTTTTCAAAATTTTCTTGGCAGACTTTTGGCATTTTAGTTTCCAGATGAACAATAGGATTAGCTTGTTCTATGAAAAATTTGGGATTTTTAAATTGGAACACACCAAACATATACTACTTTGGGAAGAATTGACATCTTTACAGTTTCGACTTGTCCCATTCAAAAACATGGTGTGACGGGCTTCCCTGGTGGTCCAGTGGTTAAGACTCCACGCTTCCAATGTAGGGTTTGATCCCTGGTTGGAGAACCAAGATCCCACATGCCACGCAGCACGGCCAAAAGATAAAAAAACAAGCATGGTGTATCTCTCCATTATTCAGGTATTTATGTCCTATAGTAAAACTTTATGTCTTGCTTCACGTTTCAATACTCATTTTTTACTACAGTAATGTGCATGCATTTCTACATTTTAAAAAGCTATTCTTAGAGTTAGCATCTGGGAATGTTTTACTCCTAACTCCCAGAAAGCAGAAGTGATGTCTTCTACTTCTTTACTTATCTAGATGGTATTTTGTCCAATGTCATGCTGTGGTCAGTGGTTAATGAATCCTGTTACTAAGAAAGAAGCCAGAAGATCACAACAAAATCTAGAGGCCAGCATGTCTTTATCTTCTGAACCTACTTATAATCAACATCTGGCTATGCTAACGGAATTGCCCAAAGGGAAAGACCACAAGGGAAAATCTGGACCTCCCTCCCTCCCACATCCCTCCAGACATGCGTGCGCGCGCGCGCGCACACACACACACACACACGCACACACACACACACACACGATGTCTTTGGGTAGATGGAGTTCACAGGAGCAAGGACAGATGGTTGCTGGGCTGTTTGGAAAAAAAGCCGACTAATGCTCATCTTTGCCCTGAATCTGTGGGTGACCAATTCTTCCTTACGGGACTTGGGTCCCTTGGTTGTAGATCAAACCACTTTATAGCTATGGGACCCAGACTTAGCCGTTATTCCCTTTGATCCTCTCCAGTACCTCTCTACCAAATCAGCCCAAGGCCTGGCACACAGTAGGTGTTAGGATATGTTGCCGCCGACTCCCGGCAAGTCCTTCCCAGTGAACCAAATGCCCATCAGCCGCAACTCCTTGGCATTTTAAATTTGTATCAAACAGGCTGCTTTGGTTAAAGCAACACAACCCAACTCCGACTAACTTAACTAACTTAACTCCTCTTATATTACAGGGATGCTGGGGTGCTCACCAAATGGACACGAGTCTGGAGAACCAGGCTTGAAGAGCACAGGATCCAGGAAGGAAAGCAGGGGGCTGCTCTAGCGATGTGCTCTTTACACAGCAGCATCACTGCCCCCCACCCACCTGGAAAGAGTCAATATCCCAGGAGTGAGGTGTCTAGAAGCAGGGAATTTCAGAGTGGGTGGGCAGGGAACCTTGATTTACTACCTACATGCAATGGGAGAGAGGAACTTACCCAAAAGGAAATTTGTGTGGCCCTGGAGAGGAAGAATGGATGCTGGGCAGCAGAAAAGTGACAAATGTCCCCTACAAGGTTTTTAGCTGGACATGTCTTTGGTTCAAGAGGCTTTTTCAGTGCCCCTGACACTCCACAGCCCCCATCAAATCACAGTATTCCCTCTACTTCTTCCAAAGTCTCCTCCTTCTTTCTGTCCCTGTTCCCTGAAACCTGGCCCCAACTCTTAGTATTTCACATCGTTCTCAAATGTATCTATTGATACTTTAAAGCCTCTTCAGAAAAGCTTCACCTATAACACAACATAGATCAGAAATAGGCAACCTACTTGCTCAAGCATTTGTTTTTTTTTCTCACACACCCATCTTTCTAAAAGCTAATTTCATAAAAAAAAAAAAAAAAGAGTTTGTGTTATTTTCTTTAAAGGCGACATCTAGCAAAGTAGAGTTTTTATGACTCCTGGTCAATGATCTTTACTGGTCTTAGAGTAAAATAGTACATTTTACGCAGCCCATCATTTTGGCCCCTCTATCTTTTTGAGTTAAAATTCACATAACATGGAATTAACCATCTTAAAGTATACAATTCAGTGGCATTTAGTACATTAACAACATTGTGCAATCATTACCTTTACCTAGTTTCAGAACATTTCATCACTCCACAAGGAAACCCTATATGCATTAAGCAATCACTCCCCATTATCCCCTTCCCCCAGCCCCGGGCAACCATTCATCTGCTTTCTGTCTCTATGGATTTACATATTCGGGATATTTCACGTAAATGGAATCATACAACGTGTGACTCTTTGTCTTGTGATTTTTCACCTACATTACGTTTTCAAGGTTAATTCATGTTGTAGCCTGTGTCAGTACTTCATTCCTTTTTATTTCATTTCATGGATATACCACATTTTGTTTACCCATTCATTTGTTGATGGACACTTGGATTGCTTCCACCTTGTGGCTATTATGAAGAGTGCTGATATGAATGCTTGTGTACCAGTTTTTGATTGAATACCTGTTTCTAGTTCTTTTGGGTATATACCAAGGAGTAGTATTTCTGGGTCATCTGGTAATTCCATGCTGAACTTTTTGAGGAACCTCCAAACAGTTTAGCAGCTGAAACATTTTACATTCCCACCAAAAACGTACAAGGGTTCCAATTTCTCCACATCCTTGCCAACACCTGTTATTTTCCATTAGAAAAATTATTACTGCCATCCTAGTAGGTATGAAGCGGCAACTCTTGTGGTTTGATTTGCATTTCCCTAATAATTAATGACATTGAACAGCCCTACCATTTTGACTCTAGGCTATTTTCTTCCACTCTATCTCTACTTCTATCTCTGTCTGTGATATTGATCACAATTTAAAAGATGAACCAGTTGATAAATAAATGTATACTGGACTTCCCTGGTGGCACAGTGGTTAAGAATCCACCTGCCAATGCAGGGGACACGGGTTCGAGCCCTGGTCCAGGAAGATCCCACACGCTGCGGAGCAGCTAAACCCGTCCGCCACTACTGAGCCTGCGTGCCACAACTACTGAAGCCCGCACGCCTAGAGCCCAAGCTGCGCAACAAGAGAAGCCACTGCAATGAGAAGCTCGTGCACCGCAATGAATAGTAGCCCCCGCTTGCCGCAACTAGAGAAAGCCCACGTGCAGCAATGAAGACCCAAGGCAGCAATAAATAAATAAATAAATTTTAAAAAGTAAATAAATAAAATAAAATAAATGTATACTGTTGGCCTCTTGTTCACTTCACAACAGCTACTACTGGTAGAAAGAATCGAATCAGAATAAAATTGGTAACAGTTAAAACAGCATGTGGTATAATCTAGTATTGCCTAAATTTTGACAAAAGAATCCAGTTTTCATGAAAGCATTTAGACTTGCAAAGTTTAACCTAGAGAACTGGTCTTGATGAAAAGGAGAGCCATAAGAGAACTTTCTACGGTCAGTAACATACAATATGAACAAAAACTGATTCCAAGCTTTGTAGCAAAAGTTAAATGGAAAATAAACCTGATGAAGATAAAATTTAACTGTATTATATTAAAAAAATCAACACGGAATCAAACTGGCTCAGTAGAATTTGTTCCTGAAAATAGTCTAAAACTCTTTAATGTAGCACAACTCTAATGAAGATACTTGTATTTAAAATGTCCTTGGGTTCAACCTCTCCTGAGCCTTCTCCCAATGGGAGTGCAGGTGGTTAGAATTCAACTAGAGGTCCTCCTTCCCAGCCCAATCCAGACAAAAGCCTCGGGACCAACAAAGGAGATGATATGAACTGAAAAGGAACCATGTGGAAGAGAAGATCCCAAATGCAGGGTCCACTCAGGGGCTGCGGAGATCCCTGGGAGTCATCTGAGAAGTCTTGCTTCTCCTCCTTCACAAGGAAGTAATAGGGTTCATGATTTCACAGAGAAAAAGGAAACAGGAGGGAAGGGTTACCATGCTCTAATTATCTGCAAGAATGAGTTGAGATACATGTGAAGACAAAGGCCGCTGGAACCTTACTAGAGCAAAGGAATATCACCTGGACTGAAACCTAGGCCTCTCCCTTCGTGATTTTGGGCACATTAAGGATGTTCCCCAAGGCCTTTACCAAAGGAATTCAGGAGCATCTGAGGTACTAGTCATGGCTCCATCACCATGATTTATTTACCTCCTTCTTTGAACACAGAACATTTTATTTACTTATAGCACTTCACAATTTTTCAAAGTCCTTTCTATATAGGATTTCATTTGCTTTATACTTTTTATTTATTTTTTATTTTTGCTGTATGCGGGCCTCTCACTGTTGTGGCCTCTCCCGTTGAGGAGCACAGGCTCCAGACGCACAGGCTCAGTGGCCATGGCTCACGGGCCCAGCCGCTCCGCGGCATGTGGGATCTTCCCGGACGGGGGCACGAACCCGTGTCCCCTGCATCGGCAGGCGGATTCTCAACCACTGCGCCACCAGGGAAGCCCTTCATTTGCTTTTTAAAAAAATTATTTATTTTTATTTTTTAAATTAATTAATTTTTAAAGTATAGTTGATTTACAATGTTGTGTTAGTTTCTGGTGTACAGAAAAGTGATTCAGTTATATACATATATACATACTCTTTTTCAGATTTGTTTCCATTATGGTTTATTATAGGATATTGAATACAGTTCCCTGTGCTATACAGTAGGACCTTGTTGCTTTCATTTGCCTTTGTGCGGAGCAGCTAAACCCGTCCGCCACTACTGAGCCTGCGTGCCACAACTACTGAAGCCCGCACGCCTAGAGCCCAAGCTGCGCAACAAGAGAAGCCACTGCAATGAGAAGCTCGTGCACCGCAATGAATAGTAGCCCCCGCTTGCCGCAACTAGAGAAAGCCCACGTGCAGCAATGAAGACCCAAGGCAGCAATAAATAAATAAATAAATTTTAAAAAGTAAATAAATAAAATAAAATAAATGTATACTGTTGGCCTCTTGTTCACTTCACAACAGCTACTACTGGTAGAAAGAATCGAATCAGAATAAAATTGGTAACAGTTAAAACAGCATGTGGTATAATCTAGTATTGCCTAAATTTTGACAAAAGAATCCAGTTTTCATGAAAGCATTTAGACTTGCAAAGTTTAACCTAGAGAACTGGTCTTGATGAAAAGGAGAGCCATAAGAGAACTTTCTACGGTCAGTAACATACAATATGAACAAAAACTGATTCCAAGCTTTGTAGCAAAAGTTAAATGGAAAATAAACCTGATGAAGATAAAATTTAACTGTATTATATTAAAAAAATCAACACGGAATCAAACTGGCTCAGTAGAATTTGTTCCTGAAAATAGTCTAAAACTCTTTAATGTAGCACAACTCTAATGAAGATACTTGTATTTAAAATGTCCTTGGGTTCAACCTCTCCTGAGCCTTCTCCCAATGGGAGTGCAGGTGGTTAGAATTCAACTAGAGGTCCTCCTTCCCAGCCCAATCCAGACAAAAGCCTCGGGACCAACAAAGGAGATGATATGAACTGAAAAGGAACCATGTGGAAGAGAAGATCCCAAATGCAGGGTCCACTCAGGGGCTGCGGAGATCCCTGGGAGTCATCTGAGAAGTCTTGCTTCTCCTCCTTCACAAGGAAGTAATAGGGTTCATGATTTCACAGAGAAAAAGGAAACAGGAGGGAAGGGTTACCATGCTCTAATTATCTGCAAGAATGAGTTGAGATACATGTGAAGACAAAGGCCGCTGGAACCTTACTAGAGCAAAGGAATATCACCTGGACTGAAACCTAGGCCTCTCCCTTCGTGATTTTGGGCACATTAAGGATGTTCCCCAAGGCCTTTACCAAAGGAATTCAGGAGCATCTGAGGTACTAGTCATGGCTCCATCACCATGATTTATTTACCTCCTTCTTTGAACACAGAACATTTTATTTACTTATAGCACTTCACAATTTTTCAAAGTCCTTTCTATATAGGATTTCATTTGCTTTATACTTTTTATTTATTTTTTATTTTTGCTGTATGCGGGCCTCTCACTGTTGTGGCCTCTCCCGTTGAGGAGCACAGGCTCCAGACGCACAGGCTCAGTGGCCATGGCTCACGGGCCCAGCCGCTCCGCGGCATGTGGGATCTTCCCGGACGGGGGCACGAACCCGTGTCCCCTGCATCGGCAGGCGGATTCTCAACCACTGCGCCACCAGGGAAGCCCTTCATTTGCTTTTTAAAAAAATTATTTATTTTTATTTTTTAAATTAATTAATTTTTAAAGTATAGTTGATTTACAATGTTGTGTTAGTTTCTGGTGTACAGAAAAGTGATTCAGTTATATACATATATACATACTCTTTTTCAGATTTGTTTCCATTATGGTTTATTATAGGATATTGAATACAGTTCCCTGTGCTATACAGTAGGACCTTGTTGCTTTCATTTGCCTTTGATAACAAGTTTGTGAAATGGGCAGCTGTTGACAACCATGGGGACCCTGCGGCCCAGAGAGTGAAAGGCTTGGCCATGGTCACTTGTCACTCTGCTAATCAAGGGCAGAGTTAGGACTTCAACTGAGGCCTTGACCACTGCGTCCAGTGCTTGTTTGGATGATAAAATAGGCGTGATGAGAAAAATAGATGCTTTCATTCCGGAGACTCCTATGACTCTATTAGTCATCCTTTAAAAATATTAGTTATCTAGAACCAGTGTAAATGAGGCTTAACGTATCTTAAAGTCAACGGCCAGCCTCTAGCTTAAAAAATACATCAAATTGGGCTACGTGTATTCCAGAGTGGTTGCGAGGCTTAACGTATCTTAAAGTCAACGGCCAGCCTCTAGCTTAAAAAATACATCAAATTAGCATACGTGTATTCCAGAGTTGTCCGTTTGTAAGGCTATGGCCGACCAGGGGCTTCTCAGCAACACGGGGAGCCCTGGGAGGTTACTCCTGATACAAATCTGCTTGTTGAGTTGGAAGCTGGCAACACACAGGAGAAAAGACAAACACTCAGACCACGACCTGGGCCTCCAGCAAGCACAACAGTCATGACAAACGGGTCATTCAGGTGTGACCCCTTCTCGTGTTTTAACCTTGCTCTCTCCTCCTCAGGGTCATTCTGTTAAGTGTAGTGGTGTCACGTTTCACCCGTAGCCTGATCCTCAAGTTAAAAGGTCAAGCTATCAACTATAGTCAAATCACCCCCCAGAATACCCTTCAGGAAGGAACACACTGTCTGTAAGCGGAGCCCAGGTAGCTCTTGTCCAGTGCTGGGCAGATGGCTGGGACTGCATTAACACAGATGGCACTGGTGGCCTGAGGTTAGGGCTGTGTTGTGAAATATAAAACCCCCAAATCTTTGACTTCCCTGGTGGCACAGTGGTTAAGAATCCGCCTGCCAATGCTGGGGACAAGGGTTCGATCCCTGGTCCGGGAAGATCCCACATGCCACGGAGCAACTAAGCCTGTGCACCACAACTACTGAGCCTGCGCTCTAGAGCCCGAGAGCCACAACTACTGAGCCCGTGTGCCACAACTACTGAAGCCCATGTGCTCTAGGGCCTGTGTGCCGCAACTACTGAGCCTGTGTGCTGCAACTACTGAAGCCCGTGCACCTAGAGCACGTGCTCCACAACAAGAGAAGCCACCGCAATGAGAAGCCTGCGCACTGCAACGAAGAGTAGCCCCCACTCGCCGCAACTAGAGAAAGCCCGCGCACAGCAACGAAGACCCAAGGCAGCCGAAAATAAATAAATTAAAAAAAAAACAAACTCAAATCTTTAAATGAGAGGATGCAGCACGATGCTCCCTCTCGCAGGAGAGGCACACATGCCCTGGCACTACCAGCGGGGATGTGAGGCTCCCAGCTCACACACCATGGGGCCTGCACTTGTCTGAGTGGAGAGGCCGGTTGAGGGGTCAGCACAAATGAAGTGTGTGTGTGTGTGTGTGTGTGTGTGTGTGTGTGTGTGTGTCTTTCTTGGTGTAAAGACTTGGATCTATACAAGTTAAGTCACATATGATACAACTCCACTGAAGACTAGAAAGAATACCAGGATAATAATTAAATATTGTAATGTTAAAAAAAAGTAGTAATTTAATTTATCCCCGGCCTAAATTCCAGGCACTGGGCAGAAGAAGGAACACCCAGTGCAGAGCCATCTGTCTGCAGGATTCCCCCAGACATCCACAGCTACCTCCGGGATTCACCTAGAACTCACTCTTGAGGTTTAATAGGTCATCCGGCAAAATAAGCGGCCACCTTCTCAAGGGTTGGTGACTTTCGAATGTCAGCGTCTGGGAACTCAGCACTTGACTGGAAGCCCAACCAGCCCTTGGCCCTGACTCTGTTCCCAACACAGAGGTTCGCTCCACAGACACGGGTCTGCCCTCGGCTTCCCTCTCCTTCAGCAAAGCTCAAGCCCAAGGGACACTTCAGTGATGGGGCAGAGAGCAGAGGGGTCACATCATTCTGGGAAGCCCTCTCAAGGGAAAAGCTCCCTTTGCGACGGCCCCACAGAGCGCTGCCTCACAGCTGCTCCCGTTTCTCTCCTGAGAACCTCACTTTCAAGTGGCTGATGATGTCTTTCCCTGGGTTTGAGCCGCGACGCCGGCCAGGGTTCAGAGCAGGTGCTGGGACTCTTTAGGAGACAAGGGCTCAGGACGTTTCCTCAGCTTCCCCAGAGAATGCCCTTCTCAGCAGGCCCTCCACTCTGCTCAAAGCACAGCCTTAGGTAAAGAAAAACAAATTTTCCATTTCAGGAAAAATATTTGTCCACTGAGAAGAGATTTACTCAGACCAAGAGATTTGTTTGGAGAGTGACCACATGGACGAGGAATGCCTCTAGGAACACGTGGCTGGCATCTGGGACCACACCAGAGACATTATCGGGACTGAGCTGGCCTCTGCCTATGTTTTCTTTTGGCTCTTACATGTTGAGTCAATAAAATTCAGAGATTAGCAAGACACAGTGCCTGACCTTGTAGGGTTCACAACCTGGGGGTGGAAGCACATGAGGGAAACACAGACAACTACTGTCAAAGAGAGAAGGAGTGGGCGATGGGGGCAGAAAGGCAGGATGGGAGGATGGTATGGGGAGACAATCACGAGGCTGAGAAGCACCAATTTAAATGAGAGAGTACATGATGGGGAGTGTTAAGGACTAAATGTTTGTGTCCCCCCAACATCCACATATTCAAGCCCTACCCCCCACCCCGCATGTGATGATATTTCGAGGTGGGATCTTTGGGATATAGTCAGGCTTAGAAGAAGTCATGAGGGTGGAGCCCCCGTGATGGGACTGGTGCTCTTATAAGAAGAGGATGAGAGACCAGAGCTCTCTCTTTCTTTCTCTCTCTCTCTCCACCATGCAAGGACACACTGAGAAGGTGGCAATCTGCAAAGCCAGGAAGAGGACCCTCACCAGGAAACAAACCTGCTAGCACCTTGATCTTAGACTTTCCAGCCTTTGGAACTTTGAAAAATAAGTATCTGTTGTTTAAGCATCCCAGTCTACTGTATTTTGTTATAGCAGCCTGAGCTGACTAAGATGGGAGTCTAAGGTTCTCAGAGTGGGCAAGTTTCTGAGCATCTAACCTCTGAGCCAAGGACTGGGCTGGTCACGTCTCTCAATCTTCACAATACCTCTAAGTGACGATATCGGCGCCCCCCCCCAACTTTACAGATGAGAAAAGTAGAGTCTTGACTTGCTTGATTTCACAAAGTCAGGATTAGAGGACAGATCTCTGATTTCTGTCCAGAGCTTTTCTTACCACACCACACTCGAGACTCATCAACTCCCTCAACTACAAGTTAGAACAACAATTAAACATTTTTGTGCCTGCTCTTTTCTGTCTGATCAACTGGCAGAATGTTATATTAAATCATGTTTTTCCAAATTGATAATTGAATTTGTTGGAACTTCTCTGTGGTGTTCTTCATGTACATTAAACAAAAAACCATTTCTTTGATTTTACATGTTTTTCACAACTGTAACCATCTTCTTTAGGTTAGTGAAGTTTTTTTCTGCAGGAGATCCATCTGGAGGGTAATTAATTTGGATATTCACATTGATTATTTCAAGATGGGGCCAGAATGTTAACTCATACTGAATAGCTCCCCAAAGATAATGAGATCCAGAAGAGTGATGATAAAGAGGCTAGAGGTACTTCTGGAAAGGCAAGAGATGTCTGGTTTGGGGAAGCATTTTTACCTACTTTAATGAGTGAGAATAAATTAATCAGGACAAGGATCAGTGGGGCAGGGGGTTGGGGTGGGAGGAACACTGGGAACAGAGCTTTGTGGCAGCTCCGGAAGTCAGAAAATTGACTTCCACCTTCGTGTGTGTGTGTGTGTGTGTGTGTGTGTGTGTGTGTGTGTGTGTGGACAAGCCTGTGTTCCCACAGAGGAGGTGAGGAAGCAGGGAAGGGGCAGAACTCTTTAGAGTTAGGGGAACAGTCTGTAGATACTTACCCTGGATCCTGAACGGCCAGAGCCTCCCCTTCATAGACCTTGAACCCAGGACTCTTGCTGCTCCTACCACAGATCCCTTTGGTTCCCTTCGGGGACTCTCTTCCCCTGTCCAGCCTGGCTGGCCTGAAGCCAGCTGGTCTTTTGTGTGCCTACAACACTGGGCCTCACCCTTCTCCACTAGGACACAGCGCCCTGGAAGCCCCTTCTTTGCAGGAGGCCCAGATGTGGAGGAGACCCTGCACCACATGACACCAGTCCTGCTGGGGAGGCAAGGCTGAGGCTGGGAAAGGACTTCATCATTTTAGCTTTGGAAACAAACACCTGGGGCCTTTTATCTCAAAATGTCAAGTGGCATATTCAGCTTCCCCAACACCCATGAATAGGCTCATCAGAAATACGATTTGGGGGACTTCCCTGGCGGTCCAGTGGTTAAGAACTCGCCTTCCAGTGCAGGGGGTATGGGTTCGATCCCTGGTTAGGGAGATAAGATCCCACATGCCTCGCAGTCAAAAAACCAAAACATAAAACAGAAGCAATACTGTAACAAATTCAATAAAGACTTTAGAAATGGTCCACATCAAAAAAAAAAAAAAAAAAGAAAGAAATACGCTTTGAACACAGCATTTTCCCCACTGGGGGCAAATAGTTCTTCACAGCTGTCACACATTACATTTTCAAAACTGCTGTTGTTAGATGCTCTATTCCTGAATTGCAGGATGATGCACAGGAAAATTCCAGTGCAGAGAGGGTTGTCTCTGCCTGAAATGACCAAAAGTGGCCTAAGGAAATGAGAGAAATCAGCTTCTGTTCCTAAGACTGGTTTCTAAATACAGGACACTGGCCCGTCTACTACCCACTGTGTACCTTGTGCAAGCCATGAAACGTGAGTGTTAGCAAGAACAAGCACATGAGTGACAATAAAACCACTTAAAAAGAAACCACACATTTTTTGCTCTGAGGAAAAATAAACTCAATTTTAAAGTTCAAAGAAAACCAGTTAAAACCCCTCAGAACTGCATTCATATGTTAAAGGTCTCTGATCCCATTAACTTCCTGCACATTGTTTTGTCTGTTTGTTTTTTGGCCGCACCATGCAGCATGCGGGATCTTAGCTCCCGGACCAGGGATCGAACCCGCGCGCCCCTTGCAGTGGAAGCGTGGAGTCTTAACCACTGGACCACGAGGGAAGTCCCAATCTTCCTGCACATTTAGCTCTGGTCACAGTCCTCTGTATACAGAAGGGAGGAAGCACAGTCCTCTCTCCTCATGTATATCTCAACCTGGTTTGGACACTATGCTCTAAGTGGGCTTGTAGTTAGTTTATTACGAGGCTCCAGGGTTCCACCGACAAATACCATACATTAAAGAACTAGTCCTGCAAAGACCCATTCAAATATTAGTTACCTAACTAGGGGACTACATCGCAGTTCCTGGAGTCTGGCACTCAAGATGCTAAACTGTTCCCCCGCCTCACCTTTCTTATCGCTAAATCATGGATTTGAAAAAACTGCCTCTGCTGACCAGACAGGGTGCATGGTGATGCAGAGCACACAGAACACCTTCGTTTTGTCCCTGTCTCCCCGCTCAGCCCTCTCCTGTCTGGAGGACACGCAGAGAAATGTCAGTGGTCTGCTCTTTGCCCAACCCTTTTTGGCCACGTCTCAGGCCAAGATCACCTCAAAAATCTATTCCAGGGCTAGGCAGGAAGATAAGAGCTGAAATATCACATCGTATCTGCTACTATTCCTAGTGTGGGAGGAACTGGAATAGCTACATGTGAGGTTCCTGGATTATCTACATGGAATGCCCCTTTTAAGAACACTTTAATCAAGAGATTACTGTAAGAATTAAAATGTTAGCATTCAACATGGGCACATATCTTGCCTTTCTTTGATATGCAGAAAATAATTCACAAAATGGCAAACAATGACGTTAGAAAAAGGATGGGTTCTTAAAATAGTTAATTAAAAACATGCTTCTATTGTCAGTAATCATATATATCCTTACTACTGCCCCACACTCAAAACCTGGCTCTGTTCTTGTTCCCAGGGAGTTCACAGTCACGAGAAGGGGATAAGAAGGAAAGTGTATAAAGCTCTTTAGGGCTCAGGAGACTGGAACAAACGAGCTTGCGTTGGAAAACTCAGCCTCGCAAATATGCCAGTTCTCCCTAAATTATCTATAAATGTCACAGAGACACAGGAAAAATAACAGGATTTTTATATTTGGAATTAAACAAGCATTCTAAAGTTCATATGGAAAAACGAAGAAGCTGTAATAGTCAAGGAAATTATGAAAAAGAAGAGTAGTGAGGGGGTAGCAGCACCAACCCCACTGCCCAGAGTAAAACGTATTAAAAAGCTACAAATCTGCTTAATGGTATATATTCAGGATTATCACCAGAGTGGAACAGACTGGAAATACGTCTAAATGCATCCAGGAAACTTAGCAGGAGAAAAAGGTGGTGTTTCAATAAATGGGGTAAAGATGACTTGTTCAATAAGTGGCGTTGGGCAAAGGGTAGCCATCTAGAAAAAAATGAAGTTGGAGCCACACTTCACACCGGACAAATTCCAGAGAGATTAAACATGTCAAAGTAAAAAATGAAAGCATATATGTGCCAAAAGAAGTTTGGTGTTTTTTAAAATAATTGTACAATGAAGAAGACCTTTCAAAGGAAAACAGAAATCCCGGAAGCCAAAAGAAACGATCCAACAATTTGACTATGCAAACGTTTAAAAAAATTCTGCATGGCAAATACCACCATGAGCAAAGTCACAAGACAAATGACAAACCGAGAACAAATATTTGCAACTCATACCACAAAGGGCTAATCTCCCTAGTACTTAAAGAGCTCTCTCAGGTGATTCTGAAAAGACCAATGACCATCGGAAAATCAGGCAGGGGCTACCAATAGGAGGTTAATAGAAAAGGAAATAAAAACAGTTCTTAAATATAAAAAAGATGCACAGCCTCTTTGATAAAAGAAATACAAATTAAAACCACAGTGAGAAAATACTTTTTGCTTACCAGATTGGCAGATATAAAAAAGTAGGAGAACCCCTTCTGTTAGCAAGGTTTGGGAGAAACAGCACTTTCATACTCTCGGTGCTTGTGGGGATAGCCCTGAGGGCATTAGCTAACACAATTTTCCATGCGTGTCCTCTTTGACCCAGCAATTCTACTTCCAGGAGTTTATCCTACACAGACACATGTGCATCGTGATGTAAATGTAAAATTATCTGTTGCAGCATTGTGAAAGCAAAAGGTTGGAAATAAATGAAACCCCCTTCTAGCAGACTAATTAAACAAATGATGGTCCATTGTGGAACACTAAGAAGTCAAGACATATGTGGAGGAAGCTCTTCCTACATTCATATGGGAGAATCCCTCGGTGGTATTTCATGAAGAAAAGCAAAATGCAGAAGAGTATACAGAATACTACCATTTGTGCAATAAAAGGAAAAGAAGTGTGTGTGTAATTGTCTTTGCATAAAATATGCCTGGAAAAATAGTAAAGAAACTGGAAACATTGGTTGAAGGGAAACATTGGTTGATGATGTCTGGGGGAATCTTTTCATGGGAATGTAACCTGTCTTTTAAAAATAAATATAAATATAAGCTATCCAGGAGTTGAGGATGTTTATGATATGTGTAACTATAATAAATTTACTCTGATAAACCTCAGAGCCTACAAGGGCAACACTGAAGGACAGAACAAGGTCATGGACTCTGCTGGTTGATGAGAGAACTACTGGCAAATGCAGACACTGCTTCTTGAGCAGAAATGTAAAAGGAAGGAAATGATGCAGCTGCCCTGGAGCTTTCAATAAGAGGAACGCAGTTCCAAAAGGCTGAAAGAAGCCACTGTTGAAGGCTGTGGTTTAGCCCTGTTGAAATGGCAGCCCTTTGCTATGACATGAGAGCATAAAAATATTTCCTCAAATAGTCAACGACTCCACCCTTATGCAAACTCATGGCAACTTAGGCACCAAACCTTCATACTTGTCCATACGACAAGAGAGCATCACAAAACCATACAGATAAGCATATTCTAGAAAGTTCTGCTAAAGCAAAGCACATCTCTCTTTACACATGAAGGACAGATTCAAAAGACAACGGCTGGTTTCACTGCATATACCTATTATTAGCAATGAACTACAAACGACTTTCAAAACTATGAAGGATAAAACGTATATTCAGAGTCCTCAGTTTTATTTCATATCAATCTGAAATAGCTAGAAGAAATTAAAAGTTTAAAAATCATAAAAAAAAAATAAATAAAAATCATCTATATCCTCACAACCCTTATGAAACTATTTTCACTTTTGTTTCCTTTTTACTTGTATCTATTTGAATATAGAGTATAGATATAGTTATAATATTGGTATATCAATATGTAGATATATAATTTTGTCCTCTGCTTTTTTCACTTATTCCCTGTTTTTACATATAGTTATAATACTAAGTTCTGGATGACTGCACAAAATGTTTATTAGCTATAGTTTAGAGAGCAAATATTTATCTGGCACCTTCTATGGACACATTACATAATGTAATTTACCCCTCACAGCAACATGTATTATCAGGACCTCTCCTTACACACCAGGAAAGTGTCTAAAGATCCAGCAGGCAGTCGACCTTGCATTTGAACTCCACATCTCTGACCTGATACCCACGTTCTTCCCCCTGCATTATACTGCTGCTGCCTCCATTGGGGATCCTTTTGTTCCCAAGGTTTATTACTACAATAAACAATGCTGATAGACTATCTTTCCACATCTCGTTTTTACCTTTCTGGAATTTTTTTCATTTTTTTCAACACAGTAAAAAAGTCCAACAAGATGCCTCCTTACCCTTCTCCACTCCCAATTCCTGCTTCTGAAAGACAAGTATTTCGACTCTGTTGGTTGTCCCTACTCTCTTATACCTCCCCTAAAACATGCATTTTCTCCACCACCCCACCCATTCTTTTCAATATTGTTATAGCAACACGTTTGAATTAATTTTCAGCATTTATATTATAACTATGTAAATATCAGTCACAACTAAGTCACATATTGTATTTTTCTTGTAGGACTCTTCATTTTCCCTCAGGTTACCACTTTTATCTTTCCATCATTAGCTTAGTTTTCTTTGCACCAATCACCAACTTATTTCCAAACTCTAAAGGATCCGTAAGTCACTGGACAGTCAAAGACATCAGGCAATCACCTGTTCTGCTTGATCCTGGAGACACCGCTCAAGGAGCCCTCCGCGCCTGCTCCCTCTGGAAGGGCTCCCCTTCCCCCCATCCTGAGAGGCCCCTTTGCCTCTCTCCTGTGTTGTGGACCCCATGGCCACTATTCCTTGGCTAACTTCCTTCTTTTGGTGGAAGTCGGCTTCCACTAGCTTCTTGAGAAAAAGTAAATTGGAAAAAAAACTTTTTGAGACCAACTCTCCATATCTGAAAATGTCTTTATTTTACCCTCACAGTAGGTTTCGTTTGTCTGGTATATAAGTTCAAGTTAGAAACCGTTTTACCTCAGGATTTTGAAGGCCTTGCTCTACTGTCCTCCAGCTTCTGGTCTGCCATTGAGATCTGGTGTCATTCTGATGCCTGGTCCTTGTATGTGCTCTATTTCCTTACTCTCTGCAAGTTTTGGGGATCTTGCTTTAGTGCCAGTGTTCCAAAATTTCACAAGAGCCTTGATTAGGTCTTTTTCATTCTCTGAGCTAGGATTTCAGAAGCTCTTTCAATCTGGAGTTTTCAGGTCCTATACTTATGGGATAGCTATTGGGATACTTCTTTGATAATTTCTTCCCCTTCACTTTCTCTAGCCACTTTCTGGAACTAAGACAATTTGGATATTGGATTTCTTGGACTGATCCTCTAATATCTCTTCCACTTTTCTTTGTTATTTTTGTTGTTACCGTTATTAAGTTATAAGGACTTCTTATTCTACCTTCTGGAAGAGATCTTCATTTAATCTTCTAATCTCTCTATTAATCTTCTCCATTTGTGCTCCAAAAGCTCTTCCTGTTCTCTGAACGATGCAATTCTTCTTGCCACAAGGATGTACATCTTCTCTTCCCTCTGAGTATGCTCATGACAGGTTTTCTCCAGTTCACTTTGGTTCCCTCCATTGTGTTTCCTCCCCTTCCTTTCATCTGCTTGCTTTATATCTTTGCCTTTCATGTTCAAGCCTTTCCTTACATGTCCAGCAACTCTTGGTGGTCTGCTCCTATGGCAGGAGAGTGGATGCCCAGCTATCTGTCTACATAGGCCGGGCCTGTCAATCTGCGGGTTCCAGCCGCTCTGTTAGAGGACCCCCAAACAGCAGTCTTTGGGACTTTTCCCTTGGGCAGGTTAGTTTCCCCAGAGGGGAGTCCTTCCATCTCCTTGGGGAACCTGGTCACGGCTGGGACTTTCCACGCACAGACTCTGTGGCCTGGCACTTCACTCCCACTCTCAATGTGCCAGTCTCCTGCCAGGGCGGAGGCAGGGCAGTCACCTGGCTGTGGGGGATGGGAAGAGAATGGGGGACTCTCCACCAGTCTTCGTGGTTTCAGACATCTTTCACACTCCATCCTCAGGGATGCCTCGTTCCTGAGCCTTCACATCAGCCTGACTCTTGCAGAGTTCTCACTCTGTAGGCTGGGGTTTCAGCTGTCTCTGCTCCTCTAAGTTAGTTTCTACTTGTCCATCTGCTTTCCACTCATCTGCTCCTCTCTCCTATCCTATTCTCTATGTTCTTGAGAATTTGTGCCTTTTTTCCCCTTATTATCATTTTAGTGGGGATTCAAGAAGAGGTGAAGATAAACATGTGTTCAATCTGCCACTGTTAATCAAGCCTGTTAGCTTTTCTCTTTGTTTAAATGATTTCTTTGTGTTAAATTCATAGCAGTGGAATCAACATTTCTGCTCCTTTATTTATGATCTGTGTCTTTATGTATTTGCTCAGTAAACATTTATGGAGCACCTAGTGTGTGCTGGACATGATCCTGGGCAGTGAGGACACATGGCAGAGAGAAAACAACAAGGGCTAGGGAGTCAGACAGACCAGGGTCCAATCTCAGTTCTTACAGCTCTGCACCTTTGGGCAAGTCAATTCACCTTGTTGAGTTGCATTTACTTATTAGTTAAAAACTGGAGGGTAGAGGTGAAGAATAATAACACCCATTTTGCAGGGTTGTTCTAAAGATGCAATAAAATATATTGAAATCACTGAACTTGGTGGATAGTAGCCACTCAAGAGACAATGGTGTTTGTTATTTTTGTTGTTATTGCTGTTAATAGTAAGTTATTTCATAATTTATCATGGAATACCAACTAGTAAATAATTTTAATGCAGATGAATGTAAATTCGATAATGGAAGTCCCAGATGCTGTGAGATAACCAACAACTCACTCCGAGTGTGGAGGAGGATAACCAGGAAGGCTTCCTCAAAGAGGTGATACCTGCGTTCTCTCAAATAAGGAGTCTGTGTAAAGGTATGGAAGGATTCCAGGTAGAAGGAATGGCAAGTGTAAGACACAGGCCAGAGAGAACACAGGGTATCAGGAAATGTGGGGTGATGTGATGTGTCGGGAACACAAGGCATGTGGCTGGGAGAGAAGAAGCAAGGCTGATGCTGTACCTCACCCCACAGGTGGCTTAGAGCAGGGGCATGACATGACCAGATTTGTGCTTTAGAAGACAACTTGATGGCCTGCAAGGTGGTTAGAAGGGTAGAGAATAGATGTGCAGCTATGGGATCAGTCCAAGCAAGCCCTGATGATGCCCTGAACTGAGGCAGAAGCAATGGGATGGTGCAGAGAGACAGACTGAGGAGGTTCAGCTGATAGGAGTCAGTGGCTGTGGTCACCATCATACTCCCTCCTCCTGGATACAGGGTGACTCTGCATGCCTGAAGTTAGGCGTGGCCATAAGCCCTGCTTTAACCAACGAAATGGGAAAGAAAATGACCGAGGGTCCCTTCTGGGTAGCAGTGAGTTGTCTCAGCCCTTTTCCCACCTCCGTGGTGGCCATGGAAGCACACATGGAGGTGACACCTCCATCAGCTGGGGTCCTAGTGGGAATACAGTCAGCAGAGCCCTCCTGCTGGTTAAAGTAAACATGTAGCAGGAGTGAGAAATAAATGTTTGTGGTTTTAAGAGACTGAGATTTAGGGGTAATTAGTTACCACGGCATAAACTAGCCTATCTTGACTAATGCCATGTCCAATTTAATTTCATATTGATCATATTGCCAGATTTTCCTCTGAGTATCCAACAATACTCCATTTTTAAAAGTTTCATTGCTACCAAGGCTGAACATTATTTGGTATTTATTACTAGTCTTTCCTCTTGTGGAAATTATCTAGTCATATCCTTTACCCACTTATCCACTGAGGTCTTACAGATGTCCACATATTCTTGTATGAACTTGGTGTACATGATGCCCTTTGTCATTTTTATAACTGATCTAGCTAATAATGTTAATATGAAAATAACTACAATAAAGCAGCTATACTTACTGAAGTCTTACACATGCTATGCGGCCTATAAACCGTTTCACATGCTGTCTCTTTTTATTCTCATACTGAACCTATGAAATAAGTGCTCTTATGCCCATTTTACGAATGAGGAAACAGACACTCAGCAAGGTGAAGTGGCCTGGCCAGGAGGGGCCAGAGCTGGCATTTGAGCCCAGGTGGTCTCACCACAGAGTCCGGGCTCCACATCTCCCTGAGCAACAGCTGCTAACTTCTCCCTCTACCTGGTGCCCCAGCACTCACCTTCCCAATCTTGGGGAAGACCTTCATCCAATTTGACTTTCTCCTCTAGCTTCCTATTTTTTCCCCTTCCTTTCTTTCTCAGCTTTGGTTACCACACTCATTTTTTTTTTTCCCCTCAGTTTCTATGAGCTGACTTCTTTTCTGACCTTATTACTGAAAACTCACCCTCAAAAATCCCTGATTCTGGGACTTCCCTGGCGGTCCAGTGGTTAAGACTCCGTGCTTCCAATGCAGGGGACGCGGGTTCGATCCCTGGTCGGGGAACTAAGATCCCGCATGCCGCACGGTGCAGCCAAAAGATTTTTTTTTATATCCCTGATTCTTTCTGGTCGAGCCCCAGGGCCTTTGGTCAGCCCTCATTCTTCCTCACTTTCTGTGGTTTCTGACACCGTCTCCTGCCACGCCTTCCTTCTCCGGCTTCTATGACAGCCGGGGCTCCTGGTTCTCCTCTAACCTTTCTGACTGCCTACCTCTGCCTTGCTCACTGGCTCTTCCTCCCACCCTCACCTGCCACAGCCATCGGTCCTCAGCTCTCTCTGCCCCTCTGTCTTTCTCTCCCCTGCTGGCAGCCGCTCTGGGATCTGCATGTCGGGCCTTAAGCTCACACCTAAGCCACACCGTTGCCACATTTGCACCTGGGCACAGGTACATCCCACAGACTGCCCCAAACTAAACAGCTTTCCCTTAGAAAGCAGCTTCCCTACTGGACTTCTCTATTTCTGTCAATGATTCTATTCTTCTCTCAACTGCTCAGTAACCTCTGCATTTCCTGTGATTCAGCCCTTCCCGCCAATGCCCAAGGCCATTCCATTATCCACCAACATTTGATTGACTGATTCTATTGATTCTACCGTGAAAGGCATCTGGAATTGGTCCCGTCCTTCCCTTTCCTACCACCACTAGTGGTCGTGGGATCAAGTCCAAACACCTCCTTTCTGGGAATTTGAGACTCCATGTGATCTGACCTCCTCTTTCTCCCCTGAAGACCTGGGGCTCTCTGCTGTAATCAGACAGCTCTTGTCACACCAGATCATGGCATAGGGACCTGGCAAAGAGCTGGCCGGGAAGAAGCTAGGGAGACTAGGCCAGTGATGAGGCCAAAGCACATGAGCAAACAAAATCAAGGGCACAGTGAACAAAGGGCAGAGAGGGCGTCAGGTCCAAAGGCTACACAAAGAGCACAAAGGAGATGTCTGGGAATTGCAAGCGAGATGGTCAAAGTCCAGCCAAATGAAGATCCTGGAAGTGGGGCGACAGGAGCAGAGGGGCTGTGGGGTCAGGGCACAGCAGTGACAATGAGGAAACACGCCAAGTCGGTGAGGACTCCATCATCTTGTTACGCAGGCCAGCTGGCTGGGAGGCTAGCAGGACAAGGGGAGAGATGTGGGTGGGTGAAGAGTGCTGGCCCGGAGAGCAAATTCGGTTTTCTACTGGAAGCACTTGCTTAAAGGATGGATTTCACTGGCTCATTGCTCACACCAACCTCTCTGTCTTCTCTTCTTCTTTCCAAACCAACTCATCTTTCAGGATCACACAAGACCTCAACATCCAAGCCACCATAGTACCATCTCCCTCTTTCTCTAAACTCCTTTATCACTTACCTGAATTACTCATTCTGACACTTAATCACCTGGGTTCCTACCAAAACTACCTAAAAACATTAGGGTGCACTGACTCTGTGCAAAGCAGCAGCCATAGAGAATAAAGAAAATTTTAAGATGGTGTCTGTCCTTAAGCCTCTCAGAATACAGAAGAGAGATACACACATGGAAAGATATCATTTACATCCCTGTTGTTAGGTAGGAGCCAAAGGGACAGAAGAAGAGTGAAAGTCAGAGAATGTTGGAAGAACTAGGATGTGGGGAGGCCTTGAGGGATGAAGAGGACTTTGATGTGCAGAGGAGATGGAAATACGAGAGTGTGTGGGAGGGGACGAGTGTGGTATACACACAGAGAACAGACTGGAAGAGCAGGTTACTAAATATTAACTAACTTTAAAAAATACATATTTATGTATTCACTGAGAAGAATCATCCTTTATTGAAATGCTAAGGAAGGAAAAGTCTGTACTGTTAATGGCTTGGCAGATTTCAAGTTTAAAAAACATACATGGGGAATTCCCTGGTGGTCCAGTGGTTAAGACTCGGCTCTTTCACTGCCATGGGCCCGGGTTCGATCCCTGGTCAGGGAACTAAGATCCCACAAGCCGTGTAGCGCGGCCAAAAAAAGAAAAAGAAAATTAAAAAAAAAATCAAACATGAAGTTTCTCACTTTATGTTAATAAGGAATTACTGTTCAAGCTTTTGTTATCTGGCTGAAAACACCAGTTCCGGAGAATTTGGTGCCACATGTCAACAGATAAAGTCAGGTTGGTCGGCAATGGCATTAGTACTCAGTGGAAACATGGAAAAATACACAACCTGCTGCTTCTTGTGGACCTCTCCGTTCCCACAAGGCCAGAGATGGTTTGGGATCAACCACTGGACCTCCAGGCTAGGAGGTTTCCCAAATGCTCTGGATTATAGACTCTTAATGTCTACCTCAGAAATTAAGCCCTCCAACTTGACACCAGGCACCCTCGCTGACCCAGAGTCCTCACTCTGTGATTAGAAACGACATGGGGTGGAGATTTAGGGTGGTTCACAAGCTGCCACAAGGGCTGACTCATTTCCAGGGCTTTGTGGTGACACTGCACCGCAGGCAGCCGCCTTGGGCAGAGGAAGTGCGTGCTCTGAGAAGGACACAGCCCTTGAGAGAGGGCACTGCTCAGCCTGGCAGACAGTTACTTGGGGTGGTAACAAGGATGGCATCTCATCCAATCACGTGAAACATCAATTCGTCAAGGATTACAGCTTTCTGTATGAGTAAAAGCTGTGCTTCCTAGAATTTCAAGGAGGGGTAGATTTCCTTAGAAATCCAGGAAGATGCTTTCCTTGAGTTAACCACCAAGCAAATTCTGATCCTAACACCCAGTCCCCCCAACAGACTCCATTTGCACAGAAGGTATCCTCAAGGCTGCTGCAGAGAACTGGGGGCTTCCAAAATTGGTCGCTTCACACACCGCTGCTTCAGACAAAGATGAAGCAAAACTGCAGTCAGCTCTTAACCCTCTACACCGTTGGATGGCAACAGGGGCAGTTAGAGTTTAGAAATCATATTTATTAATCCTCTAGAACACACTTTCAAAGTCAAGTTGCTGTCTTAATTATACTTTACTAGTAAAGCATATACTGCTTTGTAGTATCGAGTGTACTGTCATAGTGAAGGGAGCCGTGCTGTGGAGCAGGCAGACAAAAGGATTAGTTTGACACCAAAATTGGTAAGCACTGGGCTTTCCCTGGTGGCGCAGTGGTTGGGAGTCAGCCTGCCGATGCAGGGGACATGGGTTCGTGCCCTGGTCCGGGAAGATCCCACATGCCGCAGCAAAAAAAAAAAAAAAAAAAAAAAAAAAAAATGGTAAGCACTAAATTTATAGGATCAGTAGAACATGAGAAACTGATAAAAGCTGGCTACACTTGGAAATTTTAGAGTTTCTAGAAAATGAGGCCCATTTCTTGCTCCTAGATATTGGACTGATTTTCAGTCAACCACATATTGAGAAGGACCGGAAATGTGGATCTGATCCCAGGCAAATCCTGTAAAGTAAATTGGGTTTAGTTAAGTTGTTTAAGCAAAATTAAGGATAATTGGTGGACAAAGATAGTCACTGGAGCCTAGTCTGGGAAAGACTGAAAGAGAGGGTGACTTGGCAATGGGACCAGCCTTGCACGGAGCAGAGGCCCACTTGCCCGTCCATATGTGCTGGGTTTGACACCATTGTGATGGAATCAGCTGTAGCACATGCTTCTTTTGCCTTTTTGAAGGCATGGTAGAGCCCTGAAGAATAAACTCAGGCATGATGAACAGGGGAATAGGTTGGTCATACGTTTTTGGAAGCTGAAATTGACTGCTTTAAGGAGTGCAAGGCACATGGGAGATGTGCTGCCTTCCATCTGAACTAAATCAAAGAAGTCTTGAATATTCTGGATTTGGAAGCTTTTAGACCTTTCAGCAATTCCTGCATGAAGGCACAGAGTCTCTAACAAGAAGCTACAACCTGTACCAAGGTTAGAGAAAGTGGATGAATTTCTCCACAGGCTCAGCTTGCTCATCTTAATTCAATACAAGAGGCCTCAAAGATGGTAGCACTTTCCTCCTGGCCTCTTGGATAAGTGACCTGCTAGGGCAGAGACAGTACAGGTGGGCAACATCCAAGAGTTAAATTAAACCTGACCACTGGCGAACTGAACACCTACCCCTAATGCATACCCCCTTATAAAAACCTCACCATCTGATGGCAGAAGACAGTAACAGAGGGTGGCCAATGCATCCCCGTTTGTCTGGTACTTCCCTGGTTTTAGCATCGAAAGTTCCATATTCTGGGAAACCTATCAGTCCTGGGAAAACCGGGATGTTTGGTCAGCCTAGTAACAGAGGACAGTAGCCAAGGTTTAACAACTCAACTTTCTCACCTTGACCGCTCTGGTTTGGGCCATGTCATCAGAAACAAGCAATTTTAAGATGAAGTCACCTGAGAACGTGTCCTCACTGAGGCTAACCATCAATAATCAGTCTCAACAGAGATGATTTTGAGTCTTTCATCTTTCAAGAACTCTCTTGCAATGTAAGTTTCCCAAAAATGTGCTTGAAGGTCTGGTGCCTACATAATAAGCCCACCAGAGCACTACAGATCCACTTATCAATTGTTAATGGTTTACCACAAGCATCTAAGGAAATATTTGCACCGTTCTTAAAATGGGTAAAATCAGGTCAATAGAATTAAGACTCTTGGCAATTAGGAGATTATCCTATAAAAAGGACAAAGCTTTAGTGTTCAGCCAAGGAGGAAAGGATCTAAATCTGATTTGGAATGTCTCTGGGAGCAAGAGGGAATTAAGAATTTAAGCCCAAGATAATCAAATTCTTTTCAACTTTAACTCACTATAAATAAGCAGTGCTGGCTCCAGAATTTCTACCCAGGAGGGGCCTAGGGGTGGCAATCTGACTGGAAGGGGACATGTGAAGCTGCTTTTGCATGGTGTTTTATTTAAGACTGAGAAAACACCAATTGTCTATATCCAAGACCCTTGCCCTAGCTTCCCCTGTGATGCTGCCACTGCAAATAGACAGTAAAATAAAAAGGAGGCAAGAAAAAAAAAAAAAAAAGGAGGCAAGGAAGGAAATGGGAAGGGGAGTAGGAGTTTATATACAGAGTCCTTTGCTCTTTAGATTTGGAAAATAATTCCATATACTGCAGTATCAGAGAGATGTGAATTAGTGCTTTTCTGTTGAGTACTTCTAATTATTTAATATGTCCTTGGTACCTGAGGACAAAAATAGTGTATCTTGCATATATATACATAATATATATATATATAGAGAGAGAGACAGAGATAGATAGTATTTTTATATATAGAATCAGGCTTTTACTTGGGGTACATAAAAGAAAAATGAATATTACTGTTAGGAAGGGAACGTGTATGACTGCAACAGAGAGGGAGTTGGTATTGCTTGAGAGAAGAAATAATTAGGAAGCACATTTGTGCAGAAACCAATAACAGTTTTTGTTTTTGTTTTTTGGTTGTGCCGTGTGGCATGCAGGATCTTAGTTCCCCGACCAGGGGTCGAACCTGCACTCCCTGCAGTGGAAGCTTGGAGTCTTAACCACTGGACCTCCAGGGAAGTCCCTAAAAATTTTGTTCACAATGAAAAAGTTTTTAAAAATGACCTTTTAAAAATACCTCCCAACAATGGAGTCTCAGAGAAGTAGATCTTCAAATGTTCATTAATCAAGACTAACGGAGGACCACTGGCAGGAAACTAAAAATATGGACTAATTATGATGAGGACAACATTTCAATAGGATTCTTGTTTGGAGTTTGTACTCTTGGTGAGTGAGGAGAGAAACAGAAAAAAAACACAGAAGATGAACCCATTACGATCCATGGAAAGGTCATGGGGTTTCTGCCATTCTGAGTGTCTGAAGCAGCTTCAAAGAGGAAAGGCTCAGAAAGGGCACCATGGCATAGGTGAGTCAACTACTATTTTTGACTTGGTGTTGGAAAGGGTGTGACCCTCTTCTTCAAGTTTCAGGTATCTCTCAAACTCACAGAGAATAATAACATCCAGTTCTTATTAATACAGGTGGCAGCTGGTTGCAAAAAAAACCCATTACCTTTTTGTCTCTGGGGAAGAAAGGACCCACAAACATGTGGCTGAGGTTTTGATCACACTGCTTCCCTTCTTCAGACCCTGTAGGGACTCACAGATGTCTCTTGCATCCAATAAAAACACCTCAGCTATCCACTTTTAGGCTTGTCTATTAGCTAAGTGCTCCATCACATTCCTCCTAAATGCCTTCATCTTCAGCTATACCACGACCCATACTGACAGGCCTGCTAATGAGTGAAAAAGCAGAAGCCTGGCTTCCCACAGGGAGTATATACATTTTAATAGCAGGCTTCCAGAGATGGGGCACCTGCTTCCTGTCTTCTTTTTCTAACCAGGACCTGGTGATGGAAAATACAAGGGAAGGGCAGAGGCTGCAAACTGCCTTTCTGCATAGAACTGGGGTTGCCCTGACTTAATTTAAGACCAAACAACCAATCTATCTTCTTTCAGAGACAGCATGGTGACTTCCTAATAAACAAAACTTGATCAGAGCCGAAGGTACACCTGATTCCCTGGAGCGCCCCTGTGCAGCACTGATTGCATAAGCTGGAAACAGTGTGGTTTCTTTTGCCTGAGCGCGTGGCATTCACCAAAATGGGAACATCCCTCATCTACACCTGTCTATGGAAAACGAGAGACAGAACGGCATTATACTTAAAGATTTGGCATTGCTAGGAATCCTGTTCTGTCTGGTCAAGAGTATGGCTCTTGATTTGGGGGTACATGTACTCCACTGATGAAGAAAAGAGACAGACACAGATCCCTAAAGAACAAGATGAAATGTGCTAAATGGACACAGAAGCTACATGCTGGGGAAACATGGGTAGGAAGATGGAAGAGGGCCTCATTCTGGCTGAAGAGGAGTTGGAGGAAGTCAGGCAAAGTTTCTCAGAATTGAAGCTATTTAAAGTTTTTCTTACAGGGTAAGGAGGTATCTTGGTGGAGAGAGAAAGAAGGGATTTGGGGGAGCCAGGGATGAAAACCTAAGGGGCAGGCACTCAACGGGCAATGGGAGAACACCACGAGTGGTAAGGTGGGCCAGGTAGGCTGGGGTCACACTGTAGCACCCTGGGTGCTGGCCTGCTTGAAGAACCCAACTCAAGTGGTATTGTGACAGAGTGGGGCAGAGGCAGGGAGGGGACTCAGGACACTCCTGTAAAGCACAAGGGAGTGGCAGTTACACAGGTGAATATATATGCAAAAGGCCCTGAGCTGTATACTTAAGGTTTGCGTATTTTAATATATGTAAATGATAGCTCAAAAAAGTCCTTAAAAAAAACAAAAGCCCATGGAATCCAGTGTCCCCTTGGTCTTAGAGCAAGGGGAGTGGGAATAGTTAGGAGAGGGCAGATACACAAGAAAATCCTTCTCTTTGGGTTCTTGCTCTTACCTTGTAGCCAGGGCTTCCCATCCCCAGGGTCCTTCCCGCAGGAAACTCTTCTGGTGCTTGGTGACAATGCAGTGGTCCTAGACTCAGAGGATGTTAGTGCTGAAAGGGTACTGCAGGAAAGCTACCTGTTTCGTTTTATTAGTTTATTATTTTAATTTTAATTTTTTTTCTGGCTTAAGTAGCAGAAATTATGTCTCACAATTTTAGAGGCTGGAAGTCCAAGATCAAGGTGTAAGCCAATCTGATTCCTGGTGAGAGCTCTTTTCCTGGCTTGTAGAAGGCCACCTTCTTGCTGTGTCCTTATATGGTAGAGACAGAGCACTGGTATCTATCTCTTCCTTTTCTTACAACGGCACTAATCCTATCATGAAGGCCCCAGCCATATGACCTCATTGAACCCATATTATCTCTTAGAGGTCCCATCTCCAAATATCATCGCATCAGGAGTTAGGGCCTCAACATATGAATTTGGGGAGGGACACAATTCAGTCCATAGCACAACCCATTTCCCAAGCCACACTGGGATGGTTCAATGTGAGTTAGAATGGGAAAAGAGGTAGTATACACAGCCAGAATAATGGGGTCAATCAGCCCTGTTTTTATCATGCATTACAGTTAAAGAATTACCATCAGAAACACTCAACCTTTTCTTCATGGCTTAAAACTAGAGATATATGTAAAGCACAGCTCTAGAATGTTCCCCTCTTCATGGCTCTGTGACTTCTAGTCACTGAGTCATTCACCCCCAACAAAAAGCTGGGGTATTAGAAGTCTACGTGGTGTCTGCTGCGTGTATAAATAAAAAGAACATTGATGCTGTCTTGGGTAGTACTTTCCTATCACAGCTTCATGATGAGAAGTAGCTTTGTAAGACTGTTTCATTTTATACACAAGGAAACCAAGGATCAGAGGGCCTGTCACTTGGTCCAGGGTTCTGCAGCTAGTTTAGAAGAAGACCTCAGTTTGTATCCTAATCTACATTTCAAATCAAGCCTTTTTCTCTACACCACTGCTGCCAACGGCCATTAGGAAATCTGAATGGTTGACATAATTCTGAAGCTGTTAAAAATCAAATATTAGAAGATATGTAGCAGCGTGGATAAATGTCCATGGTATACCAAGTGCTTTGTTTTGTTTTAATTTTTTGACTGCGCTGCAAGGCATGTGGGATCTCAGTTCCCCCACAGGGGATTGAACCTGCACCCCCTGCATTGGAAGTGCAGACTCTTAATCACTGGACCGCCAGGGAAGTTCCCAGGGAACACGAAGTGTGAAAGCAGGTTACCAAATGCTATATATGCCCCTGATTTTGTTGGGGGAAAGTATCTGCAGCAGAAAAACCCCCACAGGGGTGATGACCAAAGTAGTAATGATATGAATCTCTGAGGAGGAGACTTAGAGATGATTTTTGTATGTTTCACTTTATTCTCCATTTAAAAAAATGAATATGCATTAAATTTTTTATTCGGGAAGAAACAGAGATCTGTATCACCGTCTACATTTTCTCATAATACTGATTTGAGCTTTTAGTTTGCTTGTTTCACTGAAAGCAAACAATTCTTGAGAACAAAAAAAAGGAATTGCTAGGTAAATATTGATCTGTTGCTAAGTGAACAAGAGACATATCACCCCATCTTAGAAAAGTTTTCTTCCAGACATTAAAAGGTTCACTTCTAATGTATCTTTAGATAGGTGATCTCAAAACAGATTTAAAAACTGACTTCAGCGCTGAAAGGAGGGAAAAAAAATCCCTATTTTCCTAACAAGTTTTCGATGTTCACCTTTCACCGACTTTTTTTTCTACACCAGAACAGCAAGAGACTATGTCCTGATTCCAGACATAAGTCATAATAACTGGCCACTTTCATTCGGGATTACTGAGTAACACCATTAGCTTGTTGTAAATCAATTAACTGACATTTCTAGCCTAGATGATTGTTTATGAGGGCCGCAGACAGGCTTCCTCTGGGAAAAAAATCTTCAAAGTCCCAGGAGAAGCACTTTTACCCATAACATAATGTTTCCTGCCCTCAGCTTCAAATATATGGAAGGCTGTTACAAACACGCCACACAGAGAAAGAACATCAAGGCCACTGGCTTCCGACAGTGATTAAAATAGAAAGAGGGTCATGCAGGAATCGGAAGGCTCCTCTGGGGCCAGTCCTGCTAGAGACTCTTGTCGTGGGCTGGCCCCTCACTGCTCTCGGCTTCCTCTCTCTCACCTGTACCCTGAGAAAGGTCTCTGTCCCCCTCCCTGTAGATAGGAAGGAAGCCAGCTCTGGGGTCACAGACTTGGGTCCAGTCTCCGCCTCTGTCACTCCTCATTTCCCCATCCTTAAACTGAGAGGAAAAATGAATCCAACCTCAAAGTTGTTAAGAGGATTAAATGGCATAATGCCTATGAGAGATACTCAAAATTTTAAATGCAGTAATGTGGATGAGAGAGTAACAGGAAAACATTTTGGTGATATGCTACTTGAACACAGGATATAGTTTTCCCCAAAATTAAGAGTATAAATAAAAAATAAGAACCTAGTTAAAAGATGGAGGGGAAAAGTGAATCCTTTCGCCCTTTAATAATCATTTGTCACGATCAACTCAGAGAATGTGGGTGTTTGGCATTTAGCTGTTTTAAGTAATGTTCCAACGTGCTCTAGGAGGGCTGGTCCTGTGCTCAACAGGACAAGTCTTGGAAGTACATAGTTTCTGGGGAATTGTCCTCTCACAGCCACCTTCAAACCATAGCTAAGTCCTAAACATGCATCAGCTCTGCCTTTAACCTAGGCTGACCTCCACCCCTCCCTGATTTGGGTTTCACCAGGAAGGAGCGTGGCAACTGGTTAATGAAGGGGGTGGTAGGAGAGGGTGGCCAGAGCCACGAGGTCCAAGGAGACTGTGACCAGGGATGCACTTCCATCCCAGGAGGGAGGGTGGGGGCAATCGCAATAGAGGTCACGTAGCACCAGGACAGTTCCATAGGATCATCGAGAAAGAGTGCCAGGAAGGGGAAAAAGCAAAGAGAAACTGTTGGACTTATGTCTCTGGGTTATTTTTCAAAGAAAAACAAGAAAAGAGGTTAAAAAAAAACCCTGCCAAAATCAGCTTTTTTTTTTTTTTTAAACACTTTTAACAATTAGTATGGAATCAAACCTTATGTGATGTTTATCCAGAGCCTGGACAGGAGCAACTTTCCCAGGGCTTCCTCTAATTACTTAGGAACCAATGCTGGGTGGAAATGTGTACTCATCTGCCTATAATCTTGTAGGGCTTTTAATATCTTGGTTTTCAAAAGCTCTCTACAAAGAGAAGACCTGGGAACTGGGTCTAACTGGGTCCCACTCAACCTGAAACCGGGTGCAAATGTTCCTTGCCAGATGGGTGAATTATCTAAATTAAGTATGGAAGAAAAATGCTGAACAATTTTGAAAACATACCGATTCTGTGCACGCTCCTCAGAGAGGAGCGTTTTCAATGCAAACACTGCTTGCTAAGAACACCACGTCCTTGACAATGGTTGTGGAGCCTACTGTAATGTAAAGTTCCTTCAGCAGGGGCGGGTCCAAATTTACTATGATGACATTTATATGGTACATGGCAGTCCACAGGTGTTAGGCAATATGACGGAGTTATAAGTCTCTCTCGACTTGATAGCAACTTTTTGGAGTCACGGCATTATTGTTACAACTACGAGCAAACTGTACACAAACACCCAAAACACCTGCAGCCCACAGCTCTTCACCCGTGGGTAACAGCACATGAAAATGAACTAGACAACCAAAGAGGACAAAGCAAGAGACCAAACTCTCAGGTGTCTCTGCTGCCCATCTGCTCTTAGGATGGAATCATTCACCCAACAGAGGCGGTGAGAGGTTATACCGGGATAGAGGGAAGAGCTTCTGCTACTGTCCACTGAATATTAGAAACTTTGTTAGGCGCTCCGGGGACATGGTTGGGATAATACAGCTCTCCGAGCAGCATCCATCTGAAAAGGCACACCTGGCAGAATGGACTAAGCTTGAAGAGGCACAAACAAGGTGAAGCAGCAATGATGAGGAAGGAGGAAGGAACTAAGACCCCGGAGAGCGTGGACTGCTTCACGTGAGAGGCTTGTCCCAAGCGCTTCAGGAAGACAGAGTTATTCAGAAGACATCAACAGGGGAAGATTTCACGAGGCATCTCCTGAAAACAGCACGTGTGATGTGGAATGCAGATACCCTTTGTTTTACAACTACAGTTTCCTCTATCAGAAGCAGTGCTCACCCCTGCCACCCCAAAACAGACCTGGGGGCTTCTGCAGGGATATCTGGTTCACTTGCAATGAAAACCCTCCTTTAAGTGGATTCTCTTAGTTAATGCTCAGTATATTTTTCAATAAGGCAGAGGGACAGTACCCAATGAATGAGCCTGTGCTTTTTTTGCTCATTAATTATTTGGGGTCAGGATGATTTCTCTGTCTTAGAACTGGCAACAGAGCATTTGATAAAGGGCTAGAATATTGTCTAAGCTTTCTGTATCTACCTAAAAATGACAACTGTTTTCTGCAAAGTCCTTGTCATGGATGATGACACCACACCGTGGAGGAAGGGATGTTTCCAGGCAACAAAGATCTGAGGCTGTCTCCTACCCGCCAGGATTCAAACGCCAGGCTCCTATTGAGACGGTGGCTACTTTAACACCAATGACACTATTTTACATGGATGCCTTGAGGACACATTGTGAGAAGGTTCTTCTTTGAACACTGCAAAGACAGATCAGCAGGCAGGTGTACAGGTGGGTTTGAGGTCTACTCACTCTTTGGTCAGAAGAGGACAGGACTTGAGCAGGAAGCATGAGAGCCCCGAGTCCTGGAAGTAGAGTTCAGGTGGGGCCGTGGGGCTCTTCAGGTTCAAACACCGGACGATCACATACAGTACAGCAGCCACTGCAGCCAGCTTCACCCCGTCAAACACGGCCGGGAGCTCGGGGGTCTCCAGCATGGCATTCATCTTGATCTGGGGAGCAGGGGTACAGGCAGGTTTAGAAGCATGTGGGGAGGGGAGGAGCCCACCACACAGAGACAAAGCCAGCGATCACCTGTCACGATCCAGATGTGTCCGCAGAACCCACCCTGGCCGATTCCCATCGGTGCCTTACAAATGCCAACAGACTGGCAACAACCCAGATCACGAACAGTCCTGAGCACTAATAAACTGGGCTGGGTGGTGTTTTTTTTAATCTAACGAACGTTTATTTCTAAGATGAGAGAATTGGAAAATGCTGAGAATAGCGTCCTGTTGAGAGCAGTTCGAGAAAGGAGTCCAGTCGGAGAGGTACAGGGGGGACCAGGAGGCTAGCTTTGATTTCTGTTACCAGGCAACCTTGAATCTCTCTGCAGACTGAACCTGCACCTGGAGCACCAGCTGCACGTGAGGTGCTGTGTTTACAGCCTCGGACAGAGACGTGAGATGGGACTGCTGTTGCCACCAGGTGAGGCTGTACTGCCTGCTGTCCTCACCTCTGTTTTCAGAGCAGGAGGGTCCTGATTCAGCCACCTGCTCCTTTGGAGGCAGACCTGGTGCTGGAGCCAAGTTCAGGCTCAGCCCAGGTCACAGTGGTTCTTGCTCCTGGGAGTTGTAGGCAGTGTGAAATGGAACTTGGCCACATTTTTCCCCACCGAAGGCAACTGACTATAGCCATTAGTCCAAAACTGGGCTAAAAGTGGATCAAATTCAACTGCTAGACCAAAATTAAAAACTGGAGTACGGAAAATGTACATGCATATCTGGCTTTTCATCTTCTCAGGTAGCTTTATTTTGTACACAGAACACGCACGACTCCAAACATAAAAAAAACAAACATCAACAGCAACAAAACTCCATCCTTTTCCTTGTTGCAAGGCAGGAAAACAGAACATCAGCTGTTACCTTAAATATCAGGGAAACCACAAGCTAACAAAAAGGAGAAAACGGTAACTCTGGCAGCCAAGGTAGCTATGGCAACAGCTTCCCCTGGAATGGTTTCAAGTAGCCTCTGCTAAAAACAGCATGAGAACTCTGGTGGCCAACGGTACACACAGAAGAGGCAGGACAAAACAATCTCTCAAAAACGTGTTTGGGGCATAACCGAATGAACTCATTTGAGACCTACAGCCAGGCCAGAGAGGTCTCAGAAGCCCTTTTCTAAAATCGAGGTGATTTTGGCAAATACAGGACCCAAACACACTGTAGACGATCTCTGGCAGGGGTTCCAACTCAGTGAGGAAAGGCAATCAAAGATCCCACAAGTTATCATATGACATCACTCATATGTGGAATCTAATTTAAAAAAAGAAACAAATGAACTTATTTACAAAACAGAAACAGACTTACAGATATTGAGAATAAACGATGGTTACCAAAGGGGAAAAGTGCAGGGGTAGGGGGGAATAAATCAAAAGCTTGGGATGAACACACACACACCACTATACATAACAGAGATAACCAGCAAGGACCTACTGTACAGCACAGGGAGCTCTAGTCAGTATTCTGTGATAAGCTATATGAGAAAAGAATTTAAAAAAGAATGAATATATATATATGTGCATAACTGAACCACTTTGCTGTACATCTGAAACTAACACAACATTGTAAATCAACTATACCCCAATTAAAAAAAAGAAAAAAAGATCCCAGCTCCTTAACTCACCATCAGGGCAAGAAAAGAATTTTTAAAAATTTATCTGGCATGATTTAGAATCAAGGCTGGACCTCAGAATATACTTTTCAGCTGCATCAACCTTTGACCTTTTATGAGCTGACAGTTTCCTTAAAACTTAACTTCTGGGGACATGTCCCCTCACTCCTAGGGCCATGTTCCCCAAAGGCTGTTCCTCAAACCCTTAAAACAAGGCTTCTTTTAACTTGGGGTCTGTAGGTCCCCTATGGAATTCTAAAGTCCAGGAACTCCCTGAAATTATACATGAAAGTGTGTGTGTCTGAAAGTTTTCTGGGAAGAGGGTCTGCAGATTTAATCACATTCTTCAAGGGGCTAAAAAGTACACAGCACCGCACTCAAAGATGCTCCAGGGGTTCCACCTGTGGCCCCTGTCCCTCATCTCTCTAAAGCCCTGCCACCTATGCCAGTCAAACCGACGAGAAACAAACATCCAAGATGACACAGCTTGTTAACAGGGATTTTAAAAAAAATTTATTTTATTGAAGTATAGTTGATTTACAATGTTGTGTTAATTTTAATAGGGATTTTTAAGTGTAGTTAGTGAAGGGCCAAAACCAAAACCTAGCAGGAATTCCAGTTTCTCTGACATGATGCTGGTGATATGAAACAGACATCCTTCTTGTCCCCTTGGTTGCAAAGAGAGGAGAGGAATGCATCGGATGGCTTGACCAGTTTCCTGGCTGGTCTAGAGTAGACTTATTGAATTAAAAACGTACAAGAAGTTCCTCTGTCCTCACTTCCACTCACTACTTACTAATGTCAGGGAAGGTGGGGAGAAGAAGCAAAAATAAGATTCTCTCCAATACTTACCTACGTCACCTGTTCCTCTCTACTGCGAACATGAACTGTTCTTGAAAAGCTGTACAGCTGGGCCGGTCAGGTCAGATCTCATTCGATTTAACCTAAAAGCTGAAAAGATCGGATGGTGATCTTTTAAAGGCTGAGAAAGAAGCAATTTAATTGAAATATAAGCATAGACTAAGTTTTTCTGCATTTAAAGTCTTTAGGGAAAAAGACAATTTCTTTAATTAACACGTGTGACGCACTCTTGGCTGTTTGGACAGACCTGCTGGAGAAGCCTCTGTGAATCCACAGACTGACGGGTTCTCTGTGGTTTCCAGGATGAGTTACCTGCTGCGTTCAAAACTCTGGCTAACGCAAATTCACACTGCTTTTGTCTTTTATCTTGTAACATAATCTTCAGAAACACCTGACAAGTACCATCTCTGTGTGACCAATGAAATACCTTAGCAAGGTTTAGGTCAAGACAGCAAGCAGTTGACTTGTTCCATTTCTCCCAAGTATACAGAAATGACAGGAAAAAATATGAGCTGGGAAAAGTAAAAGGGCACAGATGGGCTCAAAAACACAGTTCCAGGGGCTTCGCTGGTGGCGCAGTGGTTGAGAGTCCGCCTGCCGATGCAGGGGACACGGGTTCGTGCCCCGGTCCAGGAGGATCCCACATGCCGCAGAGTGCCTGGGCCCGTGAGCCATGGCCGCTGAGCCTGCGCGTCCGGAGCCTGTGCCCGCAACGGGAGAGGCCACAACAGTGAGAGGCCTGCGTACCGCAAACAAACAAACAAACAAACAGAAAAACACAGTTCCAGAAACAGAACAGAACTGAAAGTAATGAGTGGGGAGCCATAACACCTGCCAGATCTGGTCCATACTGGGGGCTGGAGGCTGGCTACTCAGGGCCATCCGGAGCTAAAAGTGCTCACCATGAGATGGGGAACCAGAGCCAGGCCCACTGGGCTAAAGATCTGTGGCTTCGAAAGCAGCAGAGGAAACACAAGAGAGAAAGGGGTGGGGGAGGGACAGCCGGTGTTTATATAGCACTATGTGCCAAGCTCTGCTCTTCATACTTTACCCATCCTAACGCTATTAATTGTACCTCTGAGGTAGGTACTATTATTATCCCCATTTTACAGATGACGAATCTGAGGCAAAGAAAACTTAAGTAACTTGCTCAAGGTCACACAGCTAGTAGGCGGAGAAACCAAGATTCATACCAGGCTCCAAAGAGCGTGCTTTTAACCACTACGCTGTGTGAAAGCAGGAAAAGTAAAGAAAGAGAGAAACAAGAAAGAAAGTGGATAGTACCTGAAAACACAAATGAGACACCAAAAGCTTGCTCAAGTTCATGTGGCTGTAAAATAGTACAGCTGGTATTCAAGCCCAGTTTTCTCTGATTTCATCACACCGAAATGATTTAAAAAGAAAATGAAAGCCAGTTGAAGGGGAGATTCAATTAACCTTCAGAGTAGCCTTGTTCAACTTCAAATTTTTATTATTTCTTCACATTTTGAGACAAATTAGCCACAAAGGACCAGGCTTTTTTGGGGAGGGGACTAAAGAGCAAAGTCTCCAGCCACATCACAAGCTACTTGACCTTTCCAGGGCTCGGCTGCCAACTAAAAAACAAGGAATGTGCCAGATCAGAGACCTTAAACTGGCAACCCATGGGATGGCAGTGCATTTGACTGGCATTTAAAAAAAACTGAATTTATTAGCTGCTAAGTTATAAACACCAGGAGATTTCAGATAAAAATCTGGATCTCTGGTTTCTCTTGAGAAAAAAAATCCAAAGATTTGGCAACACTGATCCAGCATTCTCACATGGCAGCAATGAATGGAGCTGGGCGGGGCTGACCCTCTAGACAGGCCATGCTCCCTCCTGGTTGCCACAGTTCCCACCACTCCCTATCATGGTCCTTAACAATGACCTCTGGCCTACTTAATCATTGCTGGTACCTGAGTGGTCCCTGAAGGCATCTGAATGTGCAACCCTTGCAGAAATCTAAGGTCCTTACTAGCCCTGGATAAGTCTATATTGATTGAATATTCAAAACATAACATTATCAGTATATGTATAAATGATAAATTAATAAAAAACAATTATGGGAAGGCAGAGTAGCAAATAACAAGATGTAGTATGTTTATTTATTGATATTTACACTGATGTTTATTTACACCTTCACTCTTTTCCACAAACTATTTGAGATAGCTTCAAGAGAACACTGAAGAGGGGACTTCCCTGGTGGTCCAGGGGTTAAGATTCTGTGCTTCCACTGCAGGGGGCGCGGGTTCAATCCCAGGTTGGGGAACTAAGATCCCACGTGCCCCACAAAAAAAAAAAAAAAAATGGTGAATAGACTTACACAGAGAAAGATTCAGAAATGTGGCTGACTGCTGATTGCTTCCCGGTAAGAAGTCTCTCCTCCTTTCTTTCAGCACAAACCTGGAAAATGCGCCTAGCTAGAAAAAACTAACTACAGATCCTAGGCTCCATGGCAGGCAGGCGAGTCCACGTGACTAAATGCTGGCCAGTTCTGGCGGGGCTGCTCTGCTTCCTGGGGAGACTCCTTAAAAGGCAGGGAGTTAACTCTTCTTCTGCCCTTTTCCCTCCCTGCCTCCTTGGAATGCAGACAACAGGGTTGCAACTCCGACAGCTATCTTGGGCCGTGAAGTGACCTTGAGGTCACTCTAGGAGCCGCATGGAGAGGACAGCAGAGGAGAAAGACAGAGACCTGGGGTCCCTGATGATTCCATGGAGCCACCATGTCAGACCCAGACTGCCTACCTCAGGATTTCTCTTACGTGAGAGAATAAACCCTTGCATGTTTAAACCACTGTTATTTCTAGACTCTTGTAGTCTGTAATTTCTAATGACACAGGAGGAAGTACTATCTCTCCAAATCTTTATGGATGCTACACTGGTTGGGTTATTATTAGAGCACAGGCAATTTTTCTTTTTCTTTTCCAAAATTCATAATGACTACAAATTTTTTTTTATTACAAAAAAAAGCTTTAAAATAGCAACTAACAAAATCTAAAAAGAAATTAAGAGACTCTGAGCAAGGAAAATACCTAGGTCAAAATATGCAACTAGGGACTTCCCCGGTGGTGCAATGGTTAAGAATCTGCCTGCCAATGCAGGGGACACAGGTTTGAGCCCTGGTCCGGGAAGACCCCACATGCCATGGAGCAACTAAGCCCGTGTGCCACAACTACTGAGCCCGCGCGCCTAGAGCCGGTGCTCCTCAACAAGAGAAGCCACCGCACCGCAAGGAAGAGTAGCCCCCGCTTGCCACAACTAGAGAAAGCCTGCGCAGCAACGAAGACCCAATGCAGCCCAAAATAAATAAATTAAATAAATTTATAATATAAATGATATACAACTAAGCCTAGAATGTGTCTGAGCTTTCTGACTGCCGGGGGAAAAGGGAAACCTAGTCAGACCTAGGGTTTCTCCAAAATGCAGAGCTAATCCGTAGTACACTCTTCTTACCTCCAGAGAACACGACAGATACTCAAAGAAAACAGGGTTCTTCTGGCACAGGTTTATAAAAAAAAAATTCTGCGGGACTTTACATAAGGGGACCTTGAGTGATGTGATAGGTAATGTCCTCCTACAACTTTTTTTAATAGCAAATGCAGTAGAGAATTAATTTCCTCAATGCTTGAAAAATGCCAAGGGTTTAAAATTGAATTTGATTTGGTGAAGGCAATCCTATGAGAGGTTTCTAATTATTACGGTGCAGATACAGAGCCTTGAGCTGAAGTCCTGAGGAGCAGGGCAGTTCTACCGCATGTTGCTAGGGCCACCTTCCTTGAAATTCAGTGGGCTTAAGGACTTGATGACCAACTGTGTGCCTGGCACTGTACTAAGCATTGTGTAGAACCACAGTTAAGTCGAATTCTCACTTTAACTGGGGAGAAAAAGAAAAGAAGTTTATGTTAGGGCTACATATACTTTAGAAACTTGGGGACAAGAATAAGTAGTCCAGGAAAAAAATAAGTGGGGAAAGGACTTATGGAGCAGCTAGAACTAGAACTGCACCTTAGTGAAGTATAGATTTAGAAGAAGTGTGTGTAAGTCTGTGTGAGAGAGATTGTGTGGTGTGTGCGTGTGCGTGTGCGTGTGCACGATATACATTAAACAAGGAATTAACTGGCAATTGTAGAATAAAACTCTTGATATTCATTTTAACTTACCTTGCTGCATTTTATTTTATGGGCTTCTTTCTTTCTAAGTTTGACCTGCCACTAAAAATTAATATTCTGCACTTGTTCCAGACATAACAAACCTAGCTTCTATTGCGCTGTTTTGTGTGCCCCTTCTCCCTTTCTGGGCAGGTGAAATCCAGTTAAAGTGCACTTCAGGAAGCTTAGGGCCGGGTATGTGGAAGATGGAAAGGAGACATCTCCCCACCCACACCTCACACAAACCTGATCAGCACTTCCTCCACCCTTCCCTGCTCCCGACGCAGGCTTCTTATGAGTGAGATTTAGGTGCTGTAAATGATAGTTAAAATTCCATTTGTCTTCTCAACATTAACGAAGAAATCCAAGGTGCTGTCAAAGGCCCAGCAGTAAAGGAACTTTCGGTATTGCCCTCAGTCTCTAAGACAGGCTCCACTGGCATCTCCGCCAGGGCGGGGGCCTGGGCTTCTCCCTGTTCCCCCATGACTAAGGGCATTATTTGAAGATGGAGGCACGGATTCAGCGAGAGACGCCCAGTCTGGGGGTTCTGAGACCTGGGTCCTCGAGCCTGCTCTGCCCCATCTCAGTTGGTGACCTTGAACAAGTCCCTTAACCTTGCTGGGCCCTACAGAACTCATTTGTAAAATGAGAGGATTAGATTAGAAGTCAGTGATGCCAAAGGTCTCTCTCAGCTCAAAATTTCTGAGATTCTAGAGATAGAATTGCAGTCCTTGGCTAAAGGGCACTCTCTCTGTGCTCTGTAACAGAAGATAGCCCTGTTTTCCAGCCTACTTCATGGACCATTAAACAGTAAAACTCATAAGAACTAACAACCCTCAGGGCCTTTGTTCTTCCTTCAAATAAGTTAAACAGTTCTATATTTTCAGCTGTGCCATTATGCCAATAATTCCATCATATTCATTCCACCTCCATGAGTGAGTGATGATTTCAGCCTTGGAATATTAATGTTCACTGAAAATCTAAAACTTACAGTGAAGAAAAAAACAAGCAGAGACCTCAAACACAAAAGACTCATTACCTGGTATAATGGGGTGAATACTGTTCCCCCAAAATCCACATTCACCAAGGACCTGTGAATGTGACCTTGTTTGGATACAGGGTCTTTGCAGATATAATCACGTTAAGATGGGGTCATACTGGTTAGAGTGGCCCTTAACCCCATGACTGGTGTCCTTGTAAGAAAAGAGAAATTTGGACACAGAACACAGAGGGGAGACCATATGAAGATGGAAGTAGAGACCGGGGTGATGCATCTCTGAACCAAGAACACCAAGGACTGCCAGCAACCACCAGAAGCTAGGAGAGAGACAGGGAACAGATTTCCCTCAGAGCCCTCAAGAACCTGGCTGACACTGAGATTTTAGACGTCTAGCCTCCAGAACTGTGACAGAATAAGCCCAAATGACCTCTCATCATTTTAGACCCCTGATTTTAGACGTCTAGCCTCCAGAACTGTGACAGAATAAGCCCAAATGACCTCTCGTGACTCAGCTGTTCCACACCTCTGTTCTTCAGAGGCTGAAGAGACCCTCTGCCACATGCTTTCGGAAGTTATCCAGACAAACTCCAACCAATACATACCAATAATCAGCTAACAACAAGATACTCCCAGGCTACTTGTTAACACAAGGCAAATTGTATTCTGTGCACAAATGTTTACTAGCCTGGCCTCTCTGCCTCTGTGATTCAGCTGTCAGGACCATCCTTTCCTCTCCTGTTATAGGAAAGTGAGGGAGCCCAGAGACGGAGACATCACGGGCTGGGAGGGGAGGGCCCTCTTTCCCTTGCCACCCAAAGGACCTGACAAGCAAACTTCAATACATACGTGGGTCCCATGGCACATACTCCTCAAGGAAAACCAAACCAAACTTCTAAAGGATTTCTCTCTTCCAATTCCAATCAGGTTGAAGAGGATTATGTTTAGGTTCAGGCCCTGGAGTGAGGTAACCCAGTGTCAAATCCTGGCCCCGCCAGTTCGGTGTTTGTCTTTGGGCAAGTTTCTTACCTCCTCTGGGCCTCCTCTGCAAACTGAAGTTGTTAATACACAGAAAGTATTTTAAAACAATCCTTGACGTACAGTAAGTGTCCGTCCCCCAAATATAAGCCATCCCATCCCCACCATTAAACTCTCCTCCATTTTGCCTAAGTAAACGCTAATCTGACAGAAATTACCACAAAAGATACTTTTTCCCAGCTGACACAGAGGCCTCATCAACAATGAAATAACTAGTGGATCCACTGCTTGGGCCTCCTCCAACAAGTTTAAAATTAATCCCAGGACACACTCTTGATTCTTCTAACGCGGAACCGTGTTAGACTTAATAAATTGTTGGACAGTAAGTGCTCATCACCAAGGTCCATTAACGGTTCCAAGGTGTGTTCTCATTTCTGTGCTGAAAGGGGTCTGGCGGTGCGCAGCCTGGACCCCCTCCTTCCGATACACACACCCTCTCTCCTGCCAAGGGACCCCTCCTTTCCCGCAGAGACCGTTCCTTCATCTGCACCTCCTTCCTGCAGGTAAAACCACTCGTGTCTGGCCTGGTTCTCCTAGCAAACCTCGTCAATGCCCTGAAATAAAACCCTACGCCAGCATAGTAAGCCTCAGGCAGGCTTCCTTCCTCAGGAAGGCGCTATGAGTAGTGTAGCAGACAAAAACCTCATGTCATCTCAATCTGTCAGCCTTTTTGGTGGCAACTTAGATAAAAACAGTCAACCCCAAATGTAGGCAACATGACACCTTTGGGGAGAGAGCAAGGAGGAAAAGGGCCAGTTTCTCCCCTCTTTATCTGCCATTTAACTAAAGAAATCAGGGCTATTGCACACACAGAAAAAAGTAACTCCACAGAAGGGGAGAAACAAGCCCAGAGCAGACTGCTAGGACAAAGCCCGGCCACCCACCCCGAGCTGTTTCTCTGCACCTGTTAAGTGCTCACTGCCACGGGGCTGGAACAGAGTCAGAGGCACGGCCAGAAGGTTCCGAGGTATGTCCTAGTCTACCCAGACCTGCGTACCCTTGATAACCTGGGCCGCTTTGGGCCCCACCCTGACCTCACAGTGAGATTTCGATTCCCTGGGTGAGCACCTCCGCCAGCAGCTCACAGCCACCGCCTCTCAGCACAGCCAGGTTGTTCTAGTCCTGCGTGTCCTTCTCCCAGGGATAGTCCTGTTGGCTGAGTCTTCAGGGTAACTGGGTTTTGAAATTCCCCCTCTCACCACCGCCACTACCTCAAGCCCCAAATGATGGAGAGCCCTGGCGACGACAGGGCCAAAACCCTGTTTTCCAGAGATGCCAAGAGACACTGATTGATTGATTGATTAATTAATTTTTGAACATTAAGCATCAAGTACCCAGACCCTTTCCTTCAGCAGCTCAAACCAGCGAGCAGCCCTGGGGTCCTGGGACCAGGTTATGACACTGGGATGTGGGCGGTGGCAGGGAGACTGAAAGCAAGATTTAGTCCCACGTCCCTTACAAATCAGGTCCTATGAGGTGAAGGTAAGTCACACACAATTTGGTAAAGAGAAGAGAATTTACAGATAATTAAATACATTTAGGTTAACTTCACTCTCAGTTGCATTCAAAATTAAAGAGCTTGAAATTGCCTTTTTGTGCAAACTCACTCATGTGATAATAGTTTTATTTAACCATATTCTTCCACAAAGTCATAAGGCCACACATTCATCCTGCTGAAATTTCAGAAAATGTCCTAAAAGTTTCTAGTAAGAGGAAAGTTACCCTATGAGAGAAAATGTGAACCTCAAGTGTTTAAATATAAGGAATGGCTACTAATCCACAACTTTCACAAACAAAGTCACTAAACTGAAAATAGCTGGAGACTGAGTCACCAGTTAAGCATGCACATTTAATTGGGCACTTTTACATGCATTTACTAAATTACTGAAAGGGAGTTGGCCTCTCTCATTAGCAAATAGTCTTGCTCAAAGAGTAGTACTTTCAAGTGGAGGACAATGGGTAAAAGCACTTAGTAAAATCACAAGCAAAATTGCTTTCTCTACCATCAAGAAACCATTCAATGCACACCTGAGAACAAACCAAAAATCCTAAGCCAGGTGTTTCCTCTATGGAGATCAGAGAATTTTCTAATAGGACAGGCATTTTAATGGAGAGATTTGATAATTCTAACATTGTATTAAAAAACATATACTGCAATTAGGGCTTCCCTGGTGGCGCAGTGGTTAAGAATCCGCCTGCCAGTGCAGGGGACCCGGGTTTGAGCCCTGTTCCGGGAAGATCCCACATGCCACGGAGCAACTAAGCCCGTGCACCACAACTACTGAGCCTGCCCTCTAGAGCCCGCGAGCCACAACTACTGAGCCTGCGAGCCAAAACGACTGAAGCCCGCACGCCTAGAGTCCGTGCTCCGCAACAAGAGAAGCCACCGCAATGAGAAGCCTGCGCACCGCAGCAAAGAGTAGCCCCCGCTCGCTGCAACTACAGAAAGCCCACGTGCAGCAACAAAGACCCAATGCAGCCAAAAATGAATAAATAAATTTTAAAAACCATATACTGCAATTAAAATCTGTAATATCAAAAGAAAATCTCAGTTTGCCCGAACCCAACAAACCCAGTGCCCAGTTTACTGGAATTTTTAAGAGATAGATATAGCTGAAGAGAAGAGCATCTCCAGATTTATTCCACAGAAGAAACTTCTGGGGCATGTGCTGGAATCTCACCAGCAAACAAGCTTCCAGAAGGAGGAAACTGGGGATGGGGTGGGAGGCACGGCCCTTGGCTAAAAATCATTGACCCCATGGAACTCACTAAAACAGAGAAGAAAGTTTCACCCAGAGCTGCAAAACAAAGCACTTACAGCTACCTTCAGTTAATGAGAAAATAAAAATAATCAGGAGTCCCCATTCCTGAGCATTCTGGGGTGTCCCAAGGGCCCCAGAGCCCGAACAGCACACAGTGCCATTGGAAGCTGTAATGGGAGCATTACCAAGGGCAGTCCTTTATAATCCTGACACTTGCCTTTCACTGCACAGGCAACAAGAAGTAGATCTGTGAAGAGACCCGACCCACAGGTCAAGCCCCTCGCCCCTCCCCTAAGGGAGAGACACTCCTGCCCACTCGCACGCAAGGCCAGGGGCAGGGCTGAGCTCCTCCACCCCCAGGCCTCTCTCAGCTCTGGGCTATCTGATGATGAATTTTGCCAGTAGTGAGAACAGTAGCTCCCCTCAGGGCTCAGTCTAGAAAGCAGGAAAGGTTCTGGGCTTCCTGTCCTTCCGAGACAGAGAAGGTTCTAGGGGCAAGGGTATGCAGCACGCATGGCATTTTAAGGCATGCTTTATTTATTTCTGTTTTATATACCTCGGGCACTGTGACTAGAAACAGTATCTCCTGGAGCTTGCAGTAGTAAGCTTAAAGGTCACATGGATTCCACTGTGACAAGTGCCAAAGTCTCAGAAGACAAACTCCACCAGCTAAATACAGATACATATGAAGGACTGATTCACACTCACGTCCTTAGGCTAAAAATGAAGGACAGGATATTAATGAGAGATAGTCACCCTTCTGGGGCTGAACAAGCCAGCCCCAGTACTGGGCCTCCAGGGAGCCCCTACCCAGCCTCTGCCATCAGTCCTGCCGATTCTGAGAGCTAGACAGAGCCTCGTCCCCAACTTCTAGGTCACAACCCAAGTGGAAGGACCCAGACATGCTGGATTCTGGATGTCAGAAGAGGGAGGGAATCCCATTTGTGTCTCCATACAACTTGCTTCCAATGGTATCTGGAATTATTCTCCGCTCTGAGTATGCTGTGCTGTGTAGCTCTGGGCATATCACTTGCCCTCTCTGGGGATTTTGAAACTTACCCTAAGGGCCTGTGTGCTATAATCAAATGACAAAGATTATATTTTTTTCTTCCAGTTTTATTGAGATGTATTTGACATACAGCACTGTATAAGTTTAAGGTGTACAGCCTAATGATTTGATTTACATCATGAAATTTATCACATAAGTTTAGTGAACATCATCACCTCATATAGATATAAAATTAAAGAAATAGAAAAAAAAATCTTTTTCCTTGTGATGAGAACTCAGGATTTACTCTCTTAACAACTTTCATAAATAACAGACAGCAGTGTTCATTATATTTACCATGTTGTACATTACGTCCCTAGTACTTTTTTATCTTATAACGAAGTTTGTACCTTTTGCCCATCTTCATCCAACTTCCCCTCCTCCCACCCCCTGCCTCTGGTAATCACAAATCTGATCTCGTTTTCTAAGTTTGTTTGTTCGTTCATTTTTGAAGTAAAATTGACCTACAACACTATGTTAGTTCCTGTACACAACACAGTGATTCAATATTCCATACTTTTCAAAATGATCACCATAAGTCTAGTTACACTATGTCACCATACAAGGATATTACATAGTTATTGACTATATTCCCCACATTGTACATGTCATACTGGTGACTCATTTATTTTGCAACTGGAAGTTTGTACTCTTAATCTCCCTCACCTATTTTTTCCACCCTCTAGCAACCACATGTTTGTTCTCTGTATCTAACTCTGTTTCTGTTTGTTCATTTTTGTTATGTTTTGTATTTTTAGATTCCACAAATGAGTGAAATCATACAGTATTTGTCTTTGTCTGACTTATTTCACTTAGCATAATACCCTCTGGGTCCATCCATACTGTTGCAAATGGCAAGATTTCATTCTTTATTATGGCTGAGTAATATTCCATACTATATATAGTACATATATATATATATATATATATATACTACATCTTCTTTATCCATTCATTTCTGGGTGGGCACTTAGGTTGCTTCCATATCTTGGCAGTTGTAAATAGTGCTGCAATGAACATAGGGGTGTATTTATCTTTCCTAATTAGTGTTTTTGTTTACCTTGGATATATACCCAGGAATGGAACCGCTGGATTACCTGGTAGTTCTATTCATAATTTTATAATAATGAGGAACCTCCATACTGTTCTCCACAGTGGCTGTACCAACTTACATTCCCACCAACAGTGCAGGAGGGCTCCCTTTTCTCCACACCCTCTCCAGCATTTGTTATGTGTTCTCTTTTTGATCATAGCCATTCTGACAGGTGTGAGGTGGTAGCACATTGTCATTGTGATTTGCATTTCTCTGATGATAAGCAATGTTGAGCGTCTTTTCACGTGCCTTTGGCCATCTGTAGGTCTTCTTTGGAAAAAACGTCTATTCAGGGCCTCTGCCCATTTTTTAATCAGGTTCAAATGGCAAAGGTTTTAGAGTCAGAGGACTTGTGTTTGAGTTTAGGTTGTGCCAAGTGACCTTGGATGAACTACCTGAATTTTGTGAAAGTTTCCTTTTTCTCTATAAAACGGGGTAGGGGAGGTTACCTTACAGACTATTGAGGGAAAGAAGCTGATGAAATTTTGTAGGTAAAAAAAAAACGCATTATAATTATAAAATACCCATACTCTCAAGATGAGGTTTGCAAAATGCTTTGAGCTTTTTAGAGGAAAACTGCCTTATTACATATTTCAAGATTATAAAAATGTCAGTTTTAAAGAAACAGCTAGGGAATTTTCAACACATGAAGGACATGGGAATTGGTCCCCAGGCAGTCTTGAGCTTGACTTCATCAGACCCTTCAACTGAGGACACTGAAAATCTAGAAAAATAAAAATTCAAAGGCTCTGAGATAGAAAGGGCAGTCCTCTGGGTTGATATATTTTGGGGTCTTAACTAAATAGGTGGCTTTTCCAAGTAAAGAGACAGAAGTAGGTTCACACCCTCGAAAGTTCTTGTCTCCTGGTCCATCCAGCACAAACACCCCACTGCTGTTCTGGGCCTTTCTCCCTGTCCTCCCACTTTGGAAGCGAGCTTTCTCAGTTTACTTTAAAGCCTGAGGGCAAGTCCCCACCGTTACTCCTAGTTGCCCAGCAGCCTTTCCTCCTTTGGTTTTTGTCTAAATTTTGCCTGTATCAGGCAGGCATTTTCTCTGAGTCCATCTCCACCTCTGCTCAAGGCAGGTGAGCCACATATGGAGCAGAGACTCAGCCACGAGATCACTGTACGGGAGGTCTTCCTCTGCCAGGCTTTCCCCACGCATATGTGATGCCAATCACGCTTCTTGGGAGGCAAGGAACTAGCCATCAAGGAAGATTTCCTTGGAAAGGAAGGAAATGCTTCTCCATCATCAGGAAAGTGATCCTATTTCCCCCAAATTGATTTAACCTGTATAAGTTGGAGCACCCTCATGGATAAAGCAGTGGTTTGTAAAAGAAGAGGATAGACCTCCCCCTGCAAAAAAAGTGTGTTAATACCACTGGGGGAGATATTTGCAAAACTACATCCTGCTTCTGACATTCCACCCTGCTCCCCACGGGTACCAAAGACACCAGCTTCATTCTAAGCTCTGTGGGGACTATGAAAGAAGTATAATACATGGCATCCAGGAAATAATTAGCCAACAGTGCAAATCCATGTATAATTAAGAATGAAATCCTGAAGTTCCAACTATAAATACTAGAGGAATTCAAACAAAGGAGGCAGAAAGAAGAAGGAGATGGGCTCAGATAGCTGGAGAACCATGGGAAGGGATGGAACAGAAGAAGAGAAAAAGGAGGGGTGGGTGCAGACCTCAAGCTAGCACGGGCCAGCCAAGGCCTGAGGGTGCTGGGCAGCCAGGAGAGTGGCAGGCAGGGCAAGAGGGACAGGTTTGGGAGCAGTGAGAGTGAGTCACTATGGAAGAAGCTTCAGGGTTTTTACTTCCATGGGGAATTCCAGACACCAGCCTGGAAGATGGCACCTTGGTAGAGCCTACCGTGCTGGCCCAGTGGGGGACTGATGTTCCTCAGCAAGTGTGAGAAGGCTTTGTTTGGCTGTGTGTAACCTGGGATGTTGGACAAACATTGTCATTCACCACGTGAACATCACCCCAAGCCGCCATGACAGCTAAGTAGTTTTCGTACAATCTGCTCAAATATACAGGAGTCTTCATTTGAGGGCCATCCCCTCCAGGCCCTAAAAATCATCCTGTTTCCTCCCTTCACATTTTGCAAATACTCTTTCATAACCAGAAAATCAGCAAGCCTCATTTCCACATAAAAGTGATGATTCATATCCCTTTGATCTCTGTTGGGGATTCCGGTCTATGCCGTGCTAATTCAACCTTCAGTGTAAAATTGTATACTAGTTTAAATTTAGGGTGTAGAGCATGGGTGGGCACTCTGTAAATATTTACTGATTGACTGAGCCTGTGGGAAAGGCCTAACGTGTCACCATTCTGATCCCTTGAGCAGAATTTTCTCATGAGGAAATTATTACATTAGGCTGAGAGGTAGGGGCCATTATGAGTAACTGCCATACTACCGTGGGTCAAGAGAAGAAGCTCAGTGTGACCTGGGCTGTCAGTAGCTTTTGGATATTTTAAAGAACATTTTGAAGTTCAGGCAAATAATTATCCACCGAAGTGAAAGTTTTCCACTTTTCATCACTCAGAGAAGCTCACACCCAATGCCATATTTCTTTTCACCTTTTCCCCTGTTTATCTAAAGTTTCAAATCTACTTTATCTAAAGTAGATTTATCTATAAATTTACTTCAGAAACTGCTCACCAATAAAGAAAGAAAGAGAATTCAAAGCAAAAACAGGCTGTTCTATATGGCAGAAGAAAGGAAAAATGCCCAAAGAGAAGGTAGGCAGAAAACTATCCATTGACCTTTGGCATTCTGATAAATACTGAAATACCATTAGAAGACTCATGATTTGTGCTTTACACTCCAAAACATCCAATGCAACAAAATTGTCTATGGCATTTTGCAACTGATGTGAGCTTATCTGATCCAGAAAATATAAATTTGAGTACAATTAATCCTAAGGTTAACCTAGATTGAGAGGTTAGTGGAAATTAAAAAATAGGGATCCTTTTTAATATCTAAGAAAAGTGGAAAAATCCTTCCTTAAATATCTGTGGTATCTGAAACAGGTTTATGTAAATAGGTCAGAACAAGTCTTCTTACAAAGATGTCTACCTCATTGAGATGCTTCCTGTGGGTGTGCACGGATGGTGGGGTAGTAAGGCCACTCACAGTAGGGTGACAGGCTTTGGGGACAGATAGATCTGGCCTGAATCACAACTCTACCACTTACTGGTTGTACGACTTTGGGCAAATTTCTTAACCTCTTTGCACCTCAGTTTCCTTACCCATTAAAATGGGGATGATAAAGAGTGTCTTATTATTAAAATGAAATTTTTAAATGCAAACACAATCCTTGGCAATGGTGTGTCCACCAGACATGGCAGAAGAGGGGCTCACTTTATCCAACAGGGCTAGAGGGTCCCAGGGCAGAGACCAAAGTCTGTGTCTTCAAGCCCAGTAAGTCCAGGTCCTGGACTTGCCTATGAGCAATCACTACCAACCCCAATTTAACCATCTTCTGCAGGTGACGAGTAGATCATGGATGTACTACAAGTTCCTGTATCCATTCCAGACCATTAGCTTATCTATCAGCCCGCCAGAGAAGATATTAAGTCTGTGAACCACAGGTTAGGGGTCAAACCCTCATCCTGGGAACCAGTAAGTGCTCTCTGGCTAATGCCAACTAACAAGTCACCATATTTTCAAAAGGAAGGAGCAGAACTAGACGAAAATAAAATTCCTATTTGTGTAGCTCTACAGTTTATCACAGGCTTGTGATTTAAATACATGACCTCAGTAATTCCTCAAACATGTCACAATGGCTTCCCTGGTGGTGCAGTGGTTAAGAATCTGCCTGCCAATGCAGGGAATACGGGTTTGAGCCCTGGTCCGGGAAGATCCCACACGTGACGGAGCAACTAAGCCGTGCACCACAACTACTGAGCGCACGTGCCTGGAGCCCGTGCTCTGCAACAAGAGAAGCCACCACAATGAGAAGCCCGCGCACCGCAACGAAGAGTAGCCCCCGCTCGCCACAACTAGAGAAAGCCCGCACACAGCAACAAAGACCCAACATAGCCAAAAGAAAAAAAAAAAAACATGTCACAAAGTGCATTGGTGTTGACATGGAAACCAATCTGTAATTTACTGTTTACAAAGTGTGTCCTTAGACATTACCTCATTTGGTACTTATGACAGTTCTGTGAGTTATTATTAATGCCATGGAGGAGTCTGAGGCCTGGAGACCCACCCTGGGCCAGGCCTAGAAAAGGCTCTAGGAATACAGAGAAACAAGGCACCTGTCACAGAGCTGGATGGCTCCTGATCCGTTTTGCCCCATTGACAGACGCTCTGCAAGTCCTCTCCCATCCAAAGAGAGCCTTAAAGAAATTTGCATTCCTCTCATAAACTCTTTGGTGGCAAAGTCAAGATTTCTCTTGCAATTTCAGTGTAACATCCAGCTTTCTACGGGGAGTCAATAAATAGACTGATGGGTGATATTAATGATAGATGGAGGGAAACGGTCTGTATTTTCTAAATTGGGAAAAATATCCTTGGCTATAATCTCCTTGGCATTTTCTATCATCTTACTATTTAGAAGTAAGTGGCTTGTGGGATCTTAGTTCCGTGACCAGGGATCGAACCCAGGCCCTCGGCAGCGAAAGCACGGAGCCCTAACCACTGGACCGCCAGGGAAGTCCCAACATAGCACTTTAGACATGAACACATCCAGCCCCTGCTGAGTCCGAGAACAACTCCCACTCTCAGCTCACATCACCCTAAGATGCTACAACTGCACATCGACATTGTGTGGTCCATACCACCTACAAAAAACACTGGGCACAAAACCACATCAAATGATGCCATGGCTAGGTTAGCTGGCTAAGTGAATGGCTTGGTTTCTCAGCAAAAGAACAGCTGGCACTGTTTAAGGAAACTGAAAAAGTGGAACCCTCCTTGAATAGAATCCTCTACCTCAGACCCTCTTGAACGCCACGATTTGATTTCCATGAGCTCAACCTTTTTATCTAAATATGTTCTGTTTAGAAGGCTGCTCTTTATTCTCGGATACGGACCTTCCCACGTTTTTGGGGTTAAAAAGTCTTTTCTTAAATGATGGCAATGATGGGAGATGACAGGGCTTTTTTAATGCCTTATTTGAAAAACTTAAAATTTGGCAATCCTATGTTGGACTTCCTGATTTGTTTTTTACTGCTCTCATTGACATGACTAAGTAAACAGTACACAAATACATGCCTGGAGTGACTGTGCAGAAATGGGGCAGTTTTTTCAAAGCTTCTATCTCTTCTACCCCAGAGGGACTGGAAAGAGGCTGACTGATAACATCACCTCCCTCTCCTCATATTACATAACACAGCATCTGTGGTACAACTGATTGATGACATGGACACCCAGCAAGGAGCAAAGATCAGAAAGTAATGACTCTCAATAGACTGGCTGACTAACACCATAAAGATTCAGTGCAATTCAACACTCTAAATTAGATTGGGAGGGAAATAAAAACAAGATGGAGATTAAGGCACATTTTTTTTACAGCTTATTCCCAGGAGGATTGTGTTCTATTTTTTAAAAATATTTATTTGTTTATTTAAATTTTATTTGGCTGCGTCGGGTCTTAGTTGTGGCATGCGGTATCTTTAGTTGCGGCATATGAACTCTTAGTTGCGGCATGTGGGATCTAGTTCCCCGACCAGGGATTGAACCTGTGCCCCCTGCATTGGGAGCGCAGCGTCTTAGCCACTAGACCACCAGGGAAGTCCCAAGACACATTTTAAAGAAAAGTGAGAAACAAAGCAACAGGCAACCACTGGCAGCCACAGAAGACCATGAGACCATGTTTAAACCAGCATGGTTATCCAAAACATAAGAGCAGCCATAGAAAAGTCAAATGTGAAGACCCCCTAAATTCTCTTCTTAGAATAATCATCAGCAAAAGCTTAGCAAGGCCATGTGAGGCTCAGAGACCTTGGTCAAGTGATATGGAGAATGGGAAACACTCCTAAGGAGAGCAACAAATATCATAGTCCCAAATGTTGTTTGGGAAAAATGCTTCACAGAGGCACAGGTGTGAGAGCTGGTTTTTCATGGGGTGAGAGAAAGGAAGGGGTGGGGCCCTTAACAAAGCTTTCCAGACAGGAAGTCCCGTCATGAAGGGCAGGGTTCCTCTCTGATGCCCAAGGGCGAGAACAAACAGAGCTGGGGCTGGGGTGCAGGAGACAGGATTCTATGGGTAGAGATGCTGAAAGGTGTATCAGGAAGGCCGGGAGCTTTCCCTGGAGACCAGGGAAAGCACAGCAAGCTTTCCCATGCAATTCCAGCACGTTGTGCCCAGAGAGCAGGTGAAGAGCCTGAGGCCAGCGCTCCTCATTTTTTAATGTCCCCACTCTCCCTTCATAGAATGACCTTCAGGGGACACCCTCCCCCTCATGCAGCCTCTTCTCAGGCTCAGAGCTGCAGGACAGAGAAGAAAAATATTTGCCCCAAAAAAATCCACATAATGCTTTAGGATCTCCATGTGAAGTTGTTGCCTAAACAAGACTGGTTCTTAGCAGCCTTAGAAACAGAATCGAATATCTAAAATAGATCACCTTCGTAAAAAATGAGGCTGAAGCTCTTTCCATACTGCGAAGAAACACTAAGTGAAAGAAGACAAGGTTCCAAGTAGCATGTATCGTTTGCTACCGTTTGTGTAAAAGGGAAAGATAATCATAATGGATTTGCTAATAGATGTTATAAAATATCTCGGCTGTGCCTGGAACACCTCTGGAGGATGAAGAAATCAGTAACACTGGTGCCTCTAAGGAATAAAACTAGGCGGTAGGAGTCTGGGGTGGACAGAGATGTATTTACTACTTCACTTTTGTGCCTTTTGAATATTTTCTTTCATCATGTAAATGCATTACCTATTAAAACAATTTTTAAAATTAAAAACACTGAAAAGTTTAAAATGTAAAATAAAAACAAGATAGTCTTTCTGCAGCAAACCAAACACCCTTGTTAATCTGGACAGCTGTCTTCCTGGCACACACCAGATGCTCAGTTTGTTGAACTTAATGAAGCTCCACTCAAAGACAACAAAAGAAAATCAGAAACCAGGCAAACCCAAGGGTATCAGTGTTCCAATGCTCTAATAAGCTCTTTACCTGTCTGCTACTTAACTATTGCAAAAGATCAGAAAATGGGTCCTTGGGTCACAAGCCCTGCACCCAACCGGGTCCAGTGCGCAAGCTTCATGGGTAACAATAGGTCTGGTGGCCTGTCCACACCAGCCATTTTATAAATAGAAAATGTTTAATCCAAAAACATGATGCCTTGGAACCAAGACCTCAAAAACAAACAAGCAGATATGAAAATGATCCCGATGGGAGATAATGTCAGCACCTGCAGGGTATCAATGCAGAAATAGCAGCATGAGGGTTAAAAACAACACGCACCGGCCAAAAAGGTTGGAACGTGCAGAGCTGTGATAAAATCCTAACGCCAGATCACATCAAGAGGCAGCCTGAACTCCCTGTGCTCTGTTCTAGGGACAGCGTAGCCCAAGATGAAACAGGAAGGCTTAAACACCCCTTGCCCCAGTCACCTATGCTCTTAAATTGGTCAAAGAGTACTCAAAACCCACACTGCAATGAAAACCGGAATACTGTAAGCAGTAGGTTAGAGCAGAAATTCTGCCACATGAATTCCATTATATTGGAAGGCTCTCTCTCCTAGGGCTTTTCAAAGAGCCAGGTTTTAGGCAAAGAACAAGTCAGACTTCACCCCAGTCTTCCATAGGACCAAAGAAATTATTTCGTGCTCTGGACAGAAGCTTGGAACAAGGGCAGTGGGGCACAACTACACTCTTCGTGGGCCCTGCCAGAGATTCCCAGGAGGAAGGCGGAAGTGAAAGAAGTAAGGAATAACAGCAAATAAGAAGCCCTTTCACCAAGACATTATGAGAAAAGAGAACAAGAGGGAGAGAGAAAGGGGCCCTTATTAATACACAAAGAAACTAAAACAATTATTCTAAGATGGCTGAGTTCCAGAATGTCCTAAACAAAAAACCCAAACTCGGAATCAACTCTTAGGAAGGTGCCAATCAATAAATAGTGATCATCTTTGCTGCATTCTAGAAAACATGTAAAAACAGAGAAGGGAAAACCCAAAGTGACCAGATTCCTGCAAGAAATAAAGGTGACAGGTATCTTCTGATTAAAAGGGAATGGGATGGCAGACTGAGAGTAGATATTTATCAGAACCCTGAAGGTGATAAAGAGAATGAAGGTGAAAGTAGAAAAGAAAGGGAATTTCCCCAACTAGAAGGAGAGGAAAAGACCATTCCGCTGCATGTCCCATCTGGTTTATTTCAAGCTCAAGAAAAGAACAGGAAAAATGCAGTAAAATTAGTGAAAGAGCTAGATTACCAGCAAGAATCAGTCACACCCTTGTGTTTCTGCCAGGCAAGCCAGGCTTTGCTGGTGCTCCCCCTGCTCCAGTGACTAAGTAACTTACTTCAGTGCATTTGACACACGATCCCTGAACTTCCAAAAAGCACTTAATACAGTGGCTCATGAAATTTTAATCTAAAAATGTTCACCCATTTATAATCACGCTGCAGCACACTGACAACTGGGAAATAGGGCCGAACAGAGGGAATAGATATTTGGAAGGATGCCGTGGAGATTGGTATCATCAGGGACTTGGTTTATCACTTTGAGGGATTCCCGCCCCCCTTTTAAAGAGAATGAGATTTGGAGTCTAAGAAGAGTGTAATTACAACTAGAGGACTAACAGAGAAAATGAATTACCTGATTCAATAAAAGACAAACATAAGAAATAAAATGCGATGTGACTTGGAAAACCCCACAGACATATGTGCTAAATACAATGAAATCCGAAATATGTTTAATGAACTGGGGCAGAGGAAGCAGGGGAAAAAATTAGCTCCTGATAGAAAATACTGGGTGGTAGGTATGAAGAAAAGCTGCATAAAAAGGCAACAGAAGATCGTATTTGGCAAATCTATAGTGCTTATGCCTCAGATATAGTAATCTTCAAAACAACCTTCTAATCTAAGTACCATTATTATTTCTGTTTTATAGGTGAACAACAGAGGCACGGAGAGGTTAAGTAACTTGCCCAAGGTTACAGCTAGTAAGAAGCAGGGCTAGGTTTCAAATCCAGGCACTCTGGCCCCAAAATCTGTGCTCTTAACCTCTCTAGACTTCCCTAGAATTTCAACACAGAGAGCGAGATAAGTAGTCTAGGAGTGAAATACAGGTCATACACTGGCTAGATCCAGGGTCAACAGATCATGGTTCTGTGATGACCAGTCAGTCCTGTGACCTCCCCAGGCCTTCGTTTCCTCACCTGTGCATTGAGAAGACGGATTAGATGAGCTCTATCTAAGGTGTCTTCAGCTCTAAAATGCCGCAAGTTCATGCAACAATCAGCAGTATATCTACAGGTCTGCTTTCTGACGGGTTATTCAAAGGTTAATTCATCCTAAAACAAGCAGCAAATTTGCTATTAAGGTTCTTCCTTTGCCTCCTGACCTTCAGAAGATTATTCCTCTTGTTATATAATAATACATATAATTATATATTATATATATAATATATAACATATATATTACTCTAATAATAATAGATTATTCCTCTATTATGCCTCTACTCAGGCAAATGACAGAGGGTAGTGAAAGGGGTACTGCATGGTTTTTCTTTTGGATTCTACTTCGTGTGGTTGCAATGAAATGGCCCTCGAAAAGCTCTGGGCCAGATCACATTAACTCTGCCAAACCTACAGTCCCACCCAGGCACCTCTCAGGAGTCTGATTTTGGAGCCTGCCTTTGGATCTGGTTACTGGAATGCAGGTGAAACTGACACACTGGAGGTGAAGCAACCAAAGGAGAGGAATCAGAAAGATTAAAAGACACACCCAGCCCACAGTAGTTCAAATTAAGGAGTTTCATAATGGCTAAATAAACCTTATCTTCTTGGTATGGTCCGTTCTCTTTGCTAACACGCACTCTTGAGAGTTGAGACTACAAGTTCATTGTGGATGAATTGAACACCCACTTTCAAACTAATGAGCCCCCAGCAGTATTCTTCTCAAGGTAGGCATTAAAGGTCAGAGTGCATCTGTGAATGGAGAAGGGCCTTACAGGTGGGTCATGCAGTCCTCCCTTACGAGTCCCTTCTAAGCATCCCTGGCAGGTGGCTATCACCTGGCCTCTGCCTAGTCACTTCCAAGGTCGAGGTGTTGTCTGCCTCGCCTAGCAGGGCCTGCGCTGCTGGACAGTTCTCACTGTGGGGAAAGACCGCGAAGCGCCTAGAACAGTGCCTGGCACGTGGGCGAGCTAAATAAGTGTGCCTCCGAGTGGGTCAAAAGCTGCCTCCGTACAACTTGAACCCATCATTCCTGGGTGCCCCCCTGGAGCCCAGAAACGCAGAGGCCCCTCGGATATTCGGGGCTGTAATCAGGTCCCTCGGCCCTCTCCTTGCAGATGCCGCTCCCGGATCTCCATCACCAAGGCTGGAAGAGCCCCTCCCCACACCCCAGTGGTCCCAAGAGTGCGCACTGATGGAGGGATGGCCGGTAGGGAGGCCGCAGTCGGGGTTGTCCCCATCCTCGGTATCTGAGGCTGAAGGGTACAAAGGGCTTTCAGGAAGGCGTATCCCACCCGATGCGGTCCAGGCTGCCTCCCTCCCCGCCGGCCCTGGGGACCACCGCGGCGCCAGCTGACAGGCCCCCCGAGGATCCGGGGCGCTCAGGCTGCGGTGCGATGGGCCGAGCCACGACAGCGACCGCGGGGCTCAGGGGTTTGGCCCGACTGATCGGGGGCTCAGTCGCGGCTTAGCGGAGCTCACTCCGCCGTGGCTTTACCTGCGTGTGGTTGACTACTGCGGCCCAGTTCGCCCCCAGTCGGGTTCCCACAGCTCAGCGGCTGCCGCCGGCGCTCATGGAAATGCAGCCGGAACCCCCGGCCAGTGCAGCTCCCGCCGCTACCGGCCCCGCCCAAGCAACTGCCGCCACGCCCCTGACGACTGCTTCTGCCACGCCCCTAACACGGAAACCCGCCCGTTCATTGGGCCGCCCAGCCGCTGCTCTACTAGCCCCGCACTTCCATTGTACCCGGAGGGTAACCCATTGGTCAACGGAGCTGCTCCTCAGAGCGGAGGCGGAGCCCTTAGCGGAGAGCTCCACGACAATTGGTTATTTTTGACGTCTTTAGCCCGTAGGCCGAGACACTATAGGATAAAGCCAGCCCGGAGGGGGCAGGGAAAAGAGAGGAGGGCTACTAGAGGGGTCTTGTTTGATGTTGACTGAGGCGGGGTGCAAAGAGGGAGGCGATTGTGACCGCAAGCTGGGTTGGGCGATTGGGTAATGTCAGGTGTCGTGTGGGGTTGGGAGGAGGGAGGCCGACTGGTAGTTCAGCTGCCGGGTCTGATGGCTCCAGGCCGACAGGTGGACTCACCTGTAGTCCAGGACACCAGGGGCCAAATTTGGAGTCGTGTCCCGGGAGAGAGGTGTCAGGTTAGTGAGTCACCAAGCCTCAAGGAGAGGAAAGGATGAAGAGGCAGGGTCTTCTGGCCCCTTCCAGCTAGGAAAGGGTGATGGGGCCGTGCCAGGCAGTGTGGACCTCAGTTATTGTCCCACTGTTCTTTCAGCCCTTAAGACGACCTTCGCCCAGTTGGAGGCAGCCTGGAAGAATGTAGCCTTTGGAATCATATCTAGAATTGAACTCGGCCTTGAGCAAGTCACTTAACCTTTCTGCATGCATCCTGATTTTTTTCATTTGGCAACTGGGAGTAACAATAGTAGTTGATGAGAAGATTAAATAACTCCGGTAAACGCTAAGAGTGCCTGGCACTCAGTAGGCATTCATTCAAGACTAGTTCCCCACCCACTTACACACTGGTTTATGGAATTAGGTCCAGTTCTAAAATTCTGAGTCTGAAACTGCTTTTGCAATGGCATGTGCTTTTACCATGAATAGAACACTTGACTGTCCTGAAAGGCAACTGCTCTAGGGCAGACAGGGCCACCCTACCAAGAGCAGGGGTTGAGATGAGAGTAGCCATTTGGCCAGAGAAGGGAAGTGGTATTTGTATCAATGTTAAATTTTTTCCAACACATTTCAGGATTATGACAAGAAAAAATGGAGCTTCCTTTTTCCTGTTCACCCATCCAAGTGTCCAATGGCTCATGTTTCATCCTTTTGAAAGCTGATCAGCACTGGACCAAAAACCACTGCATAAAAATCTATCTGTCAGGAACTCCTGAAGCCCATTGCCCATTCTGAAGGTGTGGAAGTCCTAGAATGTGAACAGAAATAGACTCTCAAGCCTGAATTTAGCCCCAGACCCTTTGAATCTGCCTTTGAGAGAACCCACACCTGTGGTGTTCTAGGGTGAAGGAGGAGAAAGAATCCTTTGCCATTGCTGTATCTTTGTCATTCCATTGTCAAAAAAAATTTTTTTACCTCAGCATTTATTTATTCCTCTATATTCTCTTCTATTTTAGGAAAGAAAAACCCAAAGGATTTTAGTGAGGGACGCCCATAGTTCCGACTCTGTGTTAAAACATTTTGGGCTTCCAGAAAAAAGCTTTAGATCTGTGGCCAGTGGAATGTGTGTGTGTGCACGTGTGTGTGTGCACGTGTGTGTGTGCACGTGTGTGCTCATGCACTTGGTTCTGCTCCACAGTTTTCCAGTTGTTGTGTCTTTAAATAGTACTGCTTGGTGGCCATACATACGTCTGCACGCATTCTGGGGAAACAGGTTTGCTCCTGCTTGTGTTTGCTGAAGGAGACTGAGATGTCTTGTTAGGCCTTGAAAAGCATGTAGTGGCTCCTGATATCCAGGAAGATTTCTCCAGCTTGATTCAGAGCCACAGAAAGCAGCTGTTGGGAGTAGATTGCAGATGGACTTATCATTGTGCAAATGGATTTTTCCACCCATGTCAGGAACACAGGTTCAGCCAAGAGTTCCAGAAAGGGATGTCCATCCAATTCGGGAATTCTAAAGCACAATTGTGTCACCGAGGCTCAAAGGGAGGTGCAGAATGAGGCCAGGCAGAGGAGAAAGAGGGAAAAGACACGTGCATCTTCTCCTTTGCAGCTCTGGCTGGTTTAAATAACCATTACCATTTGCAACACATAGAACTGTTTCCTTATTGGTCTCTGGTTTCTGTTTCCTCTCCTCTGCTTTGGCTCTTGCCATATTCTGTTGAATCATACTATTTCCCTCTATAAAGAGTTTCTGTGGGAGGCCATTTAGGAGACAGAATGGACTCAAGTTTAGTAGCCTGTTGGGACTGAGGATTTGGTGAGGCTTGGCTTGGGATAACCAGTGGTTAGGACGTGGCTATGAAGTACACTTCTGAAAGCATGAGAGTGCCTTGTTATAAAGGGAACAAGGGAGGGGGTGTGCACCCACTCACGTTCTGGAATGACTAAAGCTCCATCAATTTACCGAAGTAGAAGTGGCTCTAAACTCACCTGGGGCCTCTCAGCAGGATTTGCCAAAGTCCCGGAGGTCCTCAGAGAGATAGCAAGCAGCAGAGGTCAGAGAAGGCAGTGAGCTCTATTTATTCTTTCCTAGCAAAATCAGTGATTCACTCAGCCTGTCATTTTCATTATTCGGTATCCTTAGTGAATGATTGAGAGCAATGGGCTTTGGCCCCTCTGCTGCTGGGGCTTGAATCCTGACTCCGCCTCTCCCAGCCTTGTGAACTTGGGGAAGTACCGCACCTCTCTGTGCCCCCTTTTTTCCATAAAATTCAGATGACAGTATTTGTGCTTCCCTCATGGGGTGCTGTGAGGAGCAAATGAGTTAATAGATGTAAAGTGCATCAAACAGTGCCTGCCACATATCTAGCTCTTAATAAATGTTTGCCCTAGTTATTGTAGGAACCCATTTAAGAATCTTTCTCGGGGCTTCCCTGGTGGCTCAGTGGTTGAGAGTCCGCCTGCCGATGCAGGGGACACGGGTTCGTGCCCCGGTCCGGGAAGATCCCACATGCCGCGGAGCGGCTGGGCCTGTGAGCCATGGCCGCTGGGCCTGTGAGCCATGGCCGCTGTGCCTGCGCGTCCGGAGCCTGTGCTCCGCAACGGGAGAGGCCACAACAGTGAGAGGCCCGCGTACCGCAAAAAAACCCAAAAGAATCTTTCTTTCTTTAGGGACTTACCTGGTAGTCCAGTGGTTAAGACTCTGCACTTCCAATGCTAGGGGGTGCGGGTTCGATCCCTGGTCGGGGAACTAAGATCCCACATGCCTTGTGGGAAGGCCAAAAAAAAAAAGAAATATAAAACATCTTTTTTTCCTCTAAGTGCTAACTCATTTTCTAAGTTCTATCCCTCAGAAGTAGTGGTCACAGGATTTAGGATTTGGTTTTATGTAGACTTTATTTTTAAACATAGTTTTAGATTCACAGTAAAATTGGGCAGCAAGTACAGAAAGTTCTCATTTACCCATTGCCCCAATGCATGCAGGATTTTTTTACTAGTCATATCTACCACCTAGTGAGAGAAGCTTTTCCTTCAGAATACCCTTACCAGAGAGGGTTCAGAGGACTGAGTTAAGGTTTTTTTTCATATTCTTTTCCGTTATGGTTTATTACAGGATATTGAATATAGTTCTCTGTGCTCTACAATAGGAACTTGTTTATTCATTCTATATGTAATAGTTTGCATCTGCTAATCCCAAACTCCCAATCCATCCCTCCCCTACTCCCCCTCCCCCTTAGCAACCACGAGTCTATTCTCTATGTCTGTGAGTCTGTTTCTGTTTTGTAGATAAGTTCATTTGTGTCATATTTTAGATTCCACATATAGGTGATATCATGGTATTTGTCTTTCTCTTTCTGACTTACGTTACTTAGTATGATAATCTCTAGGTCCATCCATGTTGCTGCAAATGGCATTATTTCATTTTTTTATGGCTGATTAATATTCCATTGTATATATGTACCATATCTTCTTTATCCATTCATCTGTTGATAGACATTTAGTTTGTTTCCATGTCTTGGCTATTGTGAATAGTGCTGCTATGAACATAGGGGTGCATGTATCTTTTCAAATTATAGTTTTGTCCAGATATATGCCCAGGAGTGGGATTGCTGGATCATATGGCAACTCTATTTTTATTTTTTTGAGGAAACTCCATACTGTTTTCCATAGTGGCTGCACCAATTTACATTCCCACCATAAGTTAAGGTTTTTGAGACCAGACCTCGTCAGCATAATCACTCTGAGGGAAATGGGAAAGTCTGTGGCTGAGAGAATAGTGATAAAAGCTGCAACCTGGGTGTTCATGAGATTCCCCTCAAGGCCTGAGATACCTTAGGCTCTGAGGACTCCAAAATTGTCACTTTATTGTCACACCGAGTGCTGCCTGTGTGTAAAGTCTAGGCAGTGAGCTCAGAATGCCCCAGGGCCAGTCCTCCTGGATAGCTTCTGATTGATAAAGAGATGAAGTTTGTTTAGAAGTTCTAAGTGCCAGCATGCAGTAGTTCCACGAGAACAAACTATGGTGAAATTCAAGGGTTTAGCCTCTTTTGTTATTAGGAAAGCTTCCTTCTGGCTAGTCAAACAGTGCTGAACAATAACCTTGTCTGTGATTGGGGCTGCTTCCTTAAACCTACATGTGAAGTTGTCTATAGTAAAATCATAGGGTGGTTTTATGCCCAGGACAGTCGTGGTTTATGCCTACTGCCCTGGCAAAATTTGAATAGTGTCCCCAAAATTTGAAAGAGTGTCTTTCACTCTCAAATGGTCTCAGTTTGAAAGATAAATTGGGTGGTAACTTTTACACTTACATACATAGGACCCAGGACTGAAAATTCTCATGTAACACACACACACACACACACACACACACACACACACACACACAAAGCTGTTGCAGCCTTATAATGTCTGCAGAGTGTCAGACAGGTGGTTGGCTAAAGATGACTACTTAGTCACCATGCATTCCTTTTCTTGACGTCATCCTTAATTACAGTAATAAAAATTGAGTTGTTCATGCTGTTAACTCAAGAGGAATCAGTAAAACTTGCGCATTAAGTAAGTGCTTTACAATCCTTTCCTGCATAATTTCATGTTCTTGAGCCATTTTTAAGCTGTTTACATCCTACCAGAGATCCCTATATTGTTTTACCATATATTTGAGTTAACAAGAAAGTAAATATTTTTACTGAGCAAGACATTTAGTATTAGAGAGAGAGAACCAGGAAGTGAAGTCCCATCCCTATATAGGGCAAGGGGAAATACTTGAAGAGATGACAAAAAAGGACTGAGCAGTGAGCAATAAAGTGTAATCAACATGAACAATTATTCTGAGGAGGGAACAATTTCTTCTGATTTCGATTCTTAGAGATATGAACTGGCCCTTGAAGGTCTATGGGCTGAAGTCAGGCTGGGGTGGCATGACATTCCAGTTGGGGGAGGACAACAGGGACAGAGGCCTCTAAGTGGAAGAATACAAGTTGATTTGTCCAGAGAAGAGTCCAAGTGGAGAATCAATAGGCGAGAAGATGAAAAGATACAGTGGGCCCGTGACAGAGGCCAGTTAATATTTCATCTAAGTTGATAGCTTCCTCTTAGCTGCCTGAGGATTTGGCTATCCTAGCTCAGTGCATGGCGTGCCCCAGGCATCCTAAGCTCCAGGCACCTGCATATCACGTTCATCATTTTGACCCTATCTCTTTACTACCTGCTTATTATTTACTTAATATATTGTTTCATTAAATTCATTCATTTTTTTATATTAAATACCTCTGTATCATCCTAAATCAATGGTTCTCAACTGGGGGCAGTTTCACCCGGCAAGGGACATTTGGCAATGTCTGGAGACATTTTTTGGTTGTCAGAACTGAAGGGAGTGGTGTTGGTATCTAGTGGGTAGAGGCCAAGGATGCTGCTACACAGAACAGCTCCCACAATGAAGAATTATTTGGCCCAAAAGGTCAGTAGTGCTGAGGTTGAGAATCCCTGTGGACCTAAGTAATACCATCTATGATATAGCAAGCTTAGTGTGCTGGTTATAGTTATTCTACTCTACATTAAAATAATTTCATAACTATTAAATTTTAAAATGTTCTTTCACGTGCTACTTGATCCAAACAGATATTTGTACACCCATGTTCATAGCAACATTCACAATAGCCAAAAGGTGGCAACAACCCAAATGTTCATTGATGGATGAATGGATAAACAAAGTGTGGTATATACATACTATAGAATACCATCCAACCTTTAAGATGAAGGAAATTCTAACACATGCTACAAAATGGATGAACATTGAAGCCGTTATGCTAAGTGAAATAAGCCAGTCACAAAAGGACAAATATAGTATGAGTCCACTTATATGAAGAGCCTAGAAAAGTCAAATTCATAGAGACAGAAAGAATAGTGGTTACAAGGGACCACGGGAAGGAGGTAATGGGAATTATTATTTAATGGGTACAGAGTTTCTGTTTTGCAGGATGAGAAAGTTCTGGAGATGAATGGTGGTGATGGTTGTACAAAAATGTGAATGTGCATAATACCACTGAATTGTACATTTAAAAATGATTGAGAAGCATGAAAGTTTTTGATTTTGAAGTCCAATTTATTTATTTTTGCTTGTGCTTTTGGTATCATATTTAAGAAGACTCTACCTAGCCCAAGATCCATGAAGATTTACTTGCATACTTTCTTCTAAGAGTTTTATAGTTTTAGCTCTTACATTTATGTCTATAATCTATTTTGAGTTAATTTTTGTGTATGATGTGAGGAAGATGCCCAACTTCATTCTTTTGCATGTGAATATCCAGTTGTCCCACACCATTTGTTGAAAAAACTATACTTTTCACCATGAATGTCACCCTTGCTTGTCAAAAATCACTTAACCAGAAATGTATAGGTTTATTTCTGGACTCTCAATTCTATTTCATTGATCTATATGTCTATCATTATGCCAATATTACACAATGATTACTGAAGTTTTGTAGTAAGTTTTGAAATTGTTAAGTGTGAGTCCTCCAAATTTGCTCTCCTTTTTCAGGGTTGTTTTGGCTATTCTGACTACTCTAATGAATTTTTCACTTCACTTATTGAACTTTTGACTCCAGAATTTCCATTGGTTCTCTTTTATAATTTCTCTTTACTGAGATTCTCTATTTAATGAGACAGTGTCATCAGACCTTCCTTTACTTCTTTAAACACAGTTTCCTTTAGTCCTTTGACCATATTTATAACAATTATTTTGAAGGCGTTGGTAAGTCTGACAACTGGGCCCTCTCAAAGGCAGTTTCTGATGCCTGATTTTTGTGTGTATAGGTCATACATTCCTATTTCTTTGTACGTACCGTAATTTTTGTTGTTGAAAACTGGATATTTTGGGTAATGTAGTAACTTTGGATATGGATTCCTCTCCCCTCTGGGACTTGTTGTTATTGTTTGCTTGTTTGTTTGTTTAGTGACTTTGCTGGACTATTCTAGTGAAGACATATGACATACAGCAGTGTTAATTGTTTTTATTATGTTGTACAACTCTCACTTTTCTTGCTAAGATTTAGTAGATTTTCTTGAATAAATGTTTCTTAATTTACTGTGTGCTCTTAAAACAAATTTCAGAGACTACAAATTGTTGCATTTGGGGTTTTAATTTTTTTAAATAGTTTTCACCAATTATGGTTGTTTCACTGGGGAGAGGGTTCATGGAGCTCTTCATGGCACCATTCCAGCAGTCATATGCTCTGTTATGATTATATATCATCAAGTACTATCTTAGTCAAGTTAGTCTGAAGGCAGTGTTCAGGGTAATTTAGTGTGGGAGAGACTGGAGCCAGGTAGAAGAGAGAGTAGGCAATTGATTAGCCTAGGTGTAGTGATAAAGATATGAACTTGACAGAGGGAGTAAAAAGGAAAAGCAAGGAAGGAGTGACGTGATTACAGAAAGATTCGTCAGGACTTCCTGCAGGTTAAATCTGGGGTGCAAGGGGAAGGGAAGGGTCAGAGAGGATTCCAAGGTGATGGTAATATGGAGGAGGAAAGACAAGTCTTATTTAGGTCTGGTGAGATTGTGGTAAAAGATATATGCAAGGAAAAGGGCAAATAGTACATTGGGACTAAAAAGGCAGGATTGGAGATTAGGGGAAAGGTTGAGTTTTGTAGGCAAGGGTTTTTATTTATTTATTTTTATTTTTCACTGCACTGGGTCTTCGTTGCTGCGCACAGGCTTTCTCTAGTTGTGGCGAGTGGCAGCTACTCTTTCGTTGTGGTGCGCAGGCTCCTCACTGCGGTGGCTTCTCTTGTTGTGGAGAACAGGCTCTAGGCGTGCGGGCTTCAGTAGTTGTGGCGCACAGACTCAGTAGTTGTGGCACGCAGGCTCAGTAGTTGTGGCACATAGGCTTAGTTGCTCTGTGGCATGTGGGATCTTCCCAGACCAGGGCTCGAACCCGTGTCCCCTGCATTGGCAAGCGGATTCTTACCCACTGCACCACCAGGGAAGCCCAAGGTAAGAGTTTTTGAGTCAAACTTTTTTTTTTTTTTGCGGTACGCGGGCCTCTCACTGTTGTGGCCTCTCCCGTTGCGGAGCACAGGCTCCGGATGCGCAGGCCCAGCGGCCATGGCTCACGGGCCCTGCCGCTCCGCGGCATGTGGGATCTTCCCGGACCGGGGCACGAACCCATGTCCCCTGCATCGGCAGGCGGACTCTCGACTACTGCAGCAACAGGGAAGCCCCCGTGGCTTCATACTTTTAAGTTTGTATTTCCGTTGAGAGAGACGAGGAGAGCGCAGGCACGTGGTCACAGAGATCAAAGGGGCAGGGAGTGGTCTTGTGGTGCCCATTGCTGTAGTTTTGTCTCTGCCCCTGCTGCTCCAGTGGACCGGCTCTGACAAGGTCACCGTAACTGCCACATCTGGAAGTCGGCTTTCAGTCCCCCTTTCTTGACTTCTTGGTAGCCTGGGACTCTGGTGGCAGGAACCTCTGCTTTCCCTACCTCCCCCATTAGTCTGTATTGTGGACTCTCCTTCCTGTGTCTGACTCTTCAGCCATGAGTTCTGTCCTAAACCCTCTGCTCCTCTCCCATACACTCTTGCCAAGGGTTTCATCCTCTCCCAGTAGCTTAAGTGGCGGCCAGGCTGCCTTTCAAAATGCAATTTTAATCAACCGATTCCCTCGTTAAAACCCAGGAATGGTTTCCATTACCTAAGTGATAACATTCAAACTCTTACGGAGGCATAGGATGTCCTTCAGCATCTCTTTACACCTCCACCTCCAAACCACCTTCCCTCTCCAGCCTTCCCTCCACCCATTCCCCTTCACACCTCCCTGTCAGCCAGTTACATCATCACCATTTCTGGAATGTGCCATGCTATTTGTTGCTCCCATACCTTTGACCGCATCTGGAACACCTACCTATACACTTCTCCACCTGGAAAACCCTACTCATCCTTTGGGACACTGCTGCGAGGTCACTTCATTCATAAAACCTTCCCTCACCTTCCTGTGGAGTTCATTCATTCATTTAATCTTTCATTAATTCATTCAAAAAATATTTATGCTCAAGGCCCTTAACTAAGTCTGAGTGCTAAGTCAAGAATCCACATGGTTCACACTTTACATCATAGCTCTTATCTCATCAATACTATTGACTTATTTACATAAATAGCCATTCCTGTACCCTACCCCTTGAGGGCAAGGATGGTGACTCATTCATCTTTGTACCCCAGTGACGGCACTAAATATGTTTGTTCAATTGAATTGAAGGACAATAATTACTCAGAAAAGACCTTTGGGGTTGACCACTCAAACAGTCTTGATAATCTTTGGGTGTCTATGTAGTAAAATTTAGGTTCAGGGGTGGAGAGAATGAGTCCCTTGTTCCCAGGGGTTAAGGAGAACCTAGGAATTGGCCCAGTTGTAGGCCACGTGCTTAAAAAATACATTCATGAGAAGGGGCAGGAAACAGGATGGCAGCAAGATTGAGTGATGAGGGTGTTCAGAGTATTTTAAAAGACATAGAGAGGAGCCCATGGGAAATAGACTTCAGAGGCTGGCGAGAGGGGGCAGTGACAGAAGCAAAATGACAAAGGCGACTAGGTTTATTTTTGTGGGGGAGGAGGACCAGATGGGCCTTGGACTGGCCTGGAGACCACTCTTCCTCTAAGCTAGAAGGCAAGGAAGAAAGCAACAATAGAGAGAGAAGGAGTAATAGCAGCTGCTTGGAGTGCCTGCCTTGTACCGGATCCTTTACATCTTTTATTTCACTTAATCCCCACAGTCTTCATTTCAGATGAGGAGAATGGCTCAAAGCATTTCAATGACTCTCCACCCTGGCTATACATTAGAATCACCCGAGGAACTTTGTAAACTGTGGCTCTGGGTCTCCCAGCTTTTTTGATTTAATGTGATCTGGGATAAGACGCTGGCATCTGAATTTTTTATGTTCTTCAGGCGATTCTAATGTATAGTCAGAGTGGAGTACCATCGTAAGGAATTTGCTGGGGGTGGTCCACATGTTGGGATGGAATTCAACTCTGGTCACCCTGATTCCAAAGCCTGAATGCTTTCCCCTAGGGCAGTGGTTCTCAGTGTGAGGTCCCTGGCAGTTTTCTAAGAAGTGGAGGCCCTACTTACTTGTTAACCTACTAAATCAGAAACTTTGGGGTGGGGCCCAGCAATCTGGTAAAGCAAGCCCCCCAGTAGCTCTGATGCACAATCAGCTTGGAGAACCACTGCTCTAAAGCCTCGCTACTCAAACAAAATTGTGATCTACACACGCACAGCATCAGCATCATCTGGGAATGTGGTAGAAATGCTGTACCTCAGGTCCCACCCCAGACCCACTGATTCAGAATCTTTTTGGCAAGATCCCTAGGTTCTTTGCATGCGCCTTAAAATTTGACAAGACCAGGGACTTCCCTGGCGGTCCACTGGTTAAGACTCTGATTCCAAGGCGGAGGGTGCAGGTTCGATTCGATCCCTGGTCAGGGAACTAAGATACCACATGCCACGCGGTGTGGCAAAAAAAAAAAAAAAAAGAGAGAAGACCAGTAATTTCCAAACCTGGCTGACAATCAGAATTAACTAGGGAGTTTTGTTTGTTTTTTTAGAGTATGAATTCCCTAGGTATCCCAAGTTTCTAATTCATTAGGTCTGAGGTCATACCTAGGTCCCTGGTTTTTTTTTTTTTGGCGGTACAAGGGCCTCTCACTGTTGTGGCCTCTCCCGTTGCGGAGCACAGGCTCCGGACGCGCAGGCTCAGAGGCCATGGCTCACGGGCCCAGCCGCTCCGCGGCATATGGGATCTTCCCGGACCGGGGCACGAACCCGTGTCCCCTGCATCGGCAGGCGGATTCTCAACCACTGCGCCACCAGGGAAGCCCTAGGTCCCTGTTTTAAAGCTCCTCATAAGTGTGATGATCAAGTAAGTCTGTGGACCACTCCACTCAACAACGCCGCCTCCCTGCAGAAGAGGAAATTTTCTGAGTATACTCCTTGTCCCAGGCACCTCAGAAGGTGTTTTCCTTACAACTAGCTTGCCAGATTTAGCAAATAAAATTACAGAATGCCCAGTTCAATTTGAATTTCAGATAGTAAATAAATTTTTAGTATAGGTATGACCCAAATATTGCATGGGATATACTTATTAAAATTATTTTCAATAGTAAAAAAATTAATTTAGTGAATTTACTAGTAAAAAATATAAATTTGATCAGTTTAAATTTGGTAAAAATTGTTTAGAAATTATTCATTGTTTATCTGAAGTTCAGATTGGACTGGGCATTCTGTATTTTGTTTGGCAACCCTACTCACAACAGTACCAGAGTTTCAAGGAGAAAATTGGTATAACCTTAGGGAGGGAAGGAAGAGGCAGGGTCTGCTGGGACATCAACAAGTAGTAGATGAATGAATAGCTGAATGTCAGAAACACCATGTCCAGTGTTCTCAGTCAGATAAGCTAAGTTATGCCTAAGGCTGCAGTGAGAAACAACTCTCACATCTCCACGGCTCACAGCCACAAAGACTTCTTTCCTGTTCATGTTACATGTCCACAGAGGTCAGCTGCATCTCCTCTTCATTCTGTGATCAAGGCTCATGGGAGGTTTCTAATGATATTTATGGTCTCATGAAAAAGGAAAAAAAGAGAGTGCTTGGCCATGTAATGATTCATAAAGCTAGGGTGACTAATATCCCATTTTGCCCAGGAATGGGGGTTTCCTGGGACACACAGCTTCAGTGCTAAAACCAGAATAGTCCTGGGCAAATCAAAATGTTTGGTCACCCTAACAAAGCTTCTATTTGCAAGTGACACATGTCACTTGTGTTCACATTCCATTGGCCAAAAAGGTCACACGACCAAGTTTGTCATCAATCAGGTGAGTTTTTTTTGGCTGCGTTGGGTCTTCGTTGCTGTGCGCGGGCTTTCTCTAGTTGCAGCGAGCGGGGACTACTCTTTGTTGCTGTGTGAGGGCTTCTCATTGTGATGGCTTCTCCTGTTGTGGAGCAAGGGCTCTAGGCGTGCAGGCTTCAGTAGCTGCAGCACATGGGCTCAGTAGTTGCGGCATGTGGGCCCTAGAGCCCACGGGCTTCAGTAGTTGTGGCATGTGGGCTCAGTAGTTGTGGCATACGGGCTCTAGGGCACACGGACTCTAGGGCACACGGCCTTCAGTAGTTGTGGCACACGGGCTGAGCTGCTCCACGGCATGTGGGATCTTCCCGGACCAGGAATCAAACCTGTGTCCCCTGCATTGGCAGGCGGATTCTTAACCACTGGACCCTAGGTGGAGGGAATGTTTCTTGATTAGGTCTTAGTCCTGCTCTCAGGGGAAAAGGGGATTTGTCAGGCTATTGTCCTTCATAATTCTTGCCTCTGCCATCTTGGAGGTCCTTCTTGTTCTATTTTCTTCCTAGAGAGGGCCTATGCCCTCCTGGGGCCTGTGAGGTTTTTTGACTTGCTTTCTGCGATAGATTGTATTAGTATTCAGAACATTCATTCCCCCTCTCTATGGGTCCCTCACTACTGGAGGCTTTAAAACACTCACCCAGGGACTTCCCTGGTGGCACAGTGGATAAGAATCCGCCTGCCAATGCAGGGGACACAGGTTCGAGCCCTGGTCCGGGAAGATCCCACAGGCCACAGGGGACACAGGTTCGAGCCCTGGACCGGGAAGATCCCACAGGCCACGGAGCAACTAAGCCCGTGAGCCACAACTACTGAGCCTGTGCTCTAGAGTCCATGACACAACTACTGAAGCCTGTGCACCTAGAGCCCATGCTCCACAACAAGAGAAGCCACCACAATGAGAAGCCCGTGCACTGCAATGAAGAGTAGCCCCTGCTGGCCACAGCTAGAGAAAGCCTGCAAGAGAAAGCCAGCAACGAAGACCCAACGCAGCCAAAAAAAAAAAAAAAAAGTCTGGTGCCATGGTTAGATGAGAATTTAGGTTGTCTCTGTGAGACAAGCGAATTTATTTTACAGAAAAAAGGGAAATAAATATTTGTGACCAAAGGAGGAGAATGTTGGGGTAGACTGTATTATTATCCAAAATATTTGTTGCCCCTCTAGGGCTACTCTCTTTGGGGTCCCTATCTACGTGAGGATTATATTTGCAACCTGACCTTAGGCTCAGCCACGTGGTTTCTTTGGCCAATAGAATGTGAGTAAAACAGACAATTGTCACTTCTGAGCAGGAGTTTGAAGAGCCAGCTCGTGGCCCACCATCTTCTCTTTTCCTTCTGCCACGAGACTAGTGATGTTCCAGACAGGAGCTGCTCCTTCAGCCTGGATCCCAGAGCAGAGTTGCAGCCAACTCAACATATATTTAGTATGTTTGGAGTAATAAGCCAGAGATATTTGGGTGGTGCTTGTTACCACAGCATAACCAGGCCAATCCTGCCTGACACAAGAGTAAATGAACAAGATTACATAAGTATACCTCTGTATGACTCCATTTTTGTAAAGTTTGCAAGCAGGCAAAACTAAACAGTATATTATTTAGGAACAAACCTGGGGTGGCAAAATTATAAAGAAAACAAGAGCATAATTAACACAAAATTCACGAGACTGGTTCCCTTTGGTTGAAGGTAAGGGAGACAGACATGATTGGAGAGTTTTAGACTCTTCAGATGTGATAATTCTTCTTTTGAGTGTAGATTATGCAATTTAAAGAAAAAGAAAGCAAAAGCATGGCAGATTATGTTTTCCAAAGATGGACACAATAACTCCTGTTTACATACTCTTCTAGAAACTTGCCACCCCCCGACGCCTTGAACCTGGGCAGCTGTGTGAGTGCCTCAGTCAATATATCAATAGTATGGAAGAAGGGAGGCTATGTAACTTCTAAAGCTGGATCATGAAAATGGCACGCACTTGTGCTTTGCTTTCTTGTATACCTTCTCTTTCATCCCAGCTACAAGCTAGTTTGAGCAAGCCCAAACTAGCTCACGTGGAGAGACCATGAGTAGGTGTTGGGGCTGACAGCCTAGCTGAGGTTCCAGACAACACCCGGCGTCAAACAGCCAGACATGTGAGTAAAGATGCCTCCAGTTGGCCCCAGCCCCCAACCATTGGGATATCCTCAGCCTTTGAGTCTTCCCAGCTGAGACCTCAGACATCAGGGAGCAGAGACAAGCCACCCCTGCTAGATCCTGTGTCAATTCCTGATGCACAGAGCTCATAAGCATAATAAACTGCTTGTTTTGGGGCACTGAGTTTGTTATGTAACAGTGGATGACAGGAACAGTTTAAAAAATACACATAAAAAACCTGTTTCAGTTATCTATTGTATAAAAATCTCTTCACGGGCCTTTTTAAAGTGAGTTTGCATATGTTAGATGGTAGGTGGCCCACAGAATGGCCTGCAGGGGCCCTGACAGGAAAGGTCCTACAAGGGGAAAAGTCTAGGGTCATGAAGTCTAGGGCCAAGGTCTTTGAGAAAGAAATTCTCCCTTATTCCTTGGTAAAGGAAGTAGAAGTTTATTCGGTCTTTATGGCGAGAGTTCCACTGAACTTGGTTCTTTCACTCATTCATTCATTTACAAATTCATTCATTCATCAAACAATTGCTGATCATATAGTAAGCTCCAGGCTGTGAATGTAGAGCTCAGTAAGTCAGGGTCCCTAGTCTAGAAAGGAAGGCCAGGAATCAAGATGCCCGTAGCACTCTTGTTCTTTATTTTATCCTGTAGGCTTATACTTAGGATCTAGTTTATTGGGGTGGAGGATAAATACTCATAGAATAAAATTATAGAGAAAAGCATGGGAATGATTCATGCGAAGTTCAGGATAGTAGTGCCTCTAGGAGGATGAGAGTTTGATAAGCTGGGGCAGGAACTCCAGGCGGCTTCTAAGCTTCTGATCATGCTCTGTTTCTTAAGCAGGGAGGGGGGTACAGAGGGGTTCATTTTATTATTATCTTTTAAGCGCTACATATATATTATATCCTCTCATGTGTGAAGTATTTTTCAATAAAAGTTTGTAAAGGTTGTTCATCACTGAGAGGTTTATTAAGTACAAATTTGGAAACAATCAGGTGCTCATTATCAGCAGCCTGGTTAAATAACAAAAAATATCTGTTTAATGAAATACTAACAAGCCATTGAAATAATAATGTAATCTTACCTTATTGATATGAAATCACGTCCATAATATAGTAAATGAAAAAGGCAGCTTAGGACTTCCCTGGTGGTCCAGTGGTTAAGACCCTGCACTTCCAATGCATGGGGCATGGGTTCGATCCCTGGTGGGGGAACTAAGATGCCACGTGCCGCCCAGCGCGGGGTAGGGGGTGGGGGGAAGGCAGCTTAAAAACTATATATACCAAGTGCCTATTGACAGATGAATGAATAAATAAAATGTGGTATACAATGGAATATTATTCAACCTTAAAAAGAAAGGAAACTCTGACACGTGCTATAATGGATAAACCTTGAAGACATACTGCTAAGTGAATTAAGCCAGTCACAAAAGGACAAATACTGTATGATTCCATTCTCATGAGATACTTAGAGAAGTCAAATTCATAGACAGAAAGAAGGACGGTGGTTCCAGAGGCTGGGTGTTGGTGGTGGAGGGGAATGTGGAGTTAATGTTTAATGGGTCCAGAATTTCAGTTGGGGAAGATGAAAAAGTTCTAGAGATAAATGGTGGTGATAGTTGTACAACAATGTGAGTGTACTTAATGCCACAGAACTGTGTGCTTAAAAATGGTTAAAATGGTAAATTTTATGTTATGTATATTTTACCACAATAAGAAATGGCTATATATATAATACAATTACCTTTCTCTGTGTGTGTGTGTATAAGAGAGAGAAAGAGAGGGAGGAGAGAGAAGGAAAATGTATAGAAAAAAATCTGGCAGAATTTATATCAATATGTCTACAATGCTTATCTTTTGTTGTTCAGGTTATAGATGATCTTTATTCTCTTTCTTATACTTCATGGTTTTCTATATACTATGTTTCTTTGGCTATGAGTAAATTTTACATGTGTAATTGGAAAATAATAAACCTGATTTTAAAAGAAAGGGATCCCATGATTCATCAAGAAGTGGCAAAGCACGCCCCGGTATGGGAGGATCCCACATGCCGCGGAGCGGCTGGGCCCGTGAGCCATGGCCGCTGAGCCTGCGCGTCCGGAGCCTGTGCTCCGCAACGGGAGAGGCCACAACAGAGCCGTGAGCCATGGCCGCTGAGCCTGCGCGTCCGGAGCCTGTGCCCCGCAACGGGAGAGGCCACAACAGAGGAAGGCCCGCATACCACAAAAAAAAAAGAAGTGGCAAAGCAATCCTGAGGAAAAAGAACAAAGCAGGAGGCATAACCCTTCCAGACTTCAGACAATACTACAAAGCTACTGTAATCAAAAGAGCATTGTATTGGCTCTTGGACAATATGGATCAATGGAACAGAATAGAGAGCCCAGAAATAAACCCACACTATGGTCAATTAATCTTTGACAAAGGAGACAAGAATATCCAATGGAGAAAATACAGTCTCTTCAGCAAGTGGTGCTGGGAAAGTTGGACAGCTACGTGTAAATCAATGAATTTAGAACACACCCTCAAACCATATAGAAAAATAAACTCAAAATGGCTTAAAGACTTAAATATAAGACATGACATCATAAAACTATTAGAAATGAACATAGGGGCTTCCCTGGTGGCACAGTAGTTAAGAATCTACCTGCCAACACAGGGGACACGGGTTCGAGCCCTGGTCCAGGAAGATCCCACATGCCACAGAACAACTAAACCTGTGTGCCACAACTACTGAGCCTGCACTCTAGAGCCCACGAGCCACAACTACTGAGCCTGTGTGCCACAACTACTGAAGCCCGTGCGTCTAGAGCCCGTGCTCCACAACAAGAGAAGCCACCACACTGAGAAGCCACCACACTGAGAAGCCCATGCACCACAATGAAGAGTAGTCCCCACTCGCCGCAACTAGAGAAAGCCCGCGGGCAGCAACGAAGACCCAATGCAGCCAAAAAAATAAAATTAATTAATTAATTTAAAAAAAGAAACGAACATAGGCAAAACATTCGCTGACATAAACTGTACCAATGTTTTCTTAGGCCAGTCTTCCAAAGCAATAGAAATAAAAGCAAAAATAAACAAATGGGACCTAATCAAACTTACAAGCTTTTGTACAGCAAAGGAAACCAAAAATAAAACGAAAAGACAAGCTATGGATTGGGAGAAAATATTTGCAAATGATGCAACCAACAAGGGCTTAATTTCCAAAGTATACAAACAGCTCATGCAACTCAGTAACAAAAAAACAAACAACCCAATCGAAAGATGGGGAGAAGACCTCAATAGACATTTCTTCAAAGAGATACAGATAGCCAACAGGCACATGAAAAGATGCTCAGCATTGCTAATTACTAGAGAAATGCAGGGCTTCCCTGGTGGCGCAGTGGTTGAGAGTCCGCCTGCCGATGCAGGGAACATGGGCTCGTGCCCCGGTCCAGGAAGATCCCACATGCCGCGGAGCGGCTGCGCGCCCGGAGCCTGGGCCCCGCAACGGCAGAGGCCAAAACAGTGAGAGGCCCGCGTACCACAAAAAAAAAAAAAAAAAAAAAAAATAGAGAAATGCAAATCAAAACTTCAATGAGGTACCGTCTCAACTGGTCAGAATGGCCATCATTAAAAAGTCTACAGATAATAATGCTGGAGAGGGTGTGGAGAAAAGGGAACCCTCCTACACTGTTGATGGGAATGTAAATTGGTGCAGCCACTATGGAAAACAGTATGGAGGTTCCTTAAAAGACTAAAAATAGAGCTGTTATGTGATGTAGCAATCCCACTCCTGGGCATATATCTGGGCAAAACTATAATTCAAAGAGATACATGCACCCGTATGATCATAGCAGCACTATTCACAATAGCCAAGACATGGAAACCACCTAAATGTCCAAGGAGTGATGAATGGATAAAGATGTGGTACATATACACAATGGAATGCTACTCAGCCATAAAAAAGAATGAAATAATGCCATTCACAGCAACATGGATGGACTAAATGAAGTAAGTCAGAAAGAGAAAGACAAATACCATATGATATCACTTATATGTGGAATCTAAAATATGCCACAAATGAACTTATCTATGAAACAGAAACAGACTCACAGACATAGAGAACAGACTTGTGGTTGCCAAAGGGGAGGGAGGTGGGGGAGGGAAGGATTGGGAGTTTGGGATTAGCAGATGCAAACTATTATATATAGAATGAATAAACACAGGGAACTATATTCACTATCCTGTGATAAACTATAATGGAAAAGAATATGAAAAAAAATGTATACATGTATATAACTGAATCACTTTGCTGTGTAGCAGAAATTAACATAACATTGTAAATCAACTATACATCAATAAAATAAAATTTTTAAAAAGAAGCGGCAATGTGATTGATTAAAGAGATGACATAGTCAAATAAGCAAGATAAAAAAAATTAAAAGGAAATTATTCTCCAATAAAAATGACTCATTCAGTCAACAGTAGAAATCAATAAGGTGAGATGGGCCAGCTTCAGAGCTCCTCTTTGACATAGTCATTCCTATTTTACAATAGAACATCTGAAACTACGCTTATCCTCTCTTTGCCAGCATTGGAACCACCTCTCTTTATCCATTCCTAAATGTCTTTTCTTTAAAATCAATTCCTCAACCTCCTCCGGACTTACCCTAGTGCGCGTCATGCCCAAACAACCTTAATATTCCTGAATGAGCAACAGCTCTGGGGCCCTCAACACCCTTCTTCACACTCTGTGCTTTTTCTTGGACCTCAGCCTGGCCTCCGGACTCCAGCTGTCTCCTTCCAGCCCTGGGTCCAAAGGTTTTTCTCTTTTCATTTGTGGCTGCATCCTCCAGAATTCATGTCTTAAAAGTGTCCTCAAATTTTGGTGCTCTCTGTGAGCCTCGGCCTTGCTAGCTCTGCCTGTTCCAGCTCCTCTTGGCTGGGTCTACTCTTCCTTCACCTCAAGCTCAGTGGTGCCCCCCTCACCCCTTACTGTGTAGCTTTGGCCTTATGACCTGGTGGAGCTTAGAATTAAGTCTTGCAGAGACAGCCTTTTCATAAACTACTGGGATGTACAAGCTTCCAGGAATGCCATTTGGCAATCTGAAAGAAGATCCTGAAAATATTCATAGCCTTTGAAACTCTGACCTTATAATTCCATTTCTGGGACTCTCTCCTAAGGAAATGGATGGACAAGGATTAAAGCAGAAATATGAATCACATAATTTAAGTTAGCAAAACAACAGAAGCAGCCTAGATGTCCAAGAGCAGAAGATTGATCAAATTAAGCAAATTATAGCATATGCATATTGTGGACAGTTATGCAGCCATTAATATGTTTGTGGAGTATCATTAATGCCAGGGGAAAAATACTCTTGATCAAAATGATATATTTGGTATGATTTCAAGTGAAATTAAAAAGTCATAGAACAAAAATAAAAAAGAAATATGTCAAAATATTAATAATTTGCCTCTGGGTGGTGAGATTACAGGTACATTTTTTCCCCCTGTTTGTCTTCATACTTATACTTTTCAAGTGTTCCATGGGAGTACAAATCCCTTTCATCATCTGCAGGAAAAAGCTCCAAAAGACTTTCCACACACAGAAGAAGAAATGACTCAATTACACTTGGACTTGGTGTCCTAGTCTGAATGGCTAGGCGCCCAAGTACGCCAGGGTGGTACATGGAAAACATAACTTGTGTTTTGTCTTTTTGTTGATGTCTTGTCAGAGGCTCCTGTTTATGTTGCGTGGGGGCAGATAGGCCTATCTGTGCTCTGCCTGATGGAGCGCCCCAGCTGGCCTGGGCAGGGATGGTGGAGTGAGATTTTCCCGTGGCACCTGTGACTAGGAGGAAGCACTGCCGCTCTGCAGCAGGAAACTCAAGCTCCCTGTTTCCCACTGACGGTGGAGTCTGGTGGCTGATTCCCCTGCGATGACAGCCTGCCCTTCTGCCTGGTTTCTGGGGGTCAGCCACTGCCCCAGTGCTCACCGTCTCGGCACTAGCATCTGCGACCCTTATGCATCTTGCGTATCACAGGCTGGCCAGTCACACTTCTCAACCCATCTCTACATTAGAGTCAAATTCTCCAACTCTGAGGGTTCGAGGATTGTTCCCCCTTTATTGAAACCATTGTCTGTCCAGCATGGTGACAACAGATCCAAGGCTTCCTCCCCAAGTTGTAAGTTATGATCATCTGACTGAGCTTATGAATTTTGGTCAGATTTGTGGGTCAGGGAATTGGAACAGGAAGTAATCTGGAGGGGTCCTTCCAGGGGCAAATAATAGCCAGTTTGTGGCTCCTCCAGGTTTGGGGGTGGCAGGTGGTCAGGACTGTGCCAGCTTGCTCTAGAAACAACGCACGTTTTGTTGAGGCTGCTGGTAGATGCCCAGTCTGGGTAAGGAGAGGTACCCCTCTTCCTGAATGCCCTGGCCTATGGGCATTGCTGGTGCTGGCCTGGAGTCTCAAATGAGACTGAGGAGGGGTGTGCGGGTACAGCAGAGAAAGGAGCCCTACTGAACATGGAAGGGGAGCCTGAAGGGAGGTGATGGAGAGGAGGAGAAAAAATTTCCATTTGGCTTTTCCAGCTTCTTGCCATGTCCCCAGAGCACAGCAACTTGGCTGCTATCCGAGTGCCCCATCCTTAGTCTTTCTTCATGAATTTTTCATTTCAGGCAAAGAGCACCTATCTCTCACTGGGACTGCTTTGGGAGCCTGCTTTCACAGCAGCTGGAGATGGAGCAGATGAAGAATTGCATTAAGGCGGAATCATCTGTCCCTTGAGAGAGGAAGGGCACTCTGTGCTCCTGGAAGGACAGCTCCTACCCCACCCTCCATTACTGTAGGCCTCTATCATTCACAAGAAGGTTGGGCTGCAGTTTTATTGAGATACTATTGAGGGCGGAGAGAGAAAGGCTTTGGGGGCGCTTACTGTGGTCTTGCCTGACGGTGAGGTCTTTCCTGGTGCCAATCACTGGACACAAGGCGGGTCCACAGCAGAAAAGAGGAAGAGAGAGGGGACTTGGCCTCTCTCATTCCAGATTTCTAGGAGTCCAGATGTCTTGGGGCATACCCCCGTGGTGGGGGATTAAGGATGTCATCTCTCCCTGCCCCCATTCCCAGGACCATCCTGGCCCAGAGCAAGAGAAGCCCCTGCTCTGTACCTCCTCTGGCTGCATCCCTTCCCACAGGCAAAAGAGTCCATATACCCATCCTTTGATGGCTTGAATTGAGGTGCCCCCAAAGATATGTTGAAATCCCAACCGCCAGTACCTCAGACTGTGACCTTATTTGGAAATAGGGTTGTGGTAGTTGTAATTAGTTAACATGAGACACAGACCCATGGGAGGAGGAGGCCATGAGAAAATGGAGCAGAGCCTGGAGTGATGCAGTAACAAGCCAAGGAATGCCAAGGATTCCGCAAACCCCCAGAAACTAGAGAAAGACTAGGAAGGAGCCTCCCATACAGGTTTCAGAGGGAGCATGGCTCTGCTGATACCTTGATTTTGGACTTCTAGGCTCCAGAACTGTGAGACAATACATTTTTGTTTTTTTAAGTCACCCAGTTTGTGGTACTTTGTTACAGCAGCCCTGGGAAACTAATACACACTCTCAGACTAGGCTCTAGGTACCAGGACCCCAGAATTCCTGACCAACTGGCACCAAGCCCTCCATTTGTCCTCTTGCCAAGGACCCCACCAACGTAGGGCCTGAAATTGGAGTTGAGGAACTAGGGAGTTGTAGTCCTGGGGTCACTGGTGCACAGGGAAGAGGGCTGTGAGCTGCAGGGAACAAACTAAACCTGGCAAGCTAGAGTTCTGACACATGGTGCCCTCTGAGACTATTTTCCTTTTGTTATTCTTCAGCTTTTAGGACGGTCTTGTTGGAAAGTCCCAGTTGGTTTTTACAGTTTACAGCATAGCAGGGATAAATGACCATCATTGAAGAGGACCAGTGCCACCCTGAGGCCAGAGTGGGAACTGCAGCAGGAATCATTGAGTGATTCCCAAGGGGGCCGGCCTCCGAGAGCCTGATGCACCAGTTCTGCCCCTTCCTGATTCCTCAGCCACAGCTACATTAGAGGTTTTCCTTTTTATTTTCTTACCAAAAATATCGGTTTCCTCATGGAATCTCCCCAGGGATTCTCAGCTGTTTACTAATGGTGAAAAGTCAGTCCTCAGAGCTCCCAAGGAATGCAGTTCCCAACTTCCCAATGGTCCCTGTATAACCACTGCTTCTCTCATCACCAGAACCCTCCACCACCCCGCCAAGTGCCCATTGTAACTTAGAGGTGAAGGCTTGAGTAGCTTAGGAGAGCTGTCCTGGGGGCAGCCTCTCAAGCAGAGCTCACATGTTTGCAGAGGGATTTAAAATAGGTCTTTTCCCCCTTCCGCTGAACGTTATTTTAAGTGAAAAATATAAATCTTGCTATCTTTCCTGGCATTGCCCTCACATGAACCCTGATGGATAGAGATTGTTATGGTCCTCCTTTTACAGACAAGAAAGTTGAGGCCCAGGGAGATTAATGACTTACTCAAGGTCACTCAGTAAATAAGGAGCATTGCCGGATCTCTCTCTTTTCGTTACACTGTTCTACCTTCTGCGAGCATCTCCAAAGGGATTAAATATTCAGATCCCTGCACAATCCCTGCACTAGGGCATGGTGTTCTTTTTTTTCTGTTGCTTCTTAAACTGCTTTCCACCACATTATTCAAGTTGCAAAATCAATACATATTATTGTAACTAAATAAAATATCTCCACCGGCACCTCCTAAGGTGAACAATATTAACAGTTTTGTGAGTTTTTTTCCTATTATTTTCTCTATGGAGATACAAATGCAAATTTGTAAAAATGCATATAGCGGTTCCCCACTTCCATTTACAAAATTTTAATCAAAAGCAAAAATCCCCTTATACAATTAGCCTGTGACCTACTTTTCACTTAACAATATACCATGGTCATTTTTACAAATAATATTGAACCATCTCATTCTTAATAGCAGTCCAAAATTTCATAGTACAAATGTGCCATAAATTATTCAATCACTCCCCTATTGGTGAACATCTAGGTTGTTTCTAGCGATTATTCTATTGTCAATAATATTGCAATAAATGTCTCTGTAGATATATTTTTAGAAACCAGTGCTTTACCTTTGTGGGATGTATTCCTAAAAGTAGGATCATAGGATCAAAGTACATGCTCATTAAAACTGGGAACAAACTAAATTTCCAACAGTAGGAGTTTGATTAGCGCACGTCTCACACAAAGGAACATTCCTTACAAATAATGACAAATTTCTCTTGGTTTTGAAAAGTTTGTTAGATGATATTTAGAGAAAAGCCATGTTATATAGTATTACCCTATTTTGTAAAAATATGTGCATAGAATAAAAGACTTTAAGAACACTGAAATATTAACAGTGGTCATTTCCGAGTGGTGGGGTCAGAAATGACCTTTCTTTTCTTATTTTCCGTGTTTATATTTTCTAAAATGTCTACAGGGATCCTGTGTTGCTTGTGTAGTAATGTGTTAGGCTCTCTCCGGTTGCAGGGGGGCAGAGACCAGGTGTCTCACCTGGCAGGGGTGAGGTTATTTTAAGGCTCCACCAGAAAGGTGAGGACGCCAGGTGTCTGGGAGGCTGACACATTATTCAGGATGACGGTGGCTCTGGCAGCCCCCCTGGGAGTGGTGGGGTGAGCTTCTTCTCAGCCTTCAAGGGCAGTGGAGGTGCTCTTGCACAGAGGGGCACCCTCATAAGTGCATCTTGGTCCAGGCCTCTTGGTTTCTGCTTCACCCGTGAGTCTCCGTCTCTGTTGCTGCTCCCAATACCTGACCCTACTCTCCTCTCTGCTTGAAGGATCTGCTCCTGACCAGTTCCTCCATGGTTTCTGCTTATACCTGGTCTCAGCTCCTCTCTGTGTCCCCCTTTTCTGAGAGTCTTGCACTCTCTTTAAACCCTTCAGGAAAGACAGTCTGATTGGGTGGCCAGTATTGGGAGCACCCGCTGTGCATAGCTCTAGCACCAGTCCAGGTCAGAAGGCACTGGTCAGCCTTTGTTAGAGATTCCTGACCCGGTCAGCTGTCACAAAGGTGGTGGGATTATGCTGCATGTCACTTATCTGTGACTACTATAATGGCTGTATTCGTTATCTAGGGCTGCCGTGACATAGTACCACAAACTTAAATAACTGAAATTTATTGTTTTACATGTCTGCATGCTAGATCAGTCTGAGATCAAGGTGTCAGAAGGACTGGTTCCTTCTGAGGGCTGTGAGGGAGAATCTCGTACACACTTCTCTCATTTTGGTGGTTTGCTGGCAATCTTTAGAGTTCCTTGGCTTATAGCATCGCCACGATCACATCCGTTATCTTCACACAGTGTTCTCCCTGTGTGCATGTCTGTGCCCAAATTCCTCCTTTTCATAAGGACACCAGTCATATTGGATTAGGGATTAGGAGGCATTTACAACAAACAGAACTGCTTTGGTCACTATGAAATTCTAAGACTAGCCTGCCTGCTGATTTGATAGTAATTTAGAATTTACTTCATCTCTACCTCCTGCAAACGGACTATTCCTTCAATATGTAATCATAAATGTATGTCAGCTGATAGCTTTGTTATTAAATACAATTAAAACTAGCCTTATGATTTCTCAGGTTTAATCCTTTCCTAAACCATAGCAAACCCCCCAAAAAAAGTCCTTGGTCTATGGCAAGCCCAGCCTCCCAGAAGGAAGTTATGCCACAGGGCTCCCATCTTTCTGAATCCTAAACTAGGGCCTAGCTCTGAGTAATCTAGTTGAATAACATTGTGGGGGAAATCTGTTTCTATCCTCTGGCCCAAGAACCTAGCCTCCATTTATGGCCTTGTTCCCATGGGAAAATGCATTCCAAATTCCAAACAACTGATTTGCACATGAACTTTCACTCTGGAGGTTAGGGACAGCCAGAATGTGTTCTCTTGTAGCTCAGCCTTCTGATAGCTCCCCACGAGTCCCGTCCCCTGGCCCCTTCCTCGCCTCCCACCTCCCCTATACACACTCAACCCTCAGATGGTACCTCTTCTGTGAAGCCTCAACCAGACCCTCTCTCTCCCTCCCTTGAACCCCTGGACCTTTGGGCCTGGGCTGTAGTGCCTACCTTGCTTTGACTGTGTTCTAGAGAACTGTGTGCAAGGGTCTTGACCTCTTACAGGATATTTTTTTTAAAAATAATTAATTAATTATTAATAATTATTATTTTGGGGTGTGTTGGGTCTTCGTTGCTGCACGCGGGCTTTCTCTAGTTGCGGTGAGCGGGGGCTACTCTTTGTTGCAGTGTGCGGGCTTCTCATTGCGGTGGCTTCTCTTGTGGAGCATGGGCTCTAGGCACTTGGGCTTCAGTAGTTGTGGCGCGCGGACTCAGTAGTTGTGGTGCACAGGCTTAGTTGCTCTGCGGCATGTGGGATCTTCCTGGACCAGGGCTCAAACCCGTGTCCCCTGCATTGGCAGGCAGATTCTTAACCACTGTGCCACCAGGGAAGTCCCTCTTACAGGATCTTGAGATCCTTGAGGGCAAGACTATTTTTTTCATCTTTGTATCCTTCCAGGAAGAGTATGAGGGATACAGCATTTATGAAGCACCTGCTATGTGCCAGGCTCTGAAACAGTGCTCTCTTGCATACTTTCTTTTACTTATCCCCCCGCACTTAGCCCAGGACTGGGCACATACTAGATGCTCAGTGTATAATTCTTAAATGGATTGAATCCCCTGCTATGACAAACTTCATGAAGACTTCTTTGTCCCAGTTTTCTCCTGGCCCCTGGAGTCTGCTCTCCTAAGCTCCCAGACCCATGGGTGTTATTCAAGCTCCTCCTTCCTCCCTCAGGGCTGAGGGAACCGGGCAGATGGCAGGATTTGCTCCCCGGGGAACTGTCATCTGGTGTCAGAGGGAAAGCCAGCCCCCTCCTCTCTACCTCCTACCTCAGCAGATGGGCTCCAGTGAGTGTGCTGGCTCCCCTGCTCCAAGGAGAACAGAAACAGATTGTCTCCCCAGGGCTCACAATGTGAGAACAGGTGCGCTGGGGAGAAATCTCAGTCTGCAAACTCAGGTGCACATGAGGTTTAACTTTATTTTTCATGAATCAAGCACTCTGCTAAACTGGGGAGAGCTTAACTCCAGTTCTTCTTGGAGATGAGTTCCCTGCTCTCTGTCCCACATTCCATGGCTGGTCTCAGTTCCGACATCTTAGGCTGTGCGGAGCTGTCTCACTGGACACATGTCCACACGGTTACTGCTGAGATGTCCACAGTCCCTCCCCTTGGCCTCTAAAACTGCAAATTCCATCACAACTAGCCCTCCCCCGCCACCTAGACACAGTCTCCAGCCAGCCTGCCAGGGGTCACGTATGAGGTTTTGGCGGTCTGCTGGGAGCAGGGCAAGGTCTTTGCTGTTTCTGGGACCCATGACCTCTCCCTCCTCCCAGGCTCTTGTCAGCAGGGAGGGGATGCCCAGCTGCCTTCCCCTTCCTCCAAGACATTTTTTCTCCTCCACGAAATCTTCTCCACCTCGGAGTCTTAGACCAGAGCCATGGCAACAGTCCAGGAAGGGAGCTGGTATTTAGTGGGTGACTTTTGTTTTCTGCCATAGCCCTGCCCAGAGACGACGAACCCACACCTGTATCTTTGGAAGGATGGTAAAGAGAACAATACGAGGAGGAGGGAAAAAACTCATAGATGAATATATCAAAACATTTATCCCAACTTTATAGATTGCCCCCGACCCCAGCTCTTTTACCGTTAGCAAACATACCTTGATTTTTGGCACCAGGAAGAGCTCAGGCAGGGTGGGCTGCCACCTTCAGAGAGACACTCTATGTCCTACTGCTGTCTGTCCACAGCCGTGTCGCTCACTCTCCTGGCCACCCTGATGGTGTTGAAAAGAGCCCGAGGTCTCATCCCAGTGGTCAGCACAGGCATAAAAACAGATCGTGGAAGCCCTGGATAAGAGGGAGGAAACCCATGAGCCTAGGCAAAGTAAGAAAGACGGGATGAATTTCTAGGAGGGGAGTAAGCAGGAAGTCTTCATGGAGGAGGTGGCGTTCAGTGTGCTTTAGATGTGATTGGAAGCAGGGGATACGGGAGTGGCCTGGCTGGGGAGCCGGGGTGGGGAGTAGGGGGAGAGGAGCAGTGCATTGCACCTTGAGTATTTGCTCCAAAAGCAACAACTTTTCAATTTTTCAGCTAAAGTGCTGACCTGGTGAAAGGATGTTAAGGGGCTAGAGTAACAGCAAAACCATGGGGTTATGGAGAAGCTGGTCAAAATCTTGGATAGTATTACTGAGTGGTTCTGAGCACGCTTGAGAGCCAGACTGCCAGGGTTCGAATCCTGCCTGTGCTACTCACCAGTTGCATGTCCTTCGGCAAATCACAACCCCCCTCTGGCCCATGGATTCCTCAGCTGCAACGTGTAGATGGTAATAATCCTCATCAAGTGGCTGTGCCAATGAATTAATACATGTAAGAAAGAGTTTAGATTAGTACCCAGCACCTAGTAACCTCTCATTAGATGTCAGCAATGTTGGTGTTGATGATGGCGATGATGAAGATGATGAATGTGATGCTGGGCTCCCTTACCAACCAAACACCCAAGGGGACCTCTGGTCACAAACCCCTTCTGGCCCTCGTCCACACCCCCCCAGTGTTAGACTCCAGCTAAGTCTCTGATTCCAGGCAGGGGGAAATGCCTGTGCCTTTCCAGATCTAAGCTTCCTTAATCTGTGACCATCTGACGGCTGCCCTGAACTATGCTTCCCTGCTGCTCAGGGACAGGGCCTGGGAGAGGTGGGCCCTGCTCACGGAGGTGGAGTGTCACACCGGGTCAGTAGAGCAGGTGATGGCAGAGCTGCTTCCCCAGCTCCACTTCTCACTTGGTTCAGCTCTCTCCTTAGTGATCTCCCCAGGCATCTACCCAGAAGGGCTGACAGAGGCACAGGCTTACCTAGATCTCACAGACAATGAACGGCCAAGGCTGGATTCAAACTCTGGCAGTCTGGCTTTTACCCATTGCAGTAAAGCCACTGCAGTAGATCCAGAGATCAAGGAAGTTTCTAGGGCCTTAGTGGCCCTCAGCAGGCAAATGCCGATGGGCCAAGACAGAATTATCATAAGTATATAATAAATTATAATAAAGCAGAATTTAAGCCAAAACTCAGAAGAAAAGCAATCCTTTCTATGCCATTGAAAATACCCCTAAACTTCATTGGCTTAAAACCACAAAACTCATATTTGCTCATGATTCTGCAAAGTGGGCCAGGCTTGGCAGGAACAGCTCATCTCTGCTCCACATGGCATCATCTGGGGCCGCTTGACTGAGGCTGGAGGATGGTGGACTCACTTAGCTGGAAGTTGATGCCGGCTGTCGGCTGGGGCTCAGCTGGGGCTGTCAGCCCAGGGGGCCTCCTCCTCGTGGCCTCCCCACATAGCTAAATCAGACTTCTGCAGCCTGACAGCCGGGTTCTGAGATGGAGTACCTCCAAAAGGACAGGCCAGGTGTTCAAACACTTTTGCAGTCTCTGCTGGCATCTTTTTGCTAATGCTCCATCTGCCAAAGCTTGTCACCTGTCCAAGCCCAGAGTCAGGGTAGGGGGGCTTACACACAGGCTGAATACCAGGAGGAATGGTTTATTGGGAACCACCAAAGCGGCAGTCAACTTCCACCTATTTTTCCGAAGTTTCCCCCTTTGTGCACTTGACACCCTCCCTTCCAGACTCCTCTGAAACGTTGCTCTACCCAGTAGACTCTTTCTCACCTCAGTCTCTGCTTCCTCTTCACTGAATCGCCCCTTTCAGTCAACAAACCACTTGAATCACAGCTGTCTCCAAACAGTTTCCCTCGGTCCTGCTTGTCCCTCAAGCTACTGCTTTGTCTCCTTTCCTTCACTTTCAAAATCCTTCAAAGAGCTATTGACGCTGGAAGCAGAAAGGGTCACCTAAAGCCAATTTGCCAAATTTACTGAATTTCCTGATTTGCCCATTTGAAAGAAAATGTCTTTAATGTTTTCAATGACTATGAATATGTACTTCTTATGAACGTATAAATAAATATATACAATAGTATACTCTTCTTGAATATAAGTTAAAAAAGAATATATTCATAAGAAGCCTAAACCACCCGATGACACTTAGCTTTCAGCAAAGTGATGCTCTGTAAAAAATATTATTTTTAAAGAAGAGGAGAATGGATGTGAGGAGACAACCACCAGTCGCTGACACTTTCCTTAATCATCTGGGTTGGCCTTTTCCAGTAGCTTCCTCACCAGTCCCCCTGCACTTTCTCTTCCTAATCAGCCCTTCATACTGCAGCCAGAGGGATCTTTCTAAAGTTCAGACCTGAGCACTTCATTCCCCCACTTAAAAACTCCTCACCGCATCTCAGTGTCCACAGGATAAAATCCAAACACTTAGAATAACATTCAAAACAATTTACAGACTCACAGGCCCCCAACTTGCTTTTCCAACCTCATTCCCTATTATACTCCCTTCTCTTCCACCAACTCCACAGTCAATCTCACCTTTTTAAGCTCATGGCATGTTCTTTAGCATTTGCCCTTTGATATTTTGAGCAAACTGCTCCCTTTGTTTGTAGAGCCCTTTCCTGCCTTCTCTGCTTGCTATACACCACTTATATTTTAAGACCCCAGTCAAACAGCACTCACTCTGTGAGTTCTGCCCTGAGTCTCAGTCCTAGGGAGGATTAATCGCTCCCCTTTATGCTTTAGCAGCATTTGGTATAAACTTGTAGTAGAGAACATATAGAACTGTAATCTATTATGTTTTTGTGTCTTTTCTATTAGTTCGTAAGCTTAATGGGCCAGGAATTCTTTTTCTCAGAGCCTTGCAGATAGTAAGTGTGAAATAAGTGTAAAAAAAGCCATATCTGGCAAGAAAATATTCCCCTGGGCACTCATCAGGGGGCAGATCTCCCCATGATACTCTCATTTTCTTTCAAAGACTCTTTTTTTTTTTCTCACATCTTTATTGGGGTATAATTGCTTTACAACGGTGTGTTAGTTTCTGCTTTACAACAAAGTGAATCAGTTATACATATACATATGTTCCCATATCTCTTCCCTCTTGTGTCTCCCTCCCTCCCACCCTCCCTATCCCACCCCTCTAGGTCAAAGACTCTTAAAATTTGTCCCACAATATAGACATTTTAAATGGACTTGGAAAAATAAAACATTTGTGTATTTGCTTTTATATGCACAAGATATCTCTGGAAATATCCATAAAGAACTATAATAGTTCATCATATCTAAGGTACCATCAACTGCAAGTTGCTTGATTGTTTTGTGTACAAAAAAGAAATGAAAAAGACTGCTAAATGGAGAGGCAAAAGACCCATCATAGTCAACACGATATTCGGAAGGAGAACAAAGTTGGGGGACTGACACTACCCGACATCAAGACTTATTACAAGTTGTAGTAAGACAGTGTGATATTGGTGAAAGACGAGACAAATAGATCAATGGAATAGAAACAAATAGAGAACCCAGAAATAGACTCCCATAAATATAGTCATCTGATCTTTGACAAAGGAGCAAAGGCAATACAATGAAGGAAAGATAGTCTTTTCAACAAATGGTTCTGGTACAAATGGACACCACATGAAAAAAAAAAAAGAATCTAGACACAGACCTTAAACCTTTCACAAAACTTAACTCAAAGTGGATCATAGACCTACATGTAAAATGCAAATCTATAAAACTCCTAGAAAATGCCACAGGAGAAAACTAGATGATCTTGGATATGGCAATGATTTTTTAGATATAACACCAAAGGGACAATTCATGAAAGAAATCATTGATAAGCTAGACCTCATTAAAGTTAAAAATGTATGCTCTGTGAAAGAATGATCAAGAGGATGAGAAGAGCACAGAGTGGGAGAACACATTTACAAAAGACATTTCTGATAAAGGCCTGCTACCCAAAATATGCAGAGAACTCCTAAAAGTCAACAATAAGAAAACGAATAACCTGATGTTGAAAATGGGCAAAAGACCTGAAAAGATACCTCCCTAAAGAAGATATACATGTGGCAAATCAGCATACGAAAAGATGCTCTACATCATATGTCATCAGTGAAATGCAAATTAAACAACGAGAAACCACTACATGCCTATTTTATTTATTTATTTATTTATTTATTTATTTATTTATTTATTTATTTGGTTGTGCCAGGTCTTAGTTGTGGCAGGTGGGCTCCTTAGCTGTGGCTCATGGGCTCCTTAGTTGTGGCATGCATGTGGGATCTAGCTCTCTGACCAGGGATCGAACTCAGGCCCCCTGCACTGGGAGTGTGGAGTCAACCACTGTGCCACCAGGGAAGTCCCCACTTGCCTATTAGAATGGCCAAAATCTGGAACACCGACAACACCAAGTGCTAGTGAGGATGTGGAGCAATAGGAACTCTCATATATTGCTGGTGGCAATGAGAAAATGGTATAGCCACTCTGGAAGATAGTTTGGCAGTTTCTTATAAAATCAAACTCACTCTTACCCTATGATCCAGCAATGCTCCTTGGTATTTACTCAAATGAGTTGAAAATTTATATCTATACAAAAACCTATACACAGATGTTTATAGCAGTTTTATTCATAATTGCCAAAACTTGGAAGCAATAAGAAGTTTTTCAGTAGGCAAGTGGATAAATAAATTGTGGTACATCCAGACAATGGAATATTATTCAGTGCTAAAAAGAAATGAGCTATCTAACTATCTCTTCTCCTCACCCTTCCCCCCACAGGTAACCATTAAGTTCATTCTCTAAGTGTGTGAATCTGTTTCTGTTTTGTAAGTAAGTTCATTTGTATCATGTCTTTTTAGATTCTGCTTATATGCAATAGTTAGGGAGTTTGGGATTGACATGTACACACTGCTATATTTAAAATGGATAACCAACAAGGAACTACAGTATAGCACAGGCAACCCTCTCAATATTATGTAACAACCTAAATGGGAAAATAATTTGAAAATGAATAGATACATGTATAGGTATAACTGAATCACTTTGCTGTACACCTGAAACTATCACAACATTGTTAACCAACTATACTCCAATATAAAATGAAAAGTTAAAAAAAAAAGAAATGAGCTATCAGGTCATGAAAAGATATGGAGGAACCTTAAATTCATATTAGTAAGTGAAAGAGGCCAAACTTAAAAGACTACGTACTGTATGATTCCAACTATATGACATCCTGGAAATGGCAACACTATGAAGACAGTAAAAAGATCAGTAGTTTCCAGGTGTTAGGAGGGAGTAAGGGATGAGTAGATGGAGCACAGAGGACTTTTAGGACAGTGAAACTATTCTGTATGATACTCTACTGGTGGATACATGTCCCTACATGTTTGTTAAAAACCAGCGGGATGGGGCTTCCCTGGTGGCGCAGTGGTTGAGAGTCCGCCTGCCGATGCAGGGGACAC
>NC_041224.1:44350378-44354375 GCF_002837175.3 Physeter macrocephalus
CTCCGCAACGGGAGAGGCCACAACAGTGAGAGGCCCGCGTACCGCAAAAACCAAACAAACAAAACCAAAAAAAACAATGGAATGTATAACACCAAGAGTGAACCCTAATGTAAACTATGGACTTAAGGTGATAATATTGTATCAGTGTAGGTTCATTGATTGTAACAAATGTAGGCCGGTGGAATGCTGACAGTGGGAAAGGCTGTACATGCGTGAGGACAAGAGATACAGGGGAACTCTGTACTTTCTTCACAATTTTGTTGTGAATCTAAAACTGCTCCAAAAATAAAGTCTATTGAAAAAAAAAAGGGACTTCCCTGGTAGTGCATTGGTTAAAGATCCGCCTACCAATGCAGGGGACATGGGTTCGTGCCCTGGTTCGGGAAGATCCCACGTGCCGCAGAGCAACTAAGCCCGCGAGCTACAACTTCTGAGCCTGCGCTCGAGAGCCCCTTCTCTGCAGCAAGAGAAGCCACTGCAATGAGCAGCCCGCACACTGCAACGAAGAGTAGCCCCTGCTCTCTGCAACTAGAGAAAGCCCACGTGCAGCAATGAAGACCCAAAGCAGCCAAAAATAAATAAATAAATAAATAAATAAAAGACTGCCAATGAACTATACAGCATGATGCCATAACAATAGTCCTGCATGACACATGATTGATCACACCAGCCCTTCATTGCTTTGAAATTTCTGGCAACTATTTTGCAAGATCTGGCAATTTCCTTGGCCTTAAGTTGTGTTGTTTGGCCAGGCTCTTGCATGAATCTCCATATGTAATGGCTCTTCACCTACTTTGGGTATCTTCCTCTCTTGGGTCTTCAAAGTGGACCAAGCATGGACCAGCAGCATCTACATCACAAAGGTACTTATTGGAAATGTAGCATCTCGGACACATGCCAGACTTAGTGAAGCAGAATCTGCATTTTATTCAGATCCCGGGGGATTCAATGGCACTTTGCACCTGGAGAAGCACTGCTGCAGAAAAGCATTCTGGGGGGACTTCCCTGGCAGTCCAGCGGTTGAGACTTCACCTACCAATGTGGGGGGTGCGGATTCAATCCCTGGTTGGGGAGCTAGGATCCCACATTCCTTGTGGTCCGGGAAACCAGGACATAAAACAGAGGCAGTGTTGTAGCAGATTCAGTGGAGACTTTGACAATGGTCCACATTAAAAAAAAAAAAAAAAAAACTCACTCTGGGATTGCTCTGCAACAATATAGGGAATTGAGATTACTTCTCCAACAATGTACGCATTTGCTTCACTAATATCAATTTTGTACCTTACTGCTATTTCTGTGACTTTCTGCATCCAGAAAGACCTTTCATTTCAATGCCAAATCATATATAATCCTTCTGAAGACATTTTCATTAGCAATTAAACTCAGCATGTGTAGTAGCCACAATGCGTATAAATCTTTTGAAGTGCTAACAGTACAAAAACTATAACTAAGTTTGCACATGTGCCAGCAATGGCATCCACGTGATGAGAGCCACCTGGCTGACAGTTATTGTAAAACACAACCTGATTTCAGAGATGTTAAAATGTGGGGAAAAATGTGTATTTTAAAAGTCAGTGAGGGCTTCCCTAGTGGCGCAGTGGTTGGGAGTCCGCCTGCCGATGCAGGGGACGCGGGTTCATGCCCCGGCCCGGGAGGATCCCATGTGCCACGGAGCGGCTGGGCCCGTGGGCCATGGCCACTGGGCCTGCGCGTCCAGAGCCTGTGCTCTGCAGGGGGAGAGGCCACAGCGGTGAGAGGCCCACGTATGTAAAAAAAAAAAAAAAAAAAAAAGTCAACAAGAGATTGGTTCAAGATGGCGGAGTAGAAGGACATGTGCTCACTCCCTCTTGCAAGAGCACCGGAATCACAACTAACTGCTGAACAATCATCGACAGGAGGACATGGGAACTCACCAAAAAACATACCCCACATCCAAAAACAAAGGAGAAGCCTCAGTGAGATGGTAGGAGGGGCGCAATCACAGTAAAATCAAATCCCATAACCGCTGGGTGGGTGACTCACAAACTGGAGAACACTTATACCACAGAAGTCCAACCACTGGAGTGAAGGTTCTGAGCCCCACGTCAGGCTTCCCAACCTGGGGGTCTGGCAATGGGAGGAGGAATTCCTAGAGAATGAGACTTTGAAGTCTAGTGGGATTTGATTGCAGGACTTTGACGGGACTGGGGGAAACAGAGACTCCACTCTTGGAGGGCACACACAGAGAACTGTGCACACCAGCACCCAGGGGAAGGAGCAGTGACCCCATGGGAGATTGAACTGGACCTACCTGCTAGTGTTGGAGTGTCTCCTGCAGAGGTGGGGGGTGGCTGTGGCTCACTGTGGGGACAAGGACACTGGCAGCAGAAGTTCTGGGAAGTACTCCTTGGTGTGAGCCCTCTCGGAGTCTGCCATTAGCCCCACCAAAGAGCCGTGTAGGCTCTAGTGCTGGGTCGCCTCAGGCCAAACAACCAACAGGGAGGGAACTCAGTCCCACCCATCAGCAGACAAGAGGATTAAAGTTTTACTGAGCTCTGCCCACCAGAGTAACAACCAGCTCTACCCAACACCAGTCGGGATTTGATTGCAGGACTTTGACGGGACTGGGGGAAACAGAGACTCCACTCTCGGAGGGCACACACAGAGAACTGTGCGCACCAGCACCCAGGGGAAGGAGCAGTGACCCCATGGGAGATTGAACTGGACCTACCTGCTAGTGTTGGAGTGTCTCCTGCAGAGGTGGGGGGTGGCTGTGGCTCACTGTGGGGACAAGGACACTGGCAGCAGAAGTTCTGGGAAGTACTCCTTGGTGTGAGCCCTCTCGGAGTCTGCCATTAGCCCCACCAAAGAGCCGTGTAGGCTCTAGTGCTGGGTCGCCTCAGGCCAAACAACCAACAGGGAGGGAACTCAGCCCCACCCATCAGCAGACAAGAGGATTAAAGTTTTACTGAGCTCTGCCCACCAGAGTAACAACCAGCTCTACCCAACACCAGTCGCTCCCATCAGGAAGCTTGCACAAGCCTCTTAGATAGCCTCATCCACCAGAGGACAGACAGTAGAAGCAAGAACCACAATTCTATAGCCTGTGGAAGGAAAACCACATTCACAGAAAGATAGACAAAATGAAAAGGCAGAGGACTATGTATCAGACGAAGGAACAAGATAAAACCCCAGAAAAACAACTAAAAGAAGTGGAGATAGGCAACCTTCCAGAAAAAGAATTCAGAATAATGATAGTGAAGATGATCCAGGACCTTGGAAAAAAAATGGAGGCAAAGATTGAGAAGATGCAAGAAATATTTAACAAAGACCTAGAAGAATTAAAGAACAAATACCTAGAAGAACTAAAGTACAAACAAACAGAGATGAACTATGCAATAACTGAAATGAAAAATATACTAGAAGGAATCAATAGCAGAATAACTGAGACAGAAGAAGGATAAGTGACCTGGAAGACAGAATGGTCAGTCTGCCATTAGCCCCACCAAAGAGCCGTGTAGGCTCTAGTGCTGGGTCGTCTCAGGCCAAACAACCAACAGGGAGGGAACTCAGTCCCACCCATCAGCAGACAAGAGGATTAAAGTTTTACTGAGCTCTGCCCACCAGAGTAACAACCAGCTCTACCCAACACCAGTCGCTCCCATCAGGAAGCTTGCACAAGCCTCTTAGATAGCCTCATCCACCAGAGGACAGACAGTAGAAGCAAGAACCACAATTCTATAGCCTGTGGAAGGAAAACCACATTCACAGAAAGATAGACAAAATGAAAAGGCAGAGGACTATGTATCAGACGAAGGAACAAGATAAAACCCCAGAAAAACAACTAAAAGAAGTGGAGATAGGCAACCTTCCAGAAAAAGAATTCAGAATAATGATAGTGAAGATGATCCAGGACCTTGGAAAAAAAATGGAGGCAAAGATTGAGAAGATGCAAGAAATGCTTAACAAAGACCTAGAAGAATTAAAGAACAAACAGAGATGAACAATACAATAATTG
>NC_041224.1:44355872-44356384 GCF_002837175.3 Physeter macrocephalus
TGCTAACAGCTATAAAAGAGGAAACTGACAGTAACACAATAATAGTGAGGGACTTTAACACCTCACTTACACCAATGGACAGATCACCCAGAAAGAAAACTGATAAGGAAACACAAGCTTTAAATGACACAATAGACTAGACAGATTTAATTGACATTTATAGGACATTCCATCCAAAAACAACAGATTACACTTTCTTCTCAACTGCACACGAAACATTCTCCAGGATAGATCACATCTTGGGTCACAAATCAAACCTTGGTAAATTTAAGAAAATTGAAATCATAACAAGCATCTTTTCTGACTGCAATGCTATGAGATTAGAAATCAATTACAGGGAATAAAACGTAAAAAACATGAACACATGGAGGCTAAACAATACACTACTAAATAATCAAGAGATCACTGAAGAAATCAAAGAGGAAACCAGAAAATACCTAGAGACAAATGACAACGAAAACACGCCGATCCAAAACCTATGGGATGCAGCAAAAGCAGTTCTAAGAGGGAAG
>NC_041224.1:44358468-44358793 GCF_002837175.3 Physeter macrocephalus
ATACAATGGAGAAAAGACAGTCTCTTCAATAATTGGTGCTGGGAAAACTGGACAGCTACATGTAAAAGAATGAAATTAGAACTCTCCCTAACACCATACACAAAAATAAACTCAAAATGGATTAGAGACCTAAATGTAAGACCGGACACCATAAAGCTCTTAGAGGAAAACATAGGAAGAACGCTCCATGACATAAATCACAGCAAGATCCTTTTTGAGCCACCTCCTAGAGAAATGGAAATAAAAACAAAAATAAACAAATGGGACCTAATGAAACTTAAAAGCTTTTGCACAGCAAAGGAAACTATAAAAAAGATGAAAAGGC
>NC_041224.1:44364734-44369020 GCF_002837175.3 Physeter macrocephalus
CCCGCCCCGGCGGGTGAGCAGACAAGCCTCTCGGGCTGGTGAGTGCCGGTCGGCACCGATCCTCTATGCGGGAATCTCCGCTTTGCCCTCCGCACGCCGCTGCTGCGCTCTCCGAGGCTCCGGAGCTTCCCCCTCCGCCACCCACAGTCTCCGCCCACGAAGGGGCTTCTCGTGTGTGGGAACCTTTCCTCCTTCACGGCTCCCTCCCACTGGTGCAGGTCCCGTCCCTATTCTTTGTCTCTGTTTATTCTTTTTTCTTTTGCCCTACCCAGGTATGTGGGGAGTTTCTTGCCTTTTGGGAGGTCTGAGGTCTTCTGCCAGCGTTCGGTGGGTGTTCTATAGGAGAAGTTCCACGTGTAGCTGTATTTCTGATGTATCTGTGAGGAGGAAGGTGATCTCCGCGTCTTACTCTTCCGCCATCTTGCCTGCTTCTCTCTGCTAAGCTTCAGATGAACCAGTTTTCAGGGTAGAAACGGAGACACAGATGTAGAGAACAAACGTATGGACACCAAGGAGGGAAAGCGGCGGGGCGTGGGGGGGTGGGGGTGGGATGGGATGAATGGGGAGATTGGGACTGACATGTATACACTGATGTGTATAAAATGGATGACTAATAAGAACCTGCTGTATAAAAAATAAACAAAATAAAATTCAAAAATTCAAAAAAAAGAAGAAAATTAAACAATACCCTAATCTAACACCCTCCCTCGCCAAAAGTCAATGAAATATGACAAAATTGGTTGCTTCTGGGAAAGGAACAGGATGGCTGGAGAATGATTGGGAGAGAGACATTGCATTGCATATCCATTTGCATTTCGAGTTTTGAGCCTTGCAAATTTATAACATGTCATATTATATATATACATATATATATATAATATGTTTATATTTTAACTGGCTCCAATCTTAACAAGACCTGCTTTGTGATTCCAGGAACCAAGCCCCAAATCTCCGAGTCACCTTTGGGCTCCTCAGTGGTAGTAGACCTTGTTTTTAATGTAGCTTAAGATTGAGTTGGCTTTTTGGCAGGCTCCCTCACATACTAACAGTTCATTTCAAGGTTATAGTAAAAAAACAAACAAAAGAAAACAAAATCTCGAAAACTTCTAAGTCCCTTATCCATACTTTTTTTTTTTTTTTTTTTTTTTTTGGTCATGCCATACGGCATGCAGGGTGCAGGATCTTATTTCCCTGACCAGAGATCGAACACATGCCCCCTGCATTGGGAATGTGGAGTCTTAACCACTGGACTGCCAGGGAAGTCCCTTTTTTTCTGTTTTGAATGTGGAGGGATAAGTGGATGAGGGAGGAAGTTTACATTTATTCTTGTTAAATAGGATGCTGTTGGTGTCAGCCCATTTTTCTAAAACTATGGTTTTCAAACTCTGTTGTACATCAGAGCCACCTGGAGGGCTTATGAAAACAGAGATATCTGGGTCCCATTCCCAGTGTTGATTCAGTTCATCTTGTGTGGGGACCAAGAATTTGGATTTCTAACAAGTTCCCAGGTGATGCTGATGGTGCTAGTCTGTGGAGTACACTTCTACCATCGGTCTAGCTAGCCTGTCCTTATGAGTCATGATGCCATTCTCCATGTATTAGCTGACCCTCCCAGCCTGTTTTCTGTATCTTCATCTAAGTCATTGATAAAAGGTTGAACTGGGAGAGACTGAGGACCCAGCTTTGCAGCAAGACACTTCAGATTGACATGGATCCACTCACTGGCCCTCATGGGATATGATGGATTTCTATCAGCGAGAATGCCAATAACCATACTCTTCAGCTTGTAAGTCTCCATCCTGTCCCTGGAAACAGCACAAGGAACTCTGGGAAAATCTTGCTGAAATCTAGGCAAGCCCAGTGTTCATTCTTGTTCATCCTTTTGAGGGTTGTTTTCATGCCCTAACTCAAGGCTGTGTGATCTTGGGCAACTGCCTTGTCTTCTTCTTTCATCACATTTGGGTGGAGCAGGGAAAGCTCAGGTGCACATGTTTGAGTTAGTCATTCTGCTTGGTATCACTGGTCCCTGAAAGACCCCTCTCCTGACCAATGGTCCCAAACTAGACCCCTTGTTTTATTTAATTGATTAGTTCCCATGCTAATCAGAATAGGCCAGGATTTTGTTGCAGTAACAAACACCCCCAAATCCCAGAAGCTTAAAACAACAAAAGTTTATTTCTCACTAAAACTAACTGTTCCATGCAGGTTGGCAGGGTGGAGGGAGGGGAGGGGGTCATGACTTTGTCTTCACTCAGGGATCCAGGCTGATGGATGTTTCTTCTCAACTTGTGCTTTCCTGAGCATTTGCAGTAGGGAAACAGAGCATTGGATGACCTCCCACCAGAAATTGAATGCTCTGGTCTAGAATTGGCACACATGACTTCCACTCACAACTCCTGGGACAGAACTAATCCCACAACCCTCCCCAACTGTGGGTGAAGGTGGGCAGAGAAGTGCAATCCTCCCACATGTTTGGGAGGAAAGGAGAATAGCCTATGGGTGAGCTTTATAGGAATCCATGACCTTTGCTTTTGTCTCCCTTCTTCACTCCCACCCTCTTCTTTCTCTCCATAAGTAGGAGTCCAATGTGTTTTATGTGTATCCTTTTATTTGCATGTGTTCTTGCAAAAGATATCATGTTGTTTTATGGGCATCTGCTTTTAATTTACATAGATGTTATTGTGCTATAGGCCTTATTCTATTTCTTTTTTTTTCACTCAACAGTCTGTTTTTAATATGCATCCATTTTGCAAAATACGCCTCTAATTTGTTACTTCTGATGGATGCCTTTACTACATTTTACATATTTACTCACCCAGTGGTGGGCACCTAGATTGCCTCTAACTCTTTGCTATTACAATACTAACATGAACATCCTTATATATGGAATAATAAGGGAATTTCTTTGGGAAATTTACTTAGGAGCAGTATTGCTGGTTATGGAGTGTGCGTATTACTCAACTAAGTAGTACCAGATTGGCCCCCCTGCATCGGTCTGCACTCCTAGCAACAGTGAATCAGGGTTCTCCTGCCTCCAAATCCCTGCCAAGCCTAGACATTAGCCAGCTTTCTAGTTTTTGCCCTTCTGATGGGGATGCCAGTGGGGTGTATTATTGTTTTAATTTTGTATTTCTTCAATTACTAATAAGTTTGAGCATCTCTTTAAATATTTGCTAGCCTTTTGGGTTTTAATCTTAGAAATGAGCTATTTACAATTTTTGCCCATTTTTCCTTTCGAGTTCCTATAGGATTCTTTTTACTTGATTAGAAGGAATTTTTATATGTTTAAAACTACCCTTTTTGTCTTTGACGTTGCATATGTATTTTGTCAGTCTGTGAGATGAATGTTAACTTTCTTCATGATGTCTCTCATTGAATCATAATACTTAGTTTTATAATCTGTCCATTCTTTTGCTTATGGCTATGCTTCCCTGTCGCTGCATTCTCCTATATTATCATTTTCATGCTTTATTACTTTCCATTTCAAATTTAGATATCAAATCCACTGGATTTCCAGCTTTGTATAGTATTAGGAAGCAATGCAATTTTATTTGTCTCTATGTAGGTAGTCAGTTTTCCTAGCACAATTTTATTAAATACCCTGCCTTTTCTGCATTGATAAGTGGTGATTATTTATTATATATTGAGTTCTTATGCATACATTGGCCTATTTAAAAAAATATGTCTATGTTTCATTTATTTATTTCTATCTTTTCTCCGTCTATCTTGATAATTCCCACCATAGGCTTCTCTTACTAATACATATTTTCAAAAAATCAACTTTTGCTTTTATTCATTTTATTTCTTTTGTTCTCTATTTCATACAAATTTTTGATTCCTTCTTATTTCTTTAGGCCTACTCTATTGCTCCCTTTCTTCAACTTCCTGAGCTAAATGTTTACTCATTTATTTTAAATCTTTCTTGTTCCCTGGTAAATATAAGTAAAGCTATACATTTACATCTCCACATACTGTTTTTAGCAATGTCACTTAGCGTTTGACATGTACTGTTTTCATTGTCATTTAGTTGTATTATATAATTTCCCTTATGATTTTTTTACCCCAAGGTGTTAAAATAGTATGTTATTTTGCTTCTAAACGTGAGATTTTTAGTCATCATTTTGTGATTACATGTACTGTTTTCATTGTCATTTAGTTGTATTATATAATTTCCCTTATGATTTTTTACCCTAAGGTGTTAAAATAGTATGTTATTTTGCTTCTAAACGTGAGATTTTTTAGTCATCATTTTGTGATTGATTTTTTTTTTTTTTTTTTTTTTTTTC
>NC_041224.1:44369158-44459858 GCF_002837175.3 Physeter macrocephalus
TATGTGGGACCTTCCCGGACCGGGGCACGAACCCGTATCCCCTGCATCGGCAGGCGGACTCTCAACCACTTGCGCCACCAGGGAAGCCCGTGATTGATTTTTTTAAAGAAGCTTCTCTCTGGTCCTTGCAAACAGCTCCCTGCATCTCAGAGGCAGCACAGGGCATCAAATCGTTCTCATGCTGCCATGTCTTTGATGCAGCTAAGAAAGATTTCTCCACTTTTAAAGACTTATGTTTTACTTTTTTTGTTGTTTTTGAAATAGGTTAGACAAAAGAGGAATTTATCAGAAGGACATAGAGGTGTGCCACATAGTCAAGTCCTGGGAAGGTCAGAGGGGAAACTGAGACTTAGAAAACCTCCAACCAAGGACTTGAAAACCACCAGAACTCTCACCATCCTTTTCTCTGCTTCTGCCTGTGTATCAATTTCATTCTCTTTCACTGCACATGCACCAGAGAAAGATCAGCTGTGTTCTCTCTGAAATTCAACAACTCCTGGGAAAGTTGCTGATTGGCTGGCCACCTGGATCAGATTCCATCCCAGATCAATCAACTTCGACCAGAAGGGTGGGGTCTATAAGAAAGAACATGGCAGCTTCCATGACTCCAGTCCAAATGGTTAAAGTGTGACAGAGGAGAAGCATCTTCTTTCTTTCTTTTTTTTCCAAAATTCAATTTATTTAAACTAAAACACACACACACAAACCAAAAAATTAAACAACAACAACAACCAAAAACAGTTCACTCATTTCTCCTACCCTCCAATTATAATTATTATTGGTCAGAAAACATAGTCTGTGTGATGATGATTCTCTGGTATTTATTAAAGCTTCCTCTGCAGCCAAGTACACAGGAAATGTTTAGTAAATATCCCATATGTGCTGGAAAAGAATGTGTGCTCTCTGATTTGGGTTGTAGAGTTCTACATAACCTAATAGCTCAAGCTTACCAATTTTATGTTTTAGATCTTCTAGAATTCCGCCTTTTTGTTATTGTTGTTGTTTCTGTGGGTCAGAAATTTAGGCGTGGCTTGATTGGGTAATTCTGGCTCATAATCTCTCATGAGGTTGCAGTCAAAATGTAAACCAGGGCTTCAGTCATCTGGAGGCTCGGCTGGGGCTTGAGGGCCTGTTTCCAAGATTGCTCACTCAGGTGGCTTTTGGCAGGTGGCCTCAGTTCCTCACCACATGGGACTCATCATAGGGCTCCTTGAGTGCCCTCATGAGATGGCAGCTGGCTTTCCCCACAGCAAGCAATCCAAAAGAGTGAGAGCAAGGAAGAAGCCACAATGCTTTTTATGACCTAGTCCTGGAAGTCACATCCTGTTACTGCCTCCATAGTCTATCTATTAGAAGTGAGTCACTAAGTCCAATCCACACTCAAGGAGCAGGGACTCAATCACCCCTTCAAGAGAGGATTATCAAAGAAGTTACACACATATTTAAAAACCACCCCACCTACTAATATCCTCTCTTAACTCTTCTAAGATTCTTAAAATAAATTCATATTGACTTTGCTTCAACAGATATATTTTGTTCTGTTTTCTGCGTGTGTGTGTGTGTGTGTGTGTGTGTGTATGTGTGTGTGTTCCTTTTTTGATGGGATGTAATTCTCAGGTATCTGGTATTTTGGCCTTGATGTCCATGTTTCCATGGTGGTATCTAACACTGTCTTTTGGGCAAGTTCATGCCCGAGTCTGTGCCCCTGGATGAGTTTAAGGAGAGTGGCTTGGATGAAGCCATGCATAGAGCCCCAGGCACCATGCAACCACTACCGATCCCCATTCTCCCCTCTCTGTTTGTTGCAGGGCCACCAACTAAAGCTTCTGCTCAGGGATTCGCTTTTGAACACTTAGAAAGAAGCAGTGCTGTGAGGTGGGAGCTTCCCCCAGGAACACTCCCAGCCCTGGTGGTGGGACAGAGAAGCAGGGAGAAACGAATGTTTGGGGGAAGGTGGTCAGCCACAGCTGTTTCCACCAGCTTCTCACCGCAGCAGAGCTACTGGGGTGCCCTGATATTGCCCCACCAACACCTGAGCCAGAGCTATCGCTCCAGCTCCTGTCACACAGAGGGAGTGGGGCAGCAGTGACTGTCCCAATCAATGTGGGGAAGAAGCAAGAGGAAGGCTTAAAAGATCTCTTGCAACCCATCCTCCCACGGAAGTGTCAGGCCGCTCTACCCCCCATTGATGCCCCACTCCCTACTCTCCAAACTCCCACCACATACATACTGGTTCACCACAGCCTTTGGGCTTCCTGGGAGCTCACAAGGTTTTAGGTTTGGTTCTCAGATCCAAGCTTCTCTCTGCTTCTACGGTTTCTCCGCATTAATTTTGTGAATAGACACCCGTAGCCCACGCTAGATTCCCACCTTGTAAGGAATCAGAAGTAATTCCACCCCTGCACTCCTTTCCTCAGAGTCTCTATAAAATAATGGAGGTAGTTTAGATCAGGGTCACACACTCCAATGCCTGCTGGACTAGGCAGATTACACTGATGGGTGAGGCAACAGGGAATGATGGGGCCTGGGGTGAACTGGAGTGTGCCAGCACATGCTTTGTCTGTTGAGGGCAGGGATACCCATCGCCTGGCAGGAATGTAGGCCAGTATCCTCATGAAGCCAGAAAGGCAGATTTGATGGGAAATTCATTTGTTTAAGCACCTGAGGGTTGAATTCAGCTGGGAGTCACTAGTTTGAGTGAAATCCCTGTCAAACCCCTGGTTTCTTAATCCCTAAAGATCCTTTTCAGATTTAACAAGCCAGGAGTCTTGGAGTCTAGAGTATTCCCCCCAAGTAACCTTTCAGGGGAGAACTTTCTCTAAAATGGGAACAAAGTCTGTCTGGCATAACCCAGTCTTAACAAGCCCACAGTGCAGTCTTGTCCAGTTTACCAGCCTGCCATTCTTAGAGTCTGCTTGTTTTTCTTTTGGAAAATTAGAACAACATTTTCCTATTTCCAGTTAGGTGGAGCCTCACCCATTCTTAAAAATTCCTTAAAGATTACAAACATTGCTGGGGCTTGGAATGTAACCAAAGCAGCCCTTGTTGACTTTAGTGGATTTTTAAAATTTTCTTATTTAAAAATAAACCTCACCTCATTCTGTGCTTTTTTTCCCCTCACATTCTCTTCTTATGATATTCTATCATCATCTGAAAAATGTTTGTCTTGACTTTAAACTTCAGATCAGGTTTTGACTCTTCCTTCTCACAGTTCCCCTTCCCCAACCTACATCAGATCAATATAGAATCCCACCATAGCTCTGTGATCTTGAGCAAACTGTCTATACTTTCTGCACCTTGGTATGCCCTTCTGTAAAATGGGGAAGTTGAACTGGCTGGTCACCAACACTCCTTCTAGAGCTGAGTTTTGGGGTTAGGGATCCTTTTGCTAGTTGGTTAAAAACCGTGGACCCTCATTCCAGAAAAACGAACACATGGCTTATACTGGCTTACTTTGTTTTGTCTGCCAAGACCACCATTCCCCCTTCTTTCAGAGGACATTCCTCCCTGACTTCAACTATTAGGCTCTAAATGGGCTACCAATAAAAGTACTCGGCTGAGAAGAGTGAGGTGTCAAGTCCTTTTTGTTTTCTTCTCTTTTTGAATGGAACGGGAATGGAAGATTTATTTTCGTCTTTGGCAGAAAGCCAAGGATGTGAATCCAGATCTGCCTGGGGCCATTTTCTGGCTTTGCAGAGAAAGCCCTTCTTTGTAGGCCACAGGGAGAGAGAAGCCCGGAGATTGGGGGGGGGAGGATGCGTGAGGGGAAGGGGTGAGAGAGTCCTCCAGGCATTTCAGGTCTGGATCCAGCTGTCCCTGAAGCTAGCCCATTCCTACCCTTTCTATCCTTTGGTCCAATGAGCCTTTTTTTTTCTTTTTCTTTTGGTTTGTGTGAGTTTGTATAACTGGCATTTGCAGCATAAGTCCTGGTTAGTATAGGCACGAACTTACCCTACTTTGTATCATTGATTCTTACATTTTAATACTGTCCCATTCCTTGTCCTCATTGTCCTCACAAGATTCTAGCTAAGCTCTTTTAAGGCACCTTTAAAATGCCTTCTGCAACTCCTTACACACGTACTCAACTAGTTTTGATGGAATTAAACAGAATTTTAGTGATTTTCTCCTATGGATTCATGTCATCACACCCCTTTCTCATAAAACTATAGTTTTTGGAGGACGAGGACACTGTTTTCTACTTTTTAAAAGTTCCTGAAAGGTGCTTTGCACACAGTAAGAACTCACAAAATGCTGGGGATTGAGCTGGTGGTAATGACCACATCAGAAGAGAAGCCTGCTAATCTCATGCACTGTAACATTCTCAAACACGCTGTGTGCGCTGGCACCACTGACAACGCGAGTCACACGGATGACAAGGTCACATGGCAACAGAGACCCTTCTGCCGGGAGTCCAGCCCGGAAGCTGAGAGTACACGTGATTCCCCCCCAGCACCTCCCTCTCCCCAGGGAATTTCAGTCAGTCCTGGCTAAAGAGGACAGCAGCTTCTGGAATTTCCCCCAAGAAAGGAGCCCTGGGCAGTAAGAGCCTAAATAGGAATCGTGGTGGCTACAGCCACAGTCTGTTTTTAACACAAGGGCCAGAAGGGCCTGGCCTGGTTAGTGGGTCCTGTCCTGGGAAGCTCCTGATATTATAGCGAGGGAGCTGGGTGCACACACAACACACATGTACACACACGAAACATGTTGTCAGCAGACAATTAACATGCTTTATCTACTTATGTAACTGCAACTTTTCAAAAACATTTTCTCAAGCACATTTACTGTCAGGAGCCTGTGTGGAGGTGCGGGTGGATGTGTGAGGGTGTGATACCCTCAGTGAAGTATTCTGACTTGCAAGAGTCCCACATATCCGAGAACCTCAGCCGGGGTGGTTAAGGGGAGGCGAGAAAGCACTGGGCCCTGTTAGCCACTAGAGGGCACTGGGGAGCAGGACATCGCAAATTTGGGGGAGCGCCGCATTTCCCTCCCCGCATCTAGAAGGCCAGAGGAGGGGCCTCTTTAGCAGATAGAGAGCAAGGTACGTGGCCAGCGGTGAATGAGTGGGAACAGAACTGCACCAGCCAGTACTGTGCTTAGGGCATTTCCTGGCTTCCGCTACCAGGAAAGGCCAGGGAAGTTCCGCCTCTGTGGTTAAGCTCCAGCAGCCCTAGGGATGTGTCTTAGCTTCATTACAATTCTAAATTGGGCTTCTTTGTCCTAGCCAGTTGTCCAGACCCTAAGCCAAATCTGTGTGTCTTCTGGCTCACTAAGGCACTGAAGGCAGGTCCCCTAGGCAGTGAGGGGATTAGGTAAGTGTGGGGAAGGAGATAGAAACCCACAGTGGCCTTGTCTTGCCTGAAGGCAGCAGCAGGAGACATGCTTCAGAAGAAGGGCAACCTCAGTTTTTCCAGGTGAGTGGGTGTCCAGGAAGTGCCCACAGAGTTGCTTCCAGGAGAATGAGTCATTTATTGGGAAAATGTCAAAAGATTCGCCAAGACTATGGAGACATTTTATCAGGGAACCGGAAGTAGGTCTTTTTCCGTTGCTGCCCTGATGTTGTCACTGGCAAGGCAACCCACTGTAGAAGCCATCAAAAGTATTCCTGACCCTTAAAAGGCCTTTTGGGCAGCAGACTATGGTCCGGAACGGTCAACAGACAGACCACGGCCCAGGATAGTTAACACACCAAGGGTGTTCCCCTGTGCTTAGAAGGGTCAAAGGAAACTTTCTTCCTTTTAAAATCCTCAACCCCACACCCCTTCTAAATCAGCAGAATGCATTGCCTTCTTATTGAATGAGCAGCTACAGAACCTCTGCTGGGTCAAGAAACACTTAAGTGCTCTGCATGTAATAGACGAGGTAATTAAACTTACAAGCTTTTGCACAGTAAAGGAAACCATAAACAAAATGAAAAGCCAACCTATGGATTGGGAGAAAATATTGGCAAGCAGTGCGACCGACAAGAGCTTAGGTTCCAAAATGTACAAACAGCTCATACAGCTCAATATCAAAAAGAACAAACAACCCAATCAAAAAATGGGCAGAGACCTGAACAGACATTTCTTCAAAGAAGACAGACAGATGGCCAACAGGCACATGTAAAAGATGCTCAGCATCACTGATTATTAGAGAAATGCAAATCAAAACTACAGTGAGGTATCACCTCATGCCAGTCAGAATGGCCATCAATAAAAGGTCTCCAAATGGGAATTCCCTGGCTGTCCAGTGGTTAGGACTCTGCTTTCACTGCAGGGGGCGCGGGTTCAATCCCTGGCTGGGGAACTAAGATCCCACAAGCCGTGTGGCACGGCAAAAAACAACAAACAAAAAAACCCCAGAAAACTCTCCAAATAATAATGTTGGAGAGGGTGTGGAGAAAAGGGAACCCTCCTACACTGTTGGTGGGAATGTAAATTGGTGCAGCCATTATGGAAAACAGTATGGAGGTTCCTTAAAAAACTAAAAATAGAGTTACCATATGACCCAGCAATCCCACTCCTGGGCATATATCCGGAAAAGAGGAAAACTCTAATTTGAAAAGATACATGAACCCCAGTGTTCATTGCAGCACTATTTAAAATAGCCGAGATATGGAAGTGCACAGTAAAGGAAACCATAAACAAAATGAAAAGCCAACCTATGGATTGGGAGAAAATATTGGCAAGCAGTGCGACCGACAAGAGCTTAGGTTCCAAAATGTACAAACAGCTCATACAGCTCAATATCAAAAAGAACAAACAACCCAATCAAAAAATGGGCAGAGACCTGAACAGACATTTCTTCAAAGAAGACAGACAGATGGCCAACAGGCACATGTAAAAGATGCTCAGCATCACTGATTATTAGAGAAATGCAAATCAAAACTACAGTGAGGTATCACCTCATGCCAGTCAGAATGGCCATCAATAAAAGGTCTCCAAATGGGAATTCCCTGGCGGTCCAGTGGTTAGGACTCTGCTTTCACTGCAGGGGGCGCGGGTTCAATCCCTGGCTGGGGAACTAAGATCCCACAAGCCGTGTGGCACGGCAAAAAACAACAAACAAAAAAACCCCAAAAAACTCTCCAAATAATAATGTTGGAGAGGGTGTGGAGAAAAGGGAACCCTCCTACACTGTTGGTGGGAATGTAAATTGGTGCAGCCATTATGGAAAACAGTATGGAGGTTCCTTAAAAAACTAAAAATAGAGTTACCATATGACCCAGCAATCCCACTCCTGGGCATATATCCGGAAAAGAGGAAAACTCTAATTTGAAAAGATACATGAACCCCAGTGTTCATTGCAGCACTATTTAAAATAGCCGAGATATGGAAGCAACCTAATGTCCATCAAAAGATGAATGCATAAAGAAGATGTGGTGTGTGTGTGTGTATATACATATATATATATATAAAATGGATATATAATGGAATATTACTCAGCCATAAGAAAGAATGAAATATTGCCATTTGCAGCAACATAGATAGACCTAGAGATTATTATACTAAGTAAAATATTTTTCAAAGACATATATGATATCACTTATTCATGGAATCTAAAAAAAATAGTACAAATGAACTTATTTACAAAATAGAAACAGATTCAGACATAGAAAACAAGCTTATGGTTACCAAAGGGGAAAGGTGGGGAGGGATAAATTAGGAGTTTGAGATTAACAGATACACACTACTATTTATAAAATAGATAAACAGCAAGGTCCTACTGTATAGCACAGGGAACTATATTCAATATCTTGTAATAACCTATAATGGAAAAGAATCTGAAAAATAATATATATATATAACTGAATCACTTTGCTGTACACCTGAAACTAACACAATATTATAAATCAAGTACATTTCAATTAAAAAAATAGATAAGGTCTGTGGAATGAATGATCATTTCATTGAGAAAATTAAGGGCCTAGTTAAATCCCGAACTTCCTTCACTCTCCCTCACAACAAGACTATTTTCCAAAGTGGTTGCACCATTTTATATTCCCAGTAGCAATGTTTGAGAGTTCCAATTTCCCCACATCCTTACTAACACTTTTTATTGTCTGTCTTTTTGGTTATAGCCATCCTACTTTGTGTGAAGTAGTATCACATAGTGATTTTGATTTGTATTTCTCCAGTGGCTCATGATATTGAACATCTTCTCATGTGCTTTTTGGTCATTTGTATATCTTCTTTGAAGAAATATCTACTCAAATCCTTTGCCCATTTTTAAACCGGGCTGTCTTTCTGTTGTTGTGAGTTCATTATATTCTGGATATTATTAGGCTCTTCTCAGACAAATGATTTGCAAGTATTTTCTCCCATTCTTAAGGTTGTCTTTTACTTTATCAATAGTGTCTTTTGAAGTACAAAAGTTTTCAGTTTTGATAAAGCCTAATTTATCTTTTTTCTTTTGTTGCTTATGCTTCAAGTATCACACATAAAAACCCATTACTTGACCCAAGTTCACAAAGATTTACTACTATGTTTTCTCCTAAGAGTTTTCTAATTTTAGCTCTTACGTTTAGAGTTTGATCTATTTTGAGTTAATTTTTGTATATGGTATAAGCCAGGGGTCCAACTTGTTTTGCGTGTGGATATCCACCAATCCTAGCACCATTTGTTGAAAAGAATTTCTTTCCCCAAGTGAATGGTCTTTTTTTTTTTCTTGGCCATGGAGAGAGGCATGTGGGATCTTAGTTCCCCGACCAGAGATCAAACCCAAGCCCCCTGCATTGGAAGCGTGGAGTGTTAACTACTGGACCACCAGGGAAGTCCCCACCAATTGAATGGTCTTGACACCCTTGTCGAAAATTAATTGCCCATAAATATGTGGGGTTACATCTAGACTCTCAGTTCTATTCCCCTGATTTATGTCTATCCTTATTCCAGAACCACATAGTCTTAATTAATGTAACTTTGTAGAGTAAGTTTTGAAATTGGGAAGTGTGAGTCCTCCAACTTTGTTCTTTTTCAAGATTGTTTTAGCTATTCTGGATCCCTTGCATTTCCATATGAATTTTAAGATCAGCTTGTCAATTTCTGCAAAAAGGCAGCTGGAGTTTTGATAGGGATTGAGTTGAACCTGTACATTAATTTGGGGAGTATTGCCATCTTAACAATAGAACAACAGAAGTCTTACAGTCCATGAACAGGTATGTCTTTCCATTTATTTAAGTCTTCTTTAATTTCTTTCAATGATGTTTTGTAGTTTTTAATGTAAAAGTCTTGTGCTTTTCTTGTTAAATTTATTCCTAAGTATTTTTTTCTTTTTGATGCTATTGTAAATGGAATTTTCTTAATTTCATTTTTGATTGTTTACTTCTATTGTATAAAAATACTGTTGCTCTTTGTACATTGATCTTAGGCGGACTCTCAACCACTGTGCCACCAGGGAAGCCCTGTATATTGATCTTATATCCTGCAACCTTGCTGAGTATATTAGTTTTCATAGTTTGTGTGTGTGTGTGTGTGTGTGTGTGTGTGTATGTGTATTTCTTCGGATTTTCTGTGAATAGAGATAGTCATCTCTGAATACCTGTAAATAGAGATAATTTTACTTCCTCCTCTTCAACCTGGATGTATTTTATCTATTTTTCTTGCCCAGTTGCTCTGGCTGGCACCTCCAGCACAATGCTGAATAGAAGTGGTGAGAGCAGACATCCTTGTTCCTGATTTTAGTGGGAAAGCATTCATTCTTTCACCATTACATATGATATTATCTGTGGTTTTTTTTTTGTGTGTGTGGATGCCATTTATTAGGTTGAGAAAGTTCACTTCTATTCCTACTTTTTTGAGTATTTTTATCATGAAAGGGTGATTTTGTCCAATGCTTTTTCTGCATCGGTTGAAATTATTGTGTGGTTTTTGTCCTTTATTCTATTAATATGGTGTATTATGTTGATTGATTTTCATTGTTAAACCAGTTTTTCATTCCTGGGATAAATCCTACTTGGTCATATTGGGTAATCCTTTTTGTACGTTGCTAGATTCTATGCATTCTTTTTTTCTATTTTAGGTCATATACCTACTTTTTTCATCGATTAGTTTTTACCCAGCTTCTTAAAATATACTTACATTATAACAATAATTCATGTACACAATACAGAAATAGTAATTTTTTCAGTATAAAAAATTATAACATGAAATATCAATATCTTCTGCTTTATATTCCCCAACCCATGAAATAGTAATTCCTTCAGTATAACAAATTATAACATGAAATATCAATGTCTTCTGCTTTATGTTCCCCAACCCACAACCCAGAGGTAATCATTTTGACATCTCTGTTTTGAGGCTCTGTCTTGGGGCCTTTGTTTTTTGGTTTTTTTTAGAGCAGTTTTAGGTTCACAGCAATATTGGGCAGAAGGTACAGAGATTTTCCACATACTCTCACCTCCTGCACAAGCATAGGCTCCCCTATTATCAACATCCCCCACCAGAGTGGTACATTTGTTACAATTGATGGACCTACACGGACATCATAATCACCCAAAGTCCACAGTTTACATTAGGGTTCACTTGTGGTGTTGGACTTTCTATGGGTTTGGACATATTTATAATGACATGTGTCCACCATTTCATATTTCTTGATTTATCAACGTTTGACTATATATAGGGTAAGTACTTCTCAAGCTCCCACTCTCAGCTCCCTTCCCACCTTTCCTCTCCCCAGTGTTGATTATCTATTTGTTTTCTCCTAGTGGTATGATAGATTGTGTTTTCAAAGTTGATTGCAACAATATCTCCCATCCCACATGCTCTCTGGCAATATTAATTTACCTTTCTTCCATCAAGAGATGGAGTCTATTTTTCCCTTCTGTTGAAGTTTGGCTGGCCTTGTGACCTATCTCGACCTATAAAATGCAAGCAAAGTGATAATGTGTATCTTCCAAGGCTGGACATTAAGAGATCTATAACATCTGTCTTCACCTCTTGAAATGTTCCTTCTTGGAACACAGCCGTCATCCTGTGAGGAAGCCAAAGCAGACGTGAGAGAGGCTGACACGGGGAAGAGGGGCCCCTGGCCAGGGCCCTCAGCTGAGCTTTAAGCTGACAATGAGCACCCACTCTAGTCATGTGAGGGAGGCTATTTTGGAGCACCAAGCTATCCCAGCCCCTCAGCTAATGCCATGCGAAGCAGAGCCGCCCAACCTTTCTTTGCTTGAATTCATGACCCATAGAATCATGAGCAAATAAAATGATTGTTGTTTTCAGCCACTAAATGTTGTAGCCGTTTGTTATACAGCAATAGGTAACTGAAACACATGGTTAATTTATAATTTTAAATTCTATCCTTAAACTTCTATTTATCGATTCACTTCCCACTACATAAAATTTGTTCATCCTGTTGTGGACAAAGAATGTCGCCTGCCATTTCATTAAACAAAGGATATTGTGGCCATCAAGCCAGCAGCCGCTGCATCTGCTCCCAAGGGTATAGAGTCTGAGGGGATTCAGGCTGGAGAAAAACAGGATACTGGCCCTAGATAGTTAAGATGCATGTCAAAAGAATGATTTCAATAAGCCCAGACTCTTGCATGTTCCCATACATAGAAAAGCACCAAAGTCATTAACATGAGACGTCTGTTTTTATGATTAGCAGTAGTCTTTTGATGTTCCACCACATGGTTGGTTTTTGTTTGTTTGTTTTTCAGAAAAACTGTTATATATCCTGGCTCTTCCCTTACCTCTTTGGAATTGTCCCTCAAAGCTATCTGAAATGCTATATCCCAGGCTAAAGTCCTCAGTAAGTTTAAGTTGTGCCTTTTTTTTTCAGACACTGATCTTTCCCCCACATTTCCCAACCTCTGTGACTGTATCATTATTTCTACTTTGTCAGTGTTTAAAAAAGGTATGTTCTATTTTATAATTATGATAAACTATTCTGTGCATACAAACATACTCTGTGCAGTGTATTCTCTGCATTACTTAGCTTTGCTCTGTCAAACATGGTAGCCATGAGTCACATGTGGCTATTGAGCACTTGAAATGTGGCCAGTCTGAATTGATTTGTGCTATATGTGTAGAAACACACCAGATTCTAAGATTTAGAGCTAAAAAAAGAAAAGTAAAATATCTCATTAATAATTTTAATATTGATTAAATGTTGAAGTGTTATTTTGAGTATGTTTGATTAAATGAAATAGATTATTAAAATTAATTTTACCTGTATTAAGCAGTTTGGGCTGCTATGGCAAAATACTAACAGACTGGATGAATGGCTTAAACAACAGATATTTATTTTTTCACACTTCTGGAGGCTGGCAAGTCCAAGATCAAGGTACCAGCAAGCTTCATTCTGAGGCCTCTTCTCTTGGTTTGTAGGTGGCTGCCATCTCTCTGTGTGCTCATATGACCTTTTCTTTTTTTTTCTTTATTTTAAATTTTAAAATTTATTTACTTTTTTTGGCTGCATCATCGACATGTGGGATCTTAGCTCCCCGACCAGGGATCGAACCCACGCCCCCTACAGTGGAAGCGCTGTAAGACACTGCTTGGTTAAGCGGTGTCTTAATCACTGGACTGCCAGGGAAGTCCCACATGACCTCTTCTTTGTGTGAGTGAATAGAGAGGGAGACAGAGAGCTCTGGTATCTCCTCCCCCCACCCTCCTTTTACTGAGATATAATTTACATACAACACTATAAGTTTAAGATGTGATGATCACCTTATCATCAAATCATCAATGTGATGATTTGATACACAAATATATTGTGAAACGATTACCACAAAAAGCTTAGTTAAAACTTTTATCACGTCACATAATTACGTTTTGTTTTCAATGTGCGAATACTTAAGATTTACTCTTTCAGCAACTTTCAAGTATGTGATACAGTATTGTTAACTAGTCACCATGCTGTACATTATCCCCAGAACTTATCCATCTTATAACCGGAAGTTTGTACCCTTTGACCACCATCACTCATTTCCCCCATCCCCAGACCCTGGCAACAACCGATCTACTCTCTGTATCTATGAGTTCAGCTTTTATTAGATTCTACATACAGAATTTGCCTTTCTCTGTCTGACTTATTTCATTTAGCATCATGCCCTCAAGGTTCATCCACGTTGTTGCAAATTGTAAGATTTCCTTCTTTTTCATGGTCTAATACTCTTCCATTGTATATATAAACCACATTTTCTTTATCCATTCATCTGTTGATGGACACTTAGGTGTTTCCATGTCTTGGCTATTCTGAATAATGCTTCAGTGAACATGGGAGGGCAGATATCTCTCTGAGTTAGTGATTTCATTTCCTTTGGATAAATATTATACCTGGAAGTGGGTTTGATGGTTTATAAGGTAGTTTTACTTTAAATTTTTTGAGAAACCTCCATAGTATTTTCCATAGTGGCTGCACTAATTTACATTCTAACCAAAAGTGCACTGGTGTCTCATCCTCTTGTAAGGACAACAATCCTATCAAACTAGGGCCCCACCCTTATGACTTTATTTAACTTTAATTACTTCCTTAGAGGCCCCATCTCTAAATACAGCCACACTGAGGGTTAGGGCTTTAACATATGAGTTTCGGGGGACACAAACATTCGGCCCATAATATCACCCATTTCTTTTTACTTTTGTAATATGGCTATTAGAATATTTAAAATTACAAATGTTGTTCACACTATATTTCTATTGGCAGCACTGGACTAGACGTTGGGTTTAAAAAAAAAAACAATTATAGTGGGCTGAATGGTCAACACACCCACCCAAATATGTCCATGTCCAAAACCTGTGAATGTGACTTTACTTAGAAAAAAGTGCTTCACAGATGTAATTAAGCAAAGGATCTTGAGAGGAGGATATCATCCTGGATTATCTGGATGAGCCCTATTTCCAATGACTGGCATCCTATAAAAGACCCACAGATGAGAAGACACAGAGGGGAGGAGGAGACAGTGTTACCCATGGATCCAGAGATTGGAGTGATGCAGTCACCAGCCACCGCGTGCCTGGAGCCCCCAGAGGCTGAAAGACACAAGGAAAGATTATCCTCTCTGGCCTTTGCTTACACCTTGATTTCAGACTTCCAGCTACCAGAACTGTGAGAGAACAAATTTCTGTTGTTTTTAGCCACCAAGTTTGTGGTAATTTGTTACAGTAGTGCTAGGAAGCCAATACATCAATAAATATCATTTACAGTATTAGGACACAGAATTGTGATTGGATCCATAAAGAAATAAATGTAATTCTTTGTACTACACTTGTGCTGCTTGGAGATGTTCTAAGAATCAAGGTCAAATGGATTCTTGTTTATGACACTCCATCTATTTCTCAAAATGAGCTTGTTTCAGATCAGTGGTTGCTTTTGGTCAGAGAGGACTGACTGGGACATGAGGGAATTTTCTGGAGTGACAGAAATGTTCTTTATCATGATAGTGGTGTAAATAAGTGATGTTAAATGAGATTACACATTTGTGGCAGCTGATTGAGTGGTACTGTTAAGATCTGAGTACTTTTCCAAATGTATATTATACCTCAATTTTAAATGAAACAAACAAATAAATAGCTTCTGATGGGGTTCAGGGCAGGGTGCCCCAAAATTTGCCACTGTGGCATGTTGACTGAGTTAAAGTTACTTGAGAAACAACAACAGGTGCAAGGACACTCTGACCCTCCTCTCTGTACCCCTGAAAGCAGGAAATAAATCTCCCACACAAAAGGTCCCTTCCCTGCATCAGGAGGTTAAGAGACACCCTTGTCGCCAGAGATAAGGAATTCAGGGCCCAGAAGGCTGTGTAAACAAACTCTACTTTGTTTCTTCACTAATTAGTACCCAAGCCTAAGTTCCTTTGTCTTGTCAGTTCTTCACAAATTTATTGTTTCTTTGTCTAAAAGATATAAAAGCTGACCTGCTTTGGTCATTTCTCTGAGTCTCATATTTCTATGAACTCCCATACATACCAGATTAAAATTAGATTTTCTCCTGTTAATGTCGCATGTCAATTTAATTATTAGACCAGCCAGAAGAACATAGAAAGGCAGAGGGAAATTTTTTCCTCCCCAGCACTTTATATATGGATCATGACTGTCTTATACTACTTTTTGTTTTCCCTAGAGTTTTAAAAATTGCTTCCCCTTTTTTCATTGATGGGGAGCAAAGAACATCTCTTTCATAAACATTATCTGTTGGTTGAAATCTACTTTCTCCTTGAAAGCATTCTTCATGTAACTCCTGGACCTCTTGCTCTAACTGAGCCACTAATTTACAGGTCTGCGGACAACTGTCATTCTGGGATTTTTTTTCCCCCATTGTGCATTTCTTTTTCCTGAATTCCTTTTTCATTTTGCTAGAGTTTGTCCTTGAATTTCTTTTCTTTTTTCCAGAAAAGGTGCATGGGAAGTCAATAGTCTGAGTCCTTCCATATCTGAAAAAAAATTTTATTTGATCTTTTGGCTGGGCATACAGTTATAGAATCAAACCAACGTTCCCTGAGGACTTGGAAGGCATTGTTTCACTCTTCTAGAATCCAATATTGCTGATGAGATGTTTGAGGCTAGTTGGATGTTTATTCTTTTGCAGGTAACCTGTTTTTCCCTCTCCAGAAACTTAGGATTTCCTTCTTTTTTTTTTTCATTATCCTTAGAGTGCTGTAATATCATCAAGACTGTGTCTAGTTTTGTTGGGGTTTTGTTGTGTTCCTTTGTTTATCTTGCTTGACACAAGAGTCTTTGCAAGCTGAAGATTCATGCCTTTCTTCAATGTATGGATATTTTCTATTATTTCCATCCTCTCTGTTTCCTTCCTTCCTTTCTCCTCTTTCTCTGGAATTTTCATATGGACTGCTCTCCTGTCCCTTACTTTTTTTTTTTTTCCCCTGTTTTGGAATTTATTTATTGGCTAGCCCTTCAAGTGCTGGAGTTTCCCCAGCGACCAGCCAGAGGGTCTCTTGTCACTCATCACTTCCTCTCGGGATGATCACATCTACTCCCATAGCTTACCTCCCTCCTGTATTTTGAGGCCTGTCCAAACCATAATGCCATAAGTCTCAGGAGTTCAGACACAAATTTCCTTCTACCTGCTCAGTCCACACGGTATTTCACAGATAACTTAAAATCTTAACGAAAATCACTTCCTTCCCGCTTGTTAAGAAAAACAACACACTCCTGTGTGTCTCCTTTACTCTCAGTTTGCTACTACAACACTTCTGACACTTCCGGTTACCATATGTGTGTTTGTGTTATTGGGGTGGGAGGTTCTCATATTAAACAATTCTGTGACACCAGCCAGATGTCCTACAATTAACTCAATTCTGACACTATCTACCTGGAGATAACATCAGATCCACAGGTTAAGCACCCTCCCCCCCTTCAGACACCCATTGTCAGTCACATGTCCAGGTGGTCACCTGGGCTTCTGACCCACCAGCTATAAATCGGAGGTTCTCGCCACCCCTTCCTTGAGTTTGATTCATTCGTTAGAGCAGCTCATAGAACTCAGGAAAACAGTTTACCTACTAGTTATTTGTTTATTACAAAGGGTAAAGGAACAGCCAGATGAAGAGACTCATAGGGCGAGGTGCAGAAGCATCCTGAACACGGGCGTCTCTGACCCCGTGGAGTTTGGAGTGTACCGCCATTCTGGCATGTAGATGCGCTCTTGTTCATCAACCCATCCTTTTGGCTTTTTAATGGAGGTATTATTACATAAACACAATTGATTAAATCACTGGCCATGGGCAATGGAACACACTTTGCAAATCCTCTCCCCTCCCCTCTGCAGAGGTTGGGGGTGGGGCTGAAAGCGCCAATCTTCTGTTCACAGGGTTCGTTCCCCTGCCAACCAGCCCATCCTAGGGGCTTTCCAAAAGTCTCCTCATTAATATAAACTCTGGTGTGATTGTAAGGGGCTTGTTATGAATAACAAAAGGCATCTTGATGGGTCTTATCAGTTAGGAAATTCCAGGAGTTTTAGGAACCCTGTGCCAGAAATGGGGGAAGACCAAATATATATTCTTACCATAAATCACAATATCACACTATCCTTTTGCCAACTCTCTCCACATCCTTTGTCCCCTGTGTCAGTTAATGTCTTCACCGCCCACCCAGCCTCTCAGACACTGACAGACACCTGCTTCTGTCCCCTAGGCTTCAGGGGAGTCTCCTACACCCACAGCACCTGTCCCTCCCTTTCTGTGCCATGGGGTCTGGCTCTGTTCCTGCCCCGGTTCTTTACTATCACCTCCTCCAGGGCTCCCTTTCTCTGTCCCACTATTTCCACTGTCCGTACTTTTGTGGAAATGAGAGAAAAGATGGGGAGGAAGGAGTGAGGAGGAGAAGGAAGTAGGAAGGAAGGAAAGATTAGAGGCTGGAGGGGTGGGTCATTCCTGACGATGGGCCTTGGATCCGTACACTTGGTGTTTTGTTTTTTTTTTTGCGGTACGCGGGCCTCTCACTGCTGTGGCCTCTCCCGTCGCGGAGCACAGGCTCCGGACGCGCAGGCTCAGCGGCCATGGCTCACGGGCCCAGCCGCTCCGCGGCACGCGGGATCCTCCCAGACCGGGGCACGAACCCGTGTCCCCTGCATCGGCAGGCGGACTCTCAACCACTGTGCCACCAGGGAAGCCCCCCTACACTTGTTTTTATACTGCTGGAATGAGGATAAAATCATGCTCACGGATAGCCTTAAAGGGGAAAAGAGGTCAGCAAAGGGCGACAGGCATGCTGAGGGGTGAATGTGGAAGGGGGACATAGAGAGGTCCGGGAGAGGAGGTTCTGGAAGAGGGGAAAGAGTTCCCCAGCTCACTGTGTGCAGGGCTTTTTAGAACAAGTGTGTGTGGGGGGAAGGGGAGCCCCTCCTTCTTCTCGGAAACCCCTCCCTGAGGGAAACCCCCCTCAGTCCCAGCCCCCTCACTGAGGGAAACCACCCTCAGTCCCAGCAGCCCCACAGATAGTGAGGATGACTCAGATCTGGGAATCCAGGAAAACCTGGATTGGCTCTGGTTGGACAGGAACAGGGTGGGAGAGAGAGGGATTTCTTTTAAGGAATGGGTTGATGGGTCTGAAATTTCTAGGACAGGCTGGCACGCTGGAAACTGGTGCCTCAGACGTTTTTCTTACCCAGGAAACAGATTTTGCTCCTACGACATTCAACTGATTGGATGGAGCTGACTCACATGATGGAGGATCATCTCCTTTACTAAAAGTCAACTGACTCTAGTTACTCATGTCTACAAAATATTGGGCTGGCCAAAAAGTTCGTTCGGGTTTGCCATCCGCTGTTGCGGAAACCCGAACGAACTTTTGGGCCAAGCCGATAGCTTCACAGCAACTCCTAGATTCACGTCTGATTAAATACTGGATAGTCTACCCTAGCCAGGTAGACACATAAAATTAACCATCATTGTAGGTAAGGTGGGGAATAGAACAAGCAGATTTTGTGTTTCTATTTCAAGGCAGCAGAGAATCACGTGGAGTGGAAAACAGCAGTGTCTTCATATGACTCACCATTTTGAATGAAAGTCAAGCAGTTTCCTGAGGTTTAGCTCCTGTTGATTTGAACGCCAGTTAGTTGGGTTTCACAAAAGTCCTGATGCTTTTCCAACACCAGTGCTTTCCAACCCGATGTTGGATAATGATGGAATGGAGACTCAGATTATTTCTGGTGTTTGAATTTTAATAGGAGTAGGCAGGATAGGCCAATAGGCAAGCCATGACACCATCTTGGGGGAACGCTGCTGGGTTAGTCAGCTTCCACTGGGTTATGATGCAGTAACAAACCACACCCACATCTCAGTGGCTTGGAACAGCCATGGCTTGTTCCTCACTCACGTTACATGTCCGTGGCTACAGCTCTGTCCATGTGACCGCTCATTCCAGGGCCCACGCTGAAGGAGGATCTCCTACCTGGAACCTGGTATTCCCACGGCAAAACAAAAGAGCAAGATTGCTGCAAGAAACACGCAATGGCTCTTCAGGCTCCTGCTCGGAGCTGGCATCAGTCACTCGCACTCCCATCTCACGGGTGGTGCTAAATCACAAGGCCGCGTCTGACACTGTGGTGGGGAAGGTACCCTCTTCCCTTCATGGTGGAGATGAACAATCCTTTTACAGGAAGGGAGGGCAGCAGATAATGGGAACCACAGCACAGTATTGCAGGCCCAGTCCTCTTGCTTCTCAGAGTTACAACTGGCCTCTTTAACAGCATAATTTAACCAACACAGCTGACAGTGAAGAAAATCGTTTTACACCAGGGAGTCCATGGGAGGGAGCACAGTAATAAAACCAGGTGCTACTGACCCGGGTCCTTGGACTCTTTAACCAATAGAAATTGATAAGAAGCCAGACAAGAAATTTAGGCAAGTCTTTACTGGGACTCCGGCTGCAGCACGAGGGAGAGAAAACAAGCAACAGGGCCCTTGCTTGCTCCCTGGAGGCAGGGGGACGAGCTGGTCCCTTAAATGGGGTGACGGTAGGGGCGGATCAGTGGGTCTGGCTGGAGGGACGGCTTAGGGGGTCTGCCTACCCTCTTTGTGGTGCTGTGTGCAGGGATCATGCACAGGACCCAGCTTTTGCTCTCAGCGCTTCACAAATGGCAGCTGGGTTTTGGCCTTTTTGTATCTCATTCATAATTTGCCCTAACTGTGCATGTATACAGTGATTTTTAGCCCCTTATAGTTCTTTGTGTTTCGTTGCTCAAGGAGATGTTTGTCCAGGTGCAAGCACTGCAGCGAAGGGTCCCAGGTCCCAGCCTACCTCACAGGCACTGGGTGAAAAGGTCAGAACTGGGACAGAGGGCTCTCTTTCCAGTTCCTGATATTCTGGCCAGGGTGTCAGAAGGAGGCCCAGTCCTCCTGGGGCAACTGGGATTTCCCTCTGGCCTGGGCTTAGGGCACTGCCCTCCCTGGGGTTATGGGGTCAGCCTGTCTGGGACCTTGGTGGTAAGATTTTTTTGGGTGTTTTTTTCCCTAATAAACAAAGAGAGGGGACAGAAGGGATGAGCTGGCCACACTGTCTGAAACCTCAGGAAGTGCTGTGGTTTGGACTGCCGTAAACATCTGGATGCAGTTGGTGGTATGGGCAGATGCAGACAGAGAGGAGAACCACACTCTTTGGAAGCCACAGGTCCCAATTTCTCTATTTATCGTTTCCCCCTCACCCCTGCCCCTTGTTTTGGTAAAAGAATCAGATTGTTAGAATAGTAGAATTTCAGATCAAAAGCAGAATTATATAATCATAAAAAGTAAGATTGAAAGGGACGTTGGGTATCATCTGGGTGCAGCCTATTGAAAAAAGAAAGCCCAGATATGGTCCATGACCAGCCTGAGGTCTCCCAGGGAAAACTGAGCACGCTGCATCCCGTCACCCCGGGGACCCAGCATCCAGTGGGTACTGGGTCTGTGTTTGCTCAATGAGAGAAGAATAACAAGGTGGACTCATCCATGGATCCCACTCCAGGACTTCCAGGCGACAGGGCTCCCAGTGAAGGGCCAGGCAGCAGTGTAGAGGTCTTCAAGATCTGAGATTCCTCCTTTTGCTTACCTAGTGGTGGGGAAGGGCACCGTGATGCCTCTCCTGATTTGTGACTCCAGCTTTTCAAGATTGTATCAACTCAATGGAAAAGCATTTTTGGATGTCCTGTGAATAATCTATGACCCACATACCCAGCTAGCAAATCAGCACACTAACTCATGGGCCTATGGGTCTGGCATTTCTGGTGAGGAAATGGCAGAAGTGTCAATGTTGTGTTCTGGGGGAAGTGAGACTCTGAGACTTTACTTCTATTTCCTTCATCCAGACTTTCCCAAAGCTGGTGCTCTGAGATTCCACTTCGGAAGATGAATGCTTACAGGTGGGAATGGAATGTAGGAAATGCCAAATTAAATAAAATTCAACAGGTTGTGTTAACAGTAACAAAGCCTATCTTTACTGAGCCCTTACTGCCTGCCAAGCACTATTCCCAATGCTCTAAATGTACTTACCTAACAAAACGCCCATAAGGTAGATACTGCTATGAAAACACTGGGGCACAGAGAGGGTCAGGAACTTGTCTAAGGTCACACAGCTAGAAGGCAGTGAGAGCTGAGATTTGAACCCTGACAGTCAGGCTCCAGAACCCACACTCAGCCTATATTACATTACCTCTAGCAATGATTATCACTATTGATTGAGCACTTACCTTGGGGGTGGGAGTGGGGGAGCATTCGGCTAGTGCCTTAGAGCTACCTTATTTCATTTACTCCGGAACAATCCCTTCAGGTGTGAGGTAATAGTTCCACTTAATGCATGAAGAAACAGGCTCAGAGAGATTGAACAACTCGCCCAGGGTCCCAGCATTAATTTGTGGTGCGACTGGGATTCCAACATCGACTTGATTCCCAGATCCCTGCTTTCCCAGGTTCTTAAAACTTGGGAAAGTGGATGATATATCCAAAGGGTTTAATTTTACTATTCACTTCACTTGTGTGTATATGAAAATTGCCTTAAAAAAAAAAACACCAACTATGCCCTTAGCCACTGTATTGTCCAAATTCCACAGGTTCCTGTGTGTTTCCTTGATGGGTCAGGAGGGAAAGAGGGGAAGGTTAGACCTGGGTCAGCAGAATTTCTTTTCCAACCATAGAACCCCCTTTTTTCTTTGAAGCATTGTGTGAGACAGGGATTCTTCTTTTTTTTTAAGAATTAAAAAATTTTTTAAAATTTATTTTTGGCTGCTTTGGATCTTTGTGGCTGCATGCAGGCTTTCTCTAGTTGTGGTGAGCCGGGCTACTCTGCGTGCCGTGCGCAGGCTTCTCGTTGCGGTGGCTTCTCTTGTTGCAGAGCACGGGCTCCAGTAGTTGCAGTACGTGGGCTCAGTAGTTGCAGCATGTGGGCCCTAGAGCATGAGGGCTTCGGTAGTTGTGGCGCACAGGCTTAGCTGCTCTGCAGCATGTGGGATTTTCCCGGACCAGGGCTCGAACCTGTGTCCCCTGCATTGGCAGGTGGATTCTTAACCACTGCGCCACCAGGGAAGTCCCAAGACAGCGATTCTGAGCCCTTTCTTTGGGAAGCGGATCTCTCTCTCTGTGGGGACACTCAGCCCTGCCTGGGTCTGTGCCATCAGAGAGCTGCCTCCCAGGTGGCTCTGGTCCTGGGGCTGGGTATCACCAGGAAGTCGGGAGGAGTAGGGGAGCTGGGTCCCATGGAGCTGGCTATTAGAGGATGTGCTCCAGACACTGTCTAACCAGGCACTGAGGAAGCCTCGCTGAGCCGTGGCCTGGGATGTACAGACACACCCGGGGTACAGGAGAGGGTCCTGAGTATTTCCAGGTCACTGTGGGAGGTGGATGTGTCACGTCAGGCTCAGAATCTATTACCACAATGTGTCTTTGTCACACACCTTTTCATTTGCAAGACACTTTCCCACACAGCAACTCACTTCATCTTCATGACACTCAGGTAAGGTGGGCCGGGTGGTGTCACTTCCTCCATTTTATGGCACTGAGAGAGGAATGTATGTGACTCACCAAGGTCACACCATCAAGGTCACACAAGGGAGAGGGGGATGTGAGCCCGGGTGTCAGTGCCCTTGCCATTCTCTCACCCAGCATCGCTGGGTTGGAATCTTTACTTTGGGGGGATCTCTTTGGTCTAGAAAGTGTGGGTGCAGCTGGAAGTCAGGTGGGCATGCTTGGAAGGGACCACACAAGCAGGAGGGGTGGACAGAGCTGGGTGTGAAATGCCTGGCTTCGGGAGAGATGGGTTCTTCACGCAGGCTCTGGTTTAGGATGGCAAGAGGCTGGATTCTTGAGCGAGGGAGGCTGGAAGTGGAGGAGGGGCCATAGGGAGGGAGAGAACAGGTGCAGGAAGGGATTCCAGGGACCCCTGGATCCTGCCCGGTTTACCAGGCGTGTCCCTCTTGTGAGCCCAGCCTCCACCAGGGGCTGCGGGTGGAGGGATGCTGAGCCTCCGGGCTGACTCGCCGCTGGGCCGCCCCTCTCCTGCATCCTCCCCTCCCACATTCCATCAGCCACTGTTCCTTGTACTGTTGTTTATTTCTGCTCTTAAACCTCCTCATTATTGTCTTGTGTTATCACCAGGGGTTTTACTATGAGTGACACTGACCTTCTTTGGTTCTTCATTCCATGACTTTCTTAAAAAAGAAAAGAAAGAAAAAGAAAAGAAAAATAAGTCATTTGGATGTTTACAAAAAACAAAAGCAAGGTAGGGTCCTGTCATCTAGGCTTGGAAAGGCAGAGCCACCAATTACACTTCTGGGTAGGGGCAGAATTGTGATTCTGGTTTGATATTTTTTGTTTGTTTTGGTAAAACATGCATAACATAAAATTCGCTATTTTAACCATTTTAAGGTGTTCAGCTTGGCAGGAGTTAGTACATTCACAATGTTGTGCAACCATCACCACTGTCTAGTTCCAGAACATTTCTTCACTCCAAATGGAAACTTTTTATCTCTTAAGGAGTCACTCCTCATTCCCCTGTCCCCTAGTCCCTGACAACCACTAATCTGCTGTTTTTCTCTATGGATTTTCCTGTTCTGGATATTTCATATAAACAGACTCATACAATACGTGGCTACTTGTGTCTGGCTTCATTCAGTTAGCATAGTATTTCTAAGGGTCATCTATGTTTCAGCGTGTATCAGTACTACACTTCCTTTTACCGCTGAATAGTATTCCATTGCATGAATATGCCACATTTTGTTTATCCATTTATCAGGTGATAAACATTTGGGCTGTATTCCACCTCTATTGTGAATAGTGCTGCTATGAACATCTGTATACTTGTCTTTGTTTGAACACCTGTTTTCCATTCTTTGGGGAATATATCTAGGAGTGCGATTGCTGGATTGTATGATATTTCTCTCCTTAACTTATTGAGGAATCCTGGTTTGATTTTTGATATGTAGTTCGAATCCTAATTTTAATGTCAGTTCCCCATAGAATACACATAGAGTGATACCAAGCCACTTTTCAGGACAGGGGTGCCAGCTCATACTGCTAGCAGAGTTGCCTGCCAGGCCAGAGCTAAGAGACTATCTCCCCCATGGGCCTGCCTGCACCCCCTTCCTGCCTCTGGCTCCTGGGAGTTTGGACAACAATAATGGTAACAGCCAGCAGGCATTCAGTGCTTATTATATTCTAGGCACTGTTCTGGATAAAAAAATGTGAATGAAAGGACACTTACCCTTTTATTTGAACCCTTGCCCATGGCTACCTACATTGTCCATTTTAATATGACTTCAGTTGTTCAATAAAAATGTCTAGGTGTGTATGGGGTCGCAAGGTTATTTCACAAGCTTGGCTTACTATGTCCCTGCCTCTCAATCACTGTCGGAGGATCATGTGTCTGAGGTCCTGGGACCTACAGGAGAGGCAACATAGTATAGTGATTGCTAACATCTGGGTTCAAATGTGGTCTGCACCACCTCCTAGCTGTGTGATCTGGGTCAACTTCCTTAAACTGTCTGTGCCTGTGTTCTCCATCTAGAAAAATGAGCACATCTTCACAGGGTTGTCGTGAGGTTGATAAGCCTTAATACATGTAATATACATGTGCACATCCTAACTCCCAGAACCTGTGAATGTGACCTTATTTGGAAAAAGGGTCTTTGCAGGTGTATTTAAGGTAAGGATCTTAAGATGAGATCATCTCAGATTATCCACAGGGGCCCTAAATCCAATAACAAGTGTCCTTATAAGAGACAGAAGAGGCAGAAACACACAGGGAAAAAGCCATGTGAACACGGAGGCAGAGCTTGCAGTGATGCAGCCACAACCCAAGGAATGCCTGGAGCCACCAGAAGCCAGGAGAGGCGAGGATGCACTCTCAACCTTGAGTCTTTGGAGGGAGCGTGGCCCAACCATCACCTTGATTTTGCATTCTGGCTTCCAGAAGTGTGAGAGAATAAATTTCTGTTGTTTTAAACCACCAAGTTTGTGGCTTGTTATTTATTTTTATTTACTTATTTATTTGTGCAGTCACAGGAAACTAATATGCCACTTAAAAAACAGAACTCTTACTAAGTGCTCGGTGAGTTAGCGACTGTTATATAAGGGTTAGCTATGATCTTGTTTGCTAGGTGGTGTGAACTGCAGTCCAGGGTGTGCTGGGCCACAGACCCCTTCGGGCCTTACTTTGAGACTAGGGAGAGGGCTCTGCAGCTGTGGAAAGGATGTGGTGGCCCACGCTTCTATCCCCAGAGGACACCCCTTCCCAGGGAACAAGGGATTGACCCAGAATTTCAGTCGACCTCTGGACTCGGGACAGGTCCCCCAGCATCATGGAACATCTGGTCACAGGGAGATGCTCCGAGGAGCTCTTCTATCAGGGCCCAGGTCTGGGGCTGCTGCTTTGAGGGCCTTTGGGACAGTGAGGACGTTCAACCCACACTGCCCAGGGACAGAGGGCGAGTTGTGACCTGGTACAACCGAGGCCGGCTGATTCAGGGACCTCACTCTTGTCTGCTCATCTCCTTGGCAGGCCATGCACGGGGCCCTGGCCGGAAACGCGGCCTCCAGCTGTGTTCAGTTGTGGTGGCTTTGTTCTTGGGGGAGGAGGAGGCTGAAATTCAAGGAAATTCAAGGAATTTCCAAATGGAAATTGGAAGCAGCTGCTACACACAGTCAGGGCTTTCTATTGTCAGACTTGATTTTAAGTCATTAAATACATTACCTTGTTAATCTTTACGACCACCCCGTGCTGTGCGTGCTATTACTTTATTGCCCTTCTTAGGCATGGATCCAGGTTTGTGAGGCTCTGAAGCTTATAAAATTGGGGGGCCCTCTTTAAAAAAATTAAATTGCAATTATATAATAATAAATACAAAATTAGGTCCAGAACCCTGACAAATGAAGGGTCACAAAGCTTCGTTAGCTTTGCAAATGCAGAAATTAAATCTACAAGAGGCTATTTGCCCAAGGTCACACAGCCTGTAATCAGCAAAGGGGGAATATAAAGCCAGCTCTGCCTGACTCTTCACCATCACACTGCCCTTCCCTGCAAATGAGAACACACACAGGTAGCATCGAGTATGTGCCAGTACTGTTCTAAGCACTTTACATATTTTAAATCATTTAATTCTCACAACAACCCTGTGATGTACAAGTTATTTTTACTCCCCACTTTTGTATCTGAGGACATTGAGGCACAGAGCGGTTAAGTAATTTTCCCGAGGTCACACAGCAGTAGATGGGAACCCTAAGAGACTGGTTTGCTGAGACATACAGTTGGAGTTTGTGGTAAACAGAACCTAGAAGGTGACCTTCGGTCATCTTCAGTACCAAGTGCTCTTGAAAACAACAACAACAACAACAACTGAACCTGAACCTCTTGTTTTATGGCTTCTCAAAGACCTTAACTTGTAACCCCAGCCAAAACCTTGCGTCTCAGCCTGAACTTATGGCAACTTTGTCAAGATCCAGGGTTTAAAAGAGAATAAACTGTACCTTAAAGAAATCGGGTGGTGAGTTTAACAGAACTCATCTTGTTAAATGATATGTATCATATTCTTTTTTGTTTTTAAGATTTTTTTTTTGATGTGGACCATTTTTAAAGTCTTTATTGAATTTGTTACAATATTGCTTCTGTTTTATGTTTTATTTTTCTTTTTTGGGCATGAGGTATGTCGGATCTTAGCTTCCCGACCAGGGATTGACCCCTCACCCACTGCACTGGAAGATGAAGTCTTAACCACTGGACCGCCAGGGAAGTCCCTGTGTCATACTCTTTGACCCAATCATTCTTGTCATAATCTATGACCCAATCTGCTCTGAAGAAATCATCTTAAGGATGATGCTTTATGCATAAAAATGTCAACTACAGAGTAAAAACTGGAAAATAATTCAAATGTTCCACAATAGCAGAACGGTTAAACAAATCATGGATGAAGAATTGGACAACAAGCAGACGTGATGTTTACAGAGTTATGATAACATAGGAGAATACTTACATCATTAGTTTAGGCTTTAAAAATAGTTTATGAAATTATATATGTAGTTTATTAGTTATATATCAAGGCGTAACACATTATTATAAAACATAGTGGCTTAAAACAACACAAACATTTATTATCTCACTGTTTGTGTGGGTTGGGAATCTGAGCACAGCTTAGCTGGGTCCTCTGCTTCTGAGTTTCTTGAGAAGCTACAAAGTGTCAATCAGGGCTGTGGTCTCATCTGAAGACTCAACCCTGGCAGGATCTGCTTCCAAGCTCACTCACGTGGCTGTCGGCAGGATTCAGGACCTCAAGGCTGTTGGGATGAGGCTGCCCTCAGTTCCTTGCTGGGTGGCCCTCTCTATCAGGGCAAGCATACGAGAAGAGCCAGAGAGAGAGAATGCCAGCAAGATACAGTTCAGCCCTTTATAACCTAATCTTGAAAAAATGACATTCTGGGAATTGCCTGGCAGTCCAGTGGTTAGGACTCCATGCTTTCACTAATGAGGATGTGGGTTCAATCCCTGGTTGGGGAGCTAAGATCCCACAAGCCGAGTGGTGCAGCCAAAGGAAAAAAATTTTTTTTAAAAAAAGAAAATGACATTCTGTCACTTTTGTCATACTATACTCATTATAAGCAAGTCACCAGATCCAGTGCACACCCAAGCAGAGGAGATTACACAAGGGTGTGACCACCCAGAGGCGGGGGTCAATGAGGGCCATTTTAGAAGGCTGCCTATCACACATGGCACAATTTTTAACTTTGTCAAAATTGCATCCATAGGACAAAGATGAAAAGAACACAGGTGGCCGAATGATGATGTTGTTCCTTCTGGGTTAGAGGATTAAGATATTGTTTCTTTCCTTCTTAAAATGCTTCCATATTTTCTAAAGTCCTGAGAAGGAGCATATAATTCTTGTGAAAAGATGTTGCTCAGTTTTATTGACTGCCCAACCGGGGAAGAGTCTGACCACTGTGAAGCCATGCTCCTGTGTGGGGTAGAGTCAATGCGAGGACAGTGGGCACAGGATCAGGCCACCTGTACCCATTGCCTTGGTCTTGCCCAGCAGTGGGAATGGAACATCCTGACTCTGAATTTGAGCAGCTGGACCCAGAGGGAAGAGGTAAACTGACACCAATGAGTTGCGAGCAAGAACCCTGGGTGACCTCTGGCCCATCCTGGATGCTGCTAGGGGAGGACTGCAGAGGCTGGCTTTAGACCCCAGTACTCTCATCTGGAGGATGAGGGGCCAATTCCCCAAAGACAGAGCCTGCTGCCTTGGTCTCCCCAGCTGAATACGCCAAACTCATTCTCAACTCATATCTTTGCTGTCACTGATCCTCCTTCGTGGAAGGCCCTCTCCTTTTTTTCTCTGCTTCAAGGCTCAATTTAAGATCCACTTCCTCATGGGGCTAGATCACCCCTGGGAATCCCAACTATGCAGTATAGACTTACACCACTCATCCAACCTTTGGTCCTTTCTGTCTTGAAATGCCTCTTCTCCCCTTCTCTCTTGCAAAACAATAGTAGCTGATAGAGCTATGGGTCAGGTGCTTCCTATGGACAGTTTACATGCCTTCTATGGATTATCTCATTTAATCCTCAAAACAAGCCAGGCAGCTGCTTTTATCAAATCCATTTTCCAGACAAGGAAGCGGAAGCTGAAAGCAGTGTAGTATCTGACTTGAGGCCACATAGCTGGAAAGCAGCAGGGCCAGGACTCCAAGAACTTATACCAGTCTGCGCTTAACCTCTTTGTTCCTGACCTATCTTCAGATTAAGCTAGAAGCTCTAAGAGGTGCCTTAGACCTCTTGATGTCCCCAAGGCACAGCTGAATGGCTAGAACTAACTGGGCATGCAATGTCAGTGGAGAAGTAGGGAAGGGAGTGCGGGCATTTTGAAAAGGTTCATCTCCAGCTGATGCCGAGCTTGGAGTTGGGAGGAGAAACCACAGATAGAAACGTGTTCCCTCTGCAAATGGGCCTCTGGGGTGAACCTGGTCTGGCAGGAGGCTAGATTCTGGATCCAACCTCATTGCCGTTAGGCCCCAGCCCAAAATCCTGCCTTGATCAGCCAGGGTCTGGGCCCCTTGCTCTTCTGAAGGTCGACCTTGAAAGCCAGGTCATCATGGAAGGGTCTGACTTTTACTTGGTGCTGGTGTCTGCAAAGATCTTAATAGTTTTTCTAGTTTCTACAAAGGTTCCCAGGCCCCTGGGAACAGGATTCCAGTCCAAGATCTACCATCCATCACTTTTTTTCTCACCGTTGTGGCCTCTCCCATTGCTGGGCACAGGCTCCGGACGCGCAGGCTCAGCGGCCATGGCTCGTGGGCCCAGCCGCATGTGGGATCCTCCCAGACCAGGGCATGAACCCGTGTCCCCTGCATCGGCAGGTGGACTCTCAACCACTGCGCCACCAGGGAAGCCCTACCATCCATCACTTTTAGCTGTGAGACCTTGGACAGATCCCTTCTGGACCCCAGGGTCCTGCCCGTGCCTGCTCTGCACCGTTCCTTGTTCAGCAGTGCGAGCCAGTGCACATGCGTGTGTGTGTGCGTGCGTGTGCTTTGTAAACCCCACACTCTAACACCACTTCCTGTCACGCACTGGGCATCCTGCTGGCATTTTATTTATGTTAACTCACTTCATCCTCGCAGCAATCCAGCGAGGTACTCACTGTTACCCTTGGGTTTTGTTTTCTAATTCAAATTCTATTTTTTAATATATAGTAATTGAAGCAACTCAAAACTTTAAAGTTCCAAACAGTACACTCTGAAAAGTCTCCCTCCCTCCCCTGATCCTCAGCCACCCAATTTCCTTTCCTGGAGGCAATTTTTTGTTTATCCTTCCAGAGTCGCTTCATGAACACACAAGCAAACGTGTGTAAATATCATGCCCCTCCCCCACCTGCTCCAGTGGTGGCACACTATCCGTGCAGTCTGCACCTCGCCTCCTTTACTTTGAAATATACCCTCTCCTCATTATTTTAAATAAGAGGACCCCCGGGGTTACGGAGCCTGGATGGCTAATCAGGTCTCTCAGAATGCAAAGCCTCTGAGGTGCTGGTTCTGGGAGGGAGCATCCACTGGCCTGGGCCTCCTGGGTGTGCCTATTCAGGGCTTTTCCTCAATGGGCCTGGGCAGCTCTGATTGCCATACCTCCCGGTGCCAAGAGAGCTGGGAAAGAACCAACCAGTGGCCCAGCCTGGCAGAAGGTTCTAGGACCTGGAGATAAAAGGGTTTTGTTCTCCGCCCCCTGAAGATTGGCAGAAGTTGGCCTGTCCAGCCATGCTGCCTTTCTCTCTGCTCTCTATAAGAGCAAAAACGTTTTCTCTTCCTGCCAAGACCTGATGGCAGTTCGGCAGGTCCTGTGGTGGTCCCTCCAAGGGCCCGGCTCCCACGCCTCACCTCCTTTTGATGGCCTTGCTGGCGATGGGCAGCCGCGGGGGTCCCTGCCAAGGCCTGGGGACCTGGCCTCCCTGGGAATGTGCATCTGCTCCATGTCTGGATCTAATTGCTGTGCTGGGAAGGAACTCTCCGTGCCCATGGTCTGCGCCAAGCGGACTTCTGGGGTTGGCACGGGGGTAGGAGGCCAGAGAGAGCTGGCTAGCCCGGCTGATGAGGAAATGTCGTTGGTAGTTAAGTGTGTTTCTCTGCTTTTCCCTACAAAGAGCCCCATTGGTGGCCTCTCTGTCACCTGCTGTCCCCCAGGCTCTCTGTTCCTCAACAACACTCAGTCTGAAAGGTCCACTGGGAGGCTGCAGGCTGCTTCCTTCCGGTGCACTTGCTTCCCAGGGAGCCTGCTCCCGTCCAAGCTCGCTGCCTGAGGGAGGGTGGCCGGGCTGGAGCCTGGGAGCTGCCCACCGCTGACGGTTCTGATGAGGTTTCTTCCCAGGAGAGCCAGTGTCACAAACCAGGATCTATTCTTTTTTCCCTCAGAGCCTGGGCTTCCAAGCAAAACACCAGCAGCTGTGTGCCCAAGCAAACAGCAGGTGGGAGGTTTGTCTGGGTCACATCCTCCCAACTGTGAAATGGGCACAATAAGGAGATCTGATGACTGCGAGGGAGCCCAGATGAAGCAGGGACGGGGGCAGGCTACAGCCCGAGTCTCTATGGGGGAAGTTTGGCTGGAAGAGCAGAAATAGAGGGGCCTGCTGGAGGGTGGGGACAGGAGAGGGCTTTGTGTTGCCTGGGGTCCACACTTGCCTCCGGGGGAAGCGGGCCCCTAAATTGGCATTCGGGAGACATACCCCTAGGCATCTTCAGCAGTGAGTCTGTCCTTTGAGGGATGGCAAGGAGGGGCATCAAGTGTTTGGAGTATAGGGCCTGCCCCCTGACAACTGAGCAGCACGATGTGGTCCGAGCCCACTTCAAGGGGCTGCTGGTGGCAGCTTGAGGTAACGCAGGCCGGAGATTTCAGTAGCAGCAGTGGGGAAAATGGTCGGGGTGATTGGTGTGGGTAAGAAAGAACCTGTCGATTCTCTGGTCGGGGGAGGGGGGATGGCAGGACAGCAGGTTTGCAAGAATTCTCTCGGAAGTGCTGGGGAAGCCAAGTGGGGACTGCCACTCTGAGGACACAGGAGCCAAGTGCCAGTGCTAACTCTGAAGGGGGCGGGCTTTGAGACAATCCTCTCTCCACACTCATCAGGGAGGTCTGGCAACTAGTGGGCATCCACTTGCTACTTCAAAGAGGAAATGGGTTCTCAGAGTTCTGCTGAGATCCCTGGCATTGAAAGGCTTTAGAGCTGCAGCTGGGAGGCCTTATGGAGACAGGCATGGAGTGTGCGGTGTGCGATTCCAGCTGTTTGTCTGGTCTCTGAGAGCCACTGTGGTCTTTGCTAGAGTGTGTCACGGGGCCCCTATCACCATCTGCCTTGTTAGCCTTGGATAAACTTGCTTTCCCACTTGGCTCTGAGCCCCTTCTGGTCACCTTTGTGTCCCTTTGGCACTCAGCACGAGCCTGGCAGTTACTAAATGCTCAGCATGAGGATGGAGAATTCAGTGAATCATCTGTAACTTTCCAGGGTCACTTTGCAAGGGTGGATAAGTAATCTGGATCAACTGTGGCTAGTAATTTGAGGAGTCCCTCCCCTCCTAATAGAAAAGAGGTCTTTTAGTAAATATAATAAGGCAGCAAAGTCAAGTTTAGAGGTGATGCGGAAGGTCTGCCTGAACAGCTGACCCTCACCTTGATGAATCTGACGGGGCCTCCAGCAGGCTACTAGACCCCGCGCATCATGTAGCTGGTCCCGGTTACCCCACCACAAAAATGGCAGAGCCACGGTTCCATCTCACTTTGGAGGACTCAGAATTCCATGGCCTTCTCATGTGCTAATGTTGCCTTGGGGCCAGCAGGCACTCAAAATCTCTTAATTTCCTCCTGCCCCTTCTTCTCCAAGTATCTGGGGAAGCTGGGCTGAGGTGAAGGAGAGCATCTTTGCAGAGCTGGGCAGGTGAAAGCACACAGGTTCTGCCTTCTTCCTGCGTCTGCCCCCAAGTGAACGTCCCCATTTTCACATCCTGGATTGCCACCTTAGAGCTGATGATTTTCACATCTATCTGTATGGATCAAATGGCTCTCAGGAGCTTTGTTGCCAACTTCCTGGATGCCTTACGACATCTCAGCTTTACATTCCCAAACACAAAGATCACCGGAAGAACGATCGCCCCCTTACCCTCCCCCCCAAAGCCGAGATAGAGAGGCGAAGGAGAAGGAGGGCCACCCTCCGTTAAGGATGCAATTGCGCTTTTACAAGTGGTTATTTCAGAGCTCCAGCCGGCTCTTGAGTGCAGTCTTTAAGGAGTCTGTTCTGGCTGGGACGCTTTGCTTCCTGGCAGCCCAAGGGGCTGGGGGCGGGGTGGTGTGAAGTTCTAACTACTCAGTATCTGAGGGCCCTTAGGGACATTGTTTTGTCCTCCTTAAGGGTTGGGTGGTGCCCTTTGGAAACCCGGGAGTATCTGATTCAGCAATGAAGCACTGGATTAGTGGGAAAATGAAGAGGCTTTTCTGCAAGTCGCCTTGCTGGTGAGACCTTGAAGGGGTCTGGGCTTGGTGGGCCAAAGCTTCCCCAGCCAAAGGCCACAACACTGTCAGGAGTCCCCAGGGCATTAATCAATATTCTAGATTCTAGAAAGACAAATAGACTCTAGAATCTTAATTCTAGAAAGACAAATAGCTTAGACCTGTGGAAATGCTGGGGAAGGAGTAGATTCTGGCTCCAGGCCTGTGTCTCAGGGAGTTCCTCAGCTGAGGTTAGCAAACACTTGGAGAGTGAGGATGGGAGGGGTGCAAGGCTAGGAACTGGCACACACACCTCCCAACAAGGGTCCCCTGAGAAGGACTTAATGTTTTTGGATCAAGAGATTGGCAGTGCTAGGTAAGGGCTTTAGGAGCTCCAGGTCTTGTTGAGAACTGGAGAGTAAAACAAGATTCATTACAAACCATTGTTGACAAGGAAAAAAACTTTTCCTCTATCCTCTTACGATCTGTTTCTGAGGGCCTGTGAATTAAACTGACAAAAGACAGATTAACAAGAATTTATTTACACACAGGAGTGCTCAGTGGTGAGTAACTCAAAGGGGGGTTACAATTAGGGGCTGTGTATTAACTTAGCAGGGGAAAGGGAAGAGGGGGGAAAGGCTCCTATGGAAGGAATAGGCTTCTCTAGGAGAACTAAGGGGACATAAGAATGTTTGTGATAATATTTGTCTAAAAATGTATGAGTGGTCTTTCTGTCTTCTTCAGAGCCCTAAAACTCCTCCAGAGAGGGGTTTATGGTAGGTTTACTCTTGGTCTCTTCCTGGGAGCAGACCCACCCCAAAGAGGGCATTTATGGTAATCCTCGTTTCTCAAAATTTTCTGCTTTTAGTCATATATGGAAGCTCCGAGAAGGCTTCTTTCTGCATCTATTGAGTTTCAGATGTCTTCAGCTTAAAATAATCTCTATACCAACTCTGAGGTTCTGAATGGGCCCTCACACCACCTGGCTTGGCAGTTGCTCAATAAATATTTTTGAATGACTGAATGAACACAGTAGGGATTAGGTAGGGAGGATGTTGACTGATGGCCAAGCATGTGTGACACCGGGGATTGGGGCAGGAGATGTGGTCCAAATTCTGCTCTCTGGTGAGAAGGTTGCCCCATACAGCCAAGCTGGGGTCCCTCTGGGCTCAGCAGCATACCTAGAATCTGGCAAAGGCTGGGTAGACCAACTTCTTCACTTTGCAACTTTACAAAAGTTCATCTGACATCTGCTAGGACTTGGGAGTTGAGTGCCAAGAGGTTTTGGGGCCAGAGCTACAGAGGAGCAGGTTTGGAGCAAGCAATCAGAAATTTTAAGTCTGCTACTCAGTTCATTGAGAGTTAAATAACAAAACTCAACCAAGTAAATTTTAAGGATCTAATTGGCTTTATGGAACAATTCATAAATTGGGCAGCATCGCAGGTAGCAAGTAGAAAGGAGCTCTGCTGAGCTGGAGAAAAGGAAAGATTTTTAAAGGCAGAGAGGGGGCAGAAAAAGGAAATTATTAGCAAAAAATGCATTGTTTCAGGCAAGGTTGCCCTCCTAAGGGGGACGGAATATCTCATTAGTGCTGACCAGGTAATTTCAGGTTGGTTAAAGATTACATTCCTGGGGGAGGTTGTAACTGCAATTAGGTTAGGTATTAAGTCTTGGTTTGCTAAAATGGGGCTTTAACACAAGTGATTCCATTTTGGGCCTGTTGTCTCATTTTTTTTTAACAAGAGGGTTGACTTTTTCTTGGGACAAATGGCAAAATGAGTGTCTGACAAATTCTCCTGGGGCTGCTGACTTGAAAGGGGGCAGTAGTAGGAGAAAGAAGACAGGTCAGAGACAAGGCACCCATACCCTTAAAGGGAGGTCCTTTCAGCTGGAGGCTGAGAGAGTGTTGCTTGGGGGTGGGGGGGTGAGGTTAGCCCGTGACAAATCCTCCTGGGCCTGTGCTTTACTAACCACCCCTTGACCCTGCCCAACCTGGAGCTCTGGCTTCAACCCTCCCTGGGTTGATTTCCAAGAAAGGACTTGATGTTCTTCCGGAAATGGCCTTGCTCTGGACGCAGGCAAGAAATGGGTTGCCCAGATGTCCGGCTGGCTTTGAGCAGAGCCCTATAAAAATAGATCTTTCCAAGGCATTTCTTCCACGTCCTTTCTGCTCTGCAGACCAAATCCCCAACCCCAGTGTGGGTGTATTTCTTTTCCACACAAGATGCTCACTCCTAGAACTGCTCTGGACCAGCAAGGCAACTTCCTTTCATGCCACTGACCTCCTGGGAAGGAGGAAAGGAAGCAAACTTTGAATGAAGAAAATAAATGTGCCTGATTAGCAGCTTGGTAGAGTCACCAGGCAGGTAAGATGGGAAGCTGGGGCTCAAATCCAGGTCCCAGGTCTAAATCTTTCTGTATAACACCCAACTGCCTGTCTCAGAGGAGCAGACAAACCAGGTGGGGAGGCATCACAGGACTCAACTGTACACAGGAGACCATTGGCTGCTCTGAGCGTCGGGGCTTCAGGAGTTCAGAGAAGGGGAAATTAGTTAGGGTGGAGGGAGTCGCCAGGGAAATTAGTGAGCACAGTGGTCAACAGAAGTCCCAACAGAAGTGAGGAAAATCACATAAAGGAACCTCAGAATTTGGCCCACCCATTTGGTTTCAGAGAGAAAACACTTTTACATTTTTAAACTGAAAGCATATTTATTCCCCAGCGCTGGTCCCTGGCCCTTGGCCTTTGGCTTAAAAACAAAAGGAGGTTGTTCATTCCCTGGGCTGAGATATTTGCTCACAGATCATGATGTGTGCTTTGAGCATGTGGTCTAGGAAAGGGGGTGTGCATTTGGAAGTGTGAGGATGGGACTGCTGTGCTATTCTGCTCCAGCCCATGTGATGCCTGCATTCACAGATGCTGGAGAGCAGAAGAGGAGGGGCTGGACCAGGCAAACTCTTCCTTCCTCTCCACCTGGATGGAGTTGGGCAGTGTTGACAAATATGTAATTGTAAACCGGCATCTTAGGGAAAGCGTAGACCTCAGAGATCACCTGTCCTCACTGTGCCTCTCAAACACTGTCCCCCTGACACATGCCCTTTGCTTAAATCTCTCCAGCCACAGGGAGCCCACCGCCTACAACACCAATCTGTCTCCCAATGCATACATAGCTGCTGTCATTGGAGAGCATTTGAGCACTTTCTGGATGCTCCTGGCTCATCTTATATTCTCCCTGTCCTAGAACCAGACATTTCTCCAAGGAACTCTCATCCCTTTTATTGGTGAATGGTATTAGAGACCAAGGTCTGAGCACTGAGGTGCTCATTGCTACTGGGGTGTCACTGTTTCTAGTCCCTCTCAGCAGACAGAGCTAGGAAATAAACATATGTATTATAACCCTTTTATATACACATATCTATAACAATTTCTGTACCTACCCATCTGTATCTAGGTTAAGTTAAACACGAAGTCCTCCTGGTATCTCTGATTAATCTAGTACCATGTGGATTATTCCAGCCTCCTCCCTTGCTTATCTATAACTTCCTTCTCCAACAGTGAGAAGTCTGACTCCTACCATCAACCATTCATTTACTTACTTGTTTAAGCCCCAGCATACATGCGCGTGTTAACCAGAATCCCCATGAAAAACAATTTTAGTGACTTTTATTGACTTTACTGACTAGGTTTCAGGGATTATGTACAGTTCTGTTTGTCTTTAGTCTTATAGTTTCCAGTCAAAACACTGTTTTCCAAAGTTACTTAGGTCAGTTCCTCTCCACTCCACTTCTCTCCTCATATAACAACAACTCAGACTGACGTTTTGTCATACATTTGCAATAAAGTTAGATCCTTTTGTCACTATCTGGTGCCCCCCAGCATCCCAGTTGATTTTTTAAAATTTGCATATGTTAAATTTCACTCTTTGTGCTATAGTGTCTATGGATTTGGCAGTTGGGTAGCATCATGTATCTACCATCCTAGTATTATACAGAATATTCCATCACCTAAAAACTCCCCCATACTTCCCCTTTGCGGTTAACCACTCCTGCTTCCCCAAACCCCTGGCAACCACTCATCCATTTTTCATCCCTATAGTTTTACTTTTCCCAGAATGTTATGTGAATGAAATCATATAACATTTAGCTTTTTTGGTCTGTCTTCTTTATCTTAGCAAAATGCATTTAAGATTCATCCATGTTGTCGTGTGAATCAATATCTCAGTACTTTTTATCACAGATAACTATTCCATCATATGGTTACACCACAGTTTGCCAATTCACCTACTGAAGGACATCTTGGTTGCTTCCAGTTTTTTTTTTTTTTTTTTTTTGCGGTACGCAGGCCTCTCACTGCTGCGGCCTCTCCCCCTGCGGAGCACAGGCTCCGGACGCACAGGCTCAGCGGCCATGGCTCACGGGCCCAGCCGCTCCGCGGCATGTGGGATCCTCCCAGACCGGGGCGCGAACCCGTGTCCCCTGCATCGGCAGGCGGACTCTCAACCACTGCGCCACCAGGGAAGCCCTCCAGTTTTTGATGACTATGAATGAAGCTGCTGTAAACATTTGTGTACAGCTTTTCATGTTGACATATGTTTTAATTCACTTGGGTAAGCATCTAGAGTGTAACTGCCCCTGGGTCATATGGTAAGTCTATATTAAACTTTATAAGAAACCACCAAACTGTCTTCCATAATGGCTGTACCATCGTGCATCCTCATGGGCAGTGAATGAGAGTTCCTATTGCTCTGCATCATTGTCAGCATTTGGTACGATCAAGTTTTTTTGGATTTTAGCCATTCCAGTAGGTCTGCAGTGATATTAAATGGTTGTTTGCATTTTAATTTTCTTAGTGAAAAATTACGTTGAGCATCTCGTCATATGCTTATTTGCCATCCATTTATCTCCTTTGTCAGTTTAGACCTTTTGCCCATTTAAAAAGCTGGATTGTGTGTTTTCTTATTTTTGAGTTTTAACAGTTCTTTATTCTGGATACATGTTCTTTACAACATATGTGATTTGCAAATGTTTTCTTAGTGTGCGGATTGTCTTTAATTCTCTTAACAGTGTTTTCACAGAGCAAACTGTTACTTTTGATAAAGTCCAATTTATCAATTTTTCTTTCATGGATCCTGCTTTTAGTATTGCATTTCAAACTCATGACCCAAACAGAAGTCCTGCAGACTTTCTTCTAGAAGTTTTATAGTTTTCCGTTTTAGAGTTAGGTCTATGATCCATTTTGAGTTAAATTTTGTATAAGATGTGAAGTTTAACTTTGTTTTTATTTATTTTTTGGCATATAGGCATCTGATTCTTCCAGTACCATTAATTGAAAAAACCATCCTTTTTCCATTGTATGGCCATGGCACCTTTGTCAAAATTCAGTTGACCATATCAGTGTTTACACTGGGGTCGATTTCTGAGCTCTCTGTTCTGTTCCTTTCTCAGAGCTTTTGCTTCCTCAGATCCTTCTAAGGCTGGCTTCTTATTCAGGGTCAGTGTGAAAGTTACCTTTTTAAAGAGGCCTTTCCGGGCCACCCTGTTTAAACATGTCCCCCTTTCCTCCTCCTTATTCAAATCACATCATATTGTTGTGTTGTCTTTGTAGCATTAACTAAGACCTGAAATTATCTAGCACTTGGGTAAGAAAGTATTCAGGCCAAGGAGATACCATCCCACTGAACTCTAATCACATTTCTGTATCGTTCATTTCCAGTGTAAAAACTACACAAGATTTTTGTATATTAACCTTGTATTCTGTGACCTCGCTCAACTCATTTATTGGTTTTAAAAGACTTTTTTTTTTTTTTGGTGTGTGGATTCTTTAGATTTTTCTGTATATGAGTGTGTCATCTGTGAATAGAGACAGAGATACTGTTACTTCTTCCTTTCCAGCCTGGATGTCTTTTATTCCTACTTCTTGCCTAATTGTCCTGGCTAGAACCTCCATTGCGGTGTTGAATAGAAGGGGTGAGAGCAGATCTCTTTATTTTGTTGCTGATTGTAGGGGAAGCATTCAGTCTTTCACCATTAAGCATGATATTAGTTGTGAGTTTTTCATAGATGTTCTATATCAGGTGAGAAAGCTCCCTTTTACTCCTGGTTTGTTGATTGTTTTATCATGAAGGGATTTTTTACCAAATGCTTTTTCTGTGGCTATTGAGTTGATCATAGGTAGTGTTTTTCCTTCTGAATAGTTTTAAGAAGGGCCTCCTGCCAGTAGTTACGTCTGACTCTGGTCCCAACTTAGGTATCAACATACCTGGTAGGGGAGATATCTGGCTGCTTTTTTTTTTTTTTTTTCCTGTGTCTAGTCTGACTAGAACACTATTATTAAAATTATTATTATTATTTTTTTGTAAATAGGTAATACCTGCAAAAGATAAAAAAGAATCATTTAGGAAAAAGTCAACCATGACAAGCAAGTCTCTTCCCACTCTGACACCCTGGTTACCTTCCCCTTTACCAACCGCTATGCTCAGTTCCTGGAATATTGAGGTGCTTTCCTGCTACAAGGGCCAAGGTGAATAGTTGCCCCAGAGACTTTATGGCCTGAAAATCCTCAAGTATTTTCTATGTGGCCCTTTACAGAAAAAGTATGCTGATTCCTTTTTTTTTTTTTAGTCTCTTACCATTTCAAAGGATGCTGCTATGATATACTATGATATCGTTGTGTAAATGTCATTTTATACGTGTGAGTTTTGGTAGAGTGAATTCCTATAAGTGGAATTGCTAGGTCTTACTGTCTCAGCATTTGTCATTTTCATAGATACTACCACGCAGCTCTCTTGATAACTTGAACCAGTTTACATTTTCTCCAACAATGCATGCTTGAGCCTGTTCCCGTAGCCTCGCACTAACAGTGCGCTAATAATTTGATACTTGCCAGTCTGATAACTGACACATGGTACTCGTAATTTGCGTTTTTCTTATTATGAATAAGGTTTAGCATATTTTCTGAAGCCAACAGTTAAAAAATCAAAAAGCAAAGAACAAACAACTCCTTCTGAGCCCTTTCTAGCCCAGTCGACTCAGGACTCAGGGCCCGGTCACCAACACCACGCGGGATGCCGGGCGTGGCCGGGGCTGGAGTGGGTGGCCGCAGAGCCCTCGGTTCCCCCGCTTCCCTCCCAGCCGCGGAGCCCCGCCCCGAGTCCGCCTCTGGCGGGCCTGGGCGGAGCACGTGGCCCAGTGGGAGGTGCTGCGCTGCCTGATTTATTCCCGTCCAGGAGAAGGAGTGAGAACCGCCGGGTCTGAACAGCCCAAGCGCCGGGTCTCGGGCCCGCATCTCCACACCATGCCGTGCCCCCGTTTGCTGGCCGCGCTCTGCGGCGCGCTCCTCTGCGCCTCGGGACTCTTCGCCTTCTCCGGTGAGTCGATCGCGCCGCCCTCTCGCCCTCGCCCCTCCTCTCCGCGCCGCTCGGAAGTTCGCCGCCGCGCCCTCCCTCTACTTCCACTGTTTACAAACTTGGTCAAAGAGCCGGCGCCGAGCTGAGGGGCGACCTCTACGGCTGCGCCCGGGAGGGAGGCGGGGATGCTCTCGGCCTCTCCTGCTGTCTCCGCGCCGGAGGGCTTTTTGCCGGTGATAGAGGCTTGAGCTCTGGGCGGGGACTCGGGACACTGGGTGACAGCCCAGCCTCCCCCAGGGAGATGGCTTACACAGAACAAAGGAATCTGCTGTGTAGGGCCTCTCTTTTCCCATCTGTAAAATGAGGCCATTGATCTGTGTCTGACTCGCGCGCTCCTTCCCCCAGGAAGTTTCTAGGACTCTTGTACTGATAAGTTTTCTCCAGCCAACTTTCCCTGGTAACTCCCTTCCCAGCCCTGGCGGCTGGTCAGTTCACTGGAATTTTATCCTCTGCTTAAAAGTAGGTGTCTGGTTAGATAAGCGAAGGGCTGGGGAGTCAGTGGAATGGAAGGGCCTCCAGCTCGGACCCAAGAGGGGGCGAGGAGCCTGGGGAGGGACTTGGAAAAGGGCTCCCTCCTGAGGTGGCGGCTCCTGACTACCCCCCTCCCCCTGCGGCCTTGGGCTGCTGCTTTATCTTCCTTGGTCCTCCTCCCCCGCCTAGGACGCATCCTGCTGGCAGCTGGGCCTCCAGCAGGGTGGTCATGAGGATGCCCTATTTGCTTCACAGTGGGCTGAGGAAAGGGTGCCCACGGGGTGGGGAGAGATGGCAAAGACTCTGCAGGCACCCCCTCCATCATTTTCTCATAGAAATAGGATCGGCTGAAGCAAGTTGGGGGTGCGGGGGTGGGTCCCAGCTGAGCCCTGGCTCTGCCATCCGGTGCCAGTCTGACCCCCAGGCCTGGAGTGGAAGCCTCAGGCTACTCCAAGCTCCCCCGAGACATGGAGAGCTGGCTGGGTCTTAAAAGTCCTTTGCCACCCCTCTCTGGCCCCAGAACCTGAGCCCTGTCAAAATGTCCCTGGGGAAGTCTCCCAAAGAGGGTAGGACCCTGAAATCCCAAAGGTGGTTTTGTGGAGGGTGACCTGGCTTTGTGGAAAGGGGGAAGTACCACAGCTGCAGTGTGCAGGTGAGTCAGTCAAGGGCCTGCCAGGTAGGGGAGACCTTTCCCTTTCCCTTTTTCCCACTCACCTGCTTTGCCCTGGAGCAGTACAGGGAGAGGGCACTTTGGGAGGGGGAGAGAGGAGAGTTGGACCTTGCCAGGTCGGGAGCCCAGGGCTCTGGCCATTCTCAAGCCTCTGCCGTGGCAGTGCCCGCCGCCTGTCAGGTCGGAGGGGATTAAACTGCTATTTAAAGCCAATGACTAATAGCTCATTGGGAGCCGCCTTAAGCTCCCGAGGCCCATGCTGAGGTGGAGCTCTGAAGCCTCCATCGCTCATTAACAGTGTTCCCTTCCCTGGAGCCCTGGCCCAGGTCTCTGGGGCTTTGGGATCTCAGGAGGGCCTCCAGCCTGGGATGGCTTGACTCTGCAGGGAGGAAAAACGATGTCTCATGTTTTACCCCAAATGACGGGTTTGGGTGTGGGGTCTGAGGCAGCCCTTCTGGGATGCTAAGGTCAGCTGGAAGGTGCTCCGCAGGCCTGGCTGACCTAGTGGGCTGAAGTTCACTCGAGTCAAGGGACTGGGGACAGGCTAACAGTGCACATCTGTCAGCCAGGCCCCCAGCCAGAAGCTGTGATGTCCTGTCTAGCCCTCTTCCTACCTCTAGTCGTTGTCCAGTTTTTCTCATATCTGCCCTTCCTTCTCACCCCTTCGCCTGACTTCCTGTCTTACCAGGAGGCCTGTGACAGCCTCCCTGATGCTCTCCTGGTTTCCTACCTCACCTGCTCCCGTCATATTTCCACACAGAGCCAGAGGGATCTTTGTGTAGCCACAGGATGCCTCCCCACCCTGGGCAGCGCATCCACATCTCTGCAGATGGCCTTTTCTTGACATTCTCCATCCCCAGCTAAGAAATGGCTTCTCCACTCCCACCTCATGCTTGAGAATCTCTGACTTTTTTTTTTCCTGGTGGGCAATGGTGGGGAGACTAAAGGAAGGTTAAGAGCCCTTGTTCTGCTGCATGAAAAGTCTAAACTTGTCATTCTTGTGTCCCTACCAGTCTCCCTTTTCAGCGATGTCTTACTGTTCTCCAGCATACCATGTCCTCTGTGCTTCTGCTTTTCTGAAGAAAGTTCTTTCCTCCCTCCCCAGCCCGACACCCTCCCACTCTGACTTTTTTTTTTTTTTTTGGCCATGCCACAGGGCATGTCGGATCTTAGTTCCCTGACCAGGGATCGAACCTGTGCCTCCTGCATTGGAAGCACAGAGTCTTAACCACTGGACCACCAGGGAAGTCCTTCCCTTTCTGACTTTTAAACTAGCTCAAATGTCCCCACCTCTGAAACTTCCTGCTCCCTGGCAGAAACCATCCTCCGCTGGCCCCTCATGCAGGCTTCTGTCAGAGCTCTGACACCCTCTTCATTACGTGGTGACTTGTCCATCTCTTTTCTCTGGCTTCTTGAGGCCTAGACTGCATCTGATTTCTCTGTCTCAGGGGCCCATGATGTACATGGTAGTTGGCCCCCCAGATATTTACTCAATGAACGACTTGTTCCTGACTCAGAACTGTCATTGCAGGTGACTTCTGTGACTCCAGCCAGTGCCTGCATGGTGGGACCTGCTTGTTGGACCAGGACAAAAAACCCCCCTTCCACTGCCTCTGCCCTGAAGGCTTCACGGGCCTCATATGCAACGAGACTGAGAGAGGTACCCGCCCTGGGCCATACCTGCCGCTTCCCACTGGCTCCCAGTTGCAGCCCAGGCTGCTGGGCTGAGCTCCTCCCGAAGTGGACACTGGTCCCCAGCACCCCTCCTGTTGCCCGCCAGCTTTTCCCTGGAAGCTCCCAGGCCACTTGGAAAGCTGGGTGCTTCCTTCACTTGGGCTGACTCACCTACCCGTGACCCTTCTTGGCCCCAGGCTGGCCCAGGCCCCATAGGGCAGATTGGGAGGGGGGAGGGACGAGATGGTTGGGGGAGGCAGACAGTGGGCCGAGTTTGGGCGGAGGGTCCTTTTGGGCTTGGCCCATCTGCTGCTGCCTGTCCCCAGCTCCTTCCTGATCACCTGCCCACCTCACCTGCCTCCCTCTCCCCAGGTCCCTGTTTCCCAAATCCTTGCCACAATGATGCCGAATGCCAGGTGACTGACGACTTCCACCGAGGGGATGTCTTCACCCAGTACATCTGCAAGTGCCCTCGTGGCTACACAGGCATCCACTGTGAGATCGGTGAGTATCTGGGGGTGCCTGTTCCAGGGGGCAGACCCTGAGCCACAGTCCTGGCAGCCCAGGCAGTGTGCTGGCCTTATTCCTGCGTCAGGGTGCATTGAGGCCGGGGAGGTGTGGCGGGGAGGGGCGGGGGACCCTGTTGTCCCTCCCCAGGCTTCTTCCTGCCTGGCCCTCTCTCCTGGGACTGCAGGCCAGGCCTGATGTCCCTGCAGGGGAGTGAGGGCTGGTAGTAACCCCAGAGGTCGTGGGAGTGTTATTTTCTGTCACCATGAACCAGACACACAGCATTAGGGTAAAATCTTGGCATTTTTCTACCAAGAGGGGAAAACCAACAGATTCTTAATCTTTTGGGGCCCAGGAGGTTAGTTAATAAGGTTTGAGCCTCAGGGTCTGACAGTTCTGGCCCAGGTTTGACCTCTGGCTTCATCACAGAGCTCTGAGAAGAGGGAGAGGCCTGGGCAGGCTGGGTCATCCCCTCACGGTCAGGCGCTCAGAGGCCCTGCGTGTGCACAGGGCTGACCCGCCTGGCCTGCTTGGTCATCCATGCGGCCACAGAATGGCACTGGGCGGGTTCCCGGCAGACCTGGCCAGCGTTGTCTGTACACGCTGTCTCCCTCCTGGCCTGGCTGGGGTCCCTCCCACAAACCAAGACTCTTCCTCACCTGCTGCGGGGCGGGCGAGGCCATGTCTAGGCGCAGGGGTGGGGGGAGTAGGGGTGGCGGTGCCAGACGTCTACAGTCCAGTGGGTCTGTCACTGAGCACTGCGGGCAGGGGCAGGCGGTCCTGGTGTAGGCAGATGTGGGGCTGGGCTCCAGGAGGAGGAGGGAGGGCAGGGCCAGCCCGGTGGGAGCCGGCTCCTGGGGGAGAGCAGGTGAAGCACCTGTGACGCCCTTCATCTTAGAGGAGACAGCCCTGAGGGCCTGGGCCCTGGGCCCTGGGCTGAGGCCGATGTGTCTGAGATACTGGGTAGAGGAATGCGGGGGGGCGGGGTCGCCAAGGCCGACGGAGCCCTGGGTGGGGCCAGGTGGGCCCACTAATTACGGTGCTGGGAGCCCAGGTAACCCTGGGTGTGCCTGACCCCTCCTTATCTGTTACATGGTGTGTTTCCTTAGAGCCCACCAGGACCCCACAGGCCCAAAGAATGCACGTTTGGGGCCCTCTGGGTGTGGGATGGGGGCTGCGTGGACAGAGCAGAGCGGACCTGGGTTCAGGTCTCTGCTCAGCCAGTGGCCGGCTCTGATCTCGGGTGTATGGCCTCCCTTGTGCTTCACTCTCCCTGCGAGAATGTCAGACACCGAGCTTGGCGTGAGCCTGGGGTGTTGGAATAAGAATGGACCTGTCCCGGGTTCTCTGCTTAGGAGCTGAGCCGCAGGCACACAGGCTCGGCCCCCAAGGACCACATCGCTTGGCCAGGGGCAGTTTCCCAGATGGCTGGGTCAGGACCAGTAGCTAGAAGGGGCAAAGGGTATGAGGGAAAACAGAATGGCACTCACACCCCATCCGGAAAACTCCTGCCAGTGGGATTCTAGAAAACTCCAGGCAGATGTGCTTCTTGCTTTATGTGCAGTACGAGTACTGTTCACTGCTGTCTGAGGTGTCGCTTCTTCCGAAGCCATCATCCTGGGGGAGCCAGGGACTGGGCTGGGTGTGGTGGTCCTCCTGATGGGGCGGGGGCATGAAGGAAGAGGAGGCCACGCTGGTATTCACTCAGCAGCCCACCCCCACCTCAAATAATTGCTGCTCCATATCCTGTAAAAACGAGACCACCTACTGCAGCCTGATGGGGGACACCAGCTACCAGTCACAGCAGTACCATGAGTGCTGGCCTGCCCTAGAACCTTCTGGCAGCCCAGGGTCCCGACCCCCAGTGACTCTGCCCGGCCCCTCTCTTCCTCACTGTGCACCTTGTTTTGGTACCTCCTCCTTGGCCCTCATTGTCCCTTCATGATCTCTGCTCTGGGTCCCCGGCAGAGGCCACACTGTCTTGTTCTTGTGTCCTCTGGGCCCCACCTGCTCGGGTGGCCCTCTGACTGCCTCCTCCCCCCTCAGTCTGCACCTCACCGCTGGGCATGGAGACGGGCGCTATCGCCAACTCCCAGATCTCCGCCTCATCCATGCACTTGGGTTTCATGGGTTTGCAGCGCTGGGCCCCGGATCTGGCCCGCCTGCACCTCACGGGCATTGTCAACGCATGGACATCCAGCAACTACGACAGAAACCCCTGGATCCAGGTATGGAAGGGACAGCTCAGGGGTGCGTAACGTGATGGAAATGGAGAAGGTGAGATGAGTGCGCCTGCATTTGGGGGTCACCACGGGAGGGTTCATAACCGGGGTCCAGGTAGCATGGTAGCAGGTTCCCACGGGTGAAGTATCTTTTAAGTAGAGGGAAGTTTTGGGGGGCCTGGAGTGCGTGGGTAGGATGAGGGGGAGTGAACGCTAGGCTGTAGAGGGGCTCTTTGCACTGTACGAGGCCTCTGGAAGCTTTTCCTTGTGTGCTTCCCTGAGCACTGGGTCCAAAGCCTGGAGAGGGCCAGATGAGAAAGCCACCCTTATTTGTCCTGCTTGGGTTGTTCTCCTTCTGGGCTGGAGGAGTGATGGGGGTGAAAAGAACCTGGGAGATAGGGGTTCTGTCCTTCCTGTCCTGGTCCAGGTGAACCTGATGCGGAAGATGCGGGTGACGGGCGTGGTGACGCAGGGTGCTAGCCGCGCAGGCAGTGCCGAGTACCTGAAGACTTTCAAGGTGGCCTACAGCACCAATGGGCGCAAGTTCCAGTTCATCCAGGGTGCAGGGGACTCAGGAGATAAGGTGAGGTTTGTTGTGAGCCCTAAAGAAGGGCTGTGGTCAGCAACCCCTGGGGCTCCAGCGCTGTTTGAGGGCCCCCAATGAGGTGAGGGTGCCCTGGGTGATTGGCCATGAGGTGGGTTTTCAGGTGTATCTTGGTTTGAAGAATTTGGGAAACCCAGATAGTGCCCGTGCTCTGTGGTTAAAAGTAATAACCCCACTTTATAGATAAGAATAGTGAGACTCAAAAAGGTTCAATGACTTGTTGAGGGTGGCGGTAGTGGTGGATATGGGATGCATTCAGAGCCGTCAGGGATACCATGTACAGTCATACAGGTTGTACACTGCTCAAGGGTGTCATTACTAAGTCAGCACCATTCACGTCATGTTTGTGTACTTCTATCTGTGGGAAAATTGTTATAAAAAAGTCTTTTCAGAAAGGAGTACCTTTCCTAATTTGCACAGAGGCACCCTATAGATCATAGGTGGCCCTGTGTGAAAGAAGGGGGTTTATGCCCAGGCCCCATAGTGACCAAGGAAGATCTGAAAAGGGGAATCTGTGTGGAGGGCTGTGAGGTGGCCAGAGGAAGGGCTGAGCCCCTCCTGGCTCTGCTAAGCCCACCTCTGCCTCCAGGCCCAAAGAGGAAGGGGAGACCACCCCAGGAAGTGGGACTGCCCACACTGACCCACCCCTCCAATCTGCCTCTTCCCTCCTAGATATTTATGGGTAATGTGGACAACAGCGGCCTGAAGGTCAACCTGTTTGAAACCCCTCTGGAGGTGCAGTATGTGAGACTGGTGCCCATGATCTGCCACCGGGGCTGCACCCTTCGCTTTGAGCTCCTTGGCTGTGAGTTGAATGGTGAGTGCTGGAGGCTCTGTAATCCTCGGAGATGGCTTTCCCTGCCCCCTCTTTTCTCAGCCAAGCTGAGCTGAGTAGGGTGGCAGCAAGGCCCAGGAACCTGGGCTCTCACAGGAGATGGCCACAAAAGGGATCGCCTGGCCATCAGCAGTCCTGCCCAGGTGTTTGCTCTTTGCTGGTTGGTAGAGGAAAAAAGACACCACTTCAATTTTCAAAATATTTTCGCTTACTCTGATTGGTTCCTTGAGCTTCTAGAACATGTAGCATTAGTTCTGTTTTGCAGATGTCAGTTCCACGAGGGCAAGGAGTTTGTTTTGTTCACTGCTGCATTCCCAGGGCCTAGAACAGAGCCTGGCTCATAGGCATTCAATAAATATTGATGGATGAGTAAGTGAATGAATGAATGAGGAAAATGAGGCCCAGATAAATTGTTTATCGGGGCACACAGCTGGTAGGTATTAAAAGTTGGTCTGAATCCCTGGGCTTCTGACACCTACCCATCCACTGTTTCTTCTCCCAAACCTGTAGCCTGCATTCAAGAGAAACATGGGGACTTCTAGGGTCATAGGGCTGGAGATGGTGCTTTTTTTTTTAAGATATTTTTTTTGGAGGAGGACAATTTTTAAAGTTTTTATTGATTTTGTTACAATATTGCTTCTGTTTTATGTTTTGGTTTTTTGGCTGAGAGGCATATGGGATCTTAGCTTCCTGACCAGGGGTCGAACCTGCACCCCCTGCATTGGAAGGTGAAGTCTTAACCACTGGACCTCCAGGGAAGTCCCCTGGGGATGGTGATTCTTGTTGCTCTTTCCGGAGAGATTCTCAGATGGAGGGATGGGGGACCAGGAGGGGATAGGTTTCTGCTGAGTCATAAAAAATCTCACCACTGGAGAAGGTTAGGGTGCAGAGGTTGGGCTGAGGGCCTTGTCTCTGCCCAGCTCAGCCCAGCCTTGCCTTCTCTGAGGTCTGGATATTTCCCTCTTTTTGCAGCCACAGTGCCACCTTCTGGCCACCGGCAGAACTGTAGGGCTCACTAGGCAGAGCTGCTCTCTGTCTTTCTGGTCTTAACCCAAGACCCACCCTCTGCTCCCCCTCCCAAGCTCTGTGGCACCTCTTTCTGTCATCCCGTTTTAGTTACTGCCCAATACCACTCAGAGCTCAGTTCAGTGACTTTCTGGGTTTAGTCTTTTTTTTTAAGTATGAACTTGAGCCAGCATATTCTTGCTCCTAGGGTCACTGCTTTTTGAGCCTAATTGTTCTTTTTTTTTTTTTTTTTTTTTAAATATTTATTTATTTATTTATTTATTTAGGCTGCTCCAGGTCTTAGTTGCGGCATGCATGTGGGATCTAGTTCCCTGACCAGGGATCGAACCTAGGCCCCCTGCATGGGGAGCATGGAGTCTTAACCACTGGACCACCAGGGAAGTCCCCCAAGCCTAACTGTTTTAAGTGGGGAGTTAAAGACTTTGCCTTTTGCTAAAAGAAAATTCAGGCAATTTGTAAAGAACATAGACAGGTCTGGGGCCCCCCACCCTGGGCTCCTCTCCCTGGAGTCCCTCACTACTCACTGTCATAATCTGAAGCCTTTGGCTAATTGCCGGCCTAGGCCTGTCACAGCCAGTTACCTCCAAGGCCAAGAGAGGGTGAGTCTGGCGAGCCGAGGAAGTGAAGTTATTCTGTCTGCTTCCCTCCAGGACTGGACCATCTCCTTTCCTTTGTAGGCATTCTGGTCACCTGGAGAGAGTATTGGTGTGTGCCTGTGTGCGCATGCGTGGGGCAGAGGTCTGGGCATTTCTGGGCATGCCCTGCACCAGGATTCCTCTTCGCCAGCAGGCGAGGTGTCCTTGGTGAATTGATTAGTTATTTAACTCAGTAGACATTTATTAAGATATTTATTAAGCTCCTTCTGAGTGCCTGGCTCTAGGGAGCAATATAGGTGAGATCCCTGACCTCATGGAAATTGCATTCTAATGAGGGAGGCTGATGTGAGATAAGGAGCAAATAAAAGAAAGGTCAGATAGCAGCAAGAACTATGAAGGAAACATTAGAGGGAGATGTGATGAGGGTGACTTGGGGTGAAGAGAGGGAACAGCATGGGGACTGCTGTGTTGGGATGACGTTTGAGTAGAGGCTTGAATGATGGAGATCAAGGCGTGTGAAGAACTTGGAAAGGGCATCCCAGGCAAGGAATTGACACATGCGAAGGCCCTGGGGCATGTGAAGGATAGAAGGGAGGCCAATGGAGCTGGAGCCTAGAGAATGAGGGGTAGCTTGGTGGGTGATGAGGCTGGAGAGGTGGGCAGAGATGGACCAGGCAGGGACCACGTAGACCATTTTAAGGATTCAGGTCTTTATCCTGAGAACAAGGGGCAGCCATTGTGGAGGGAGTGCTAATAGGACACGATTAGAGTTGGGTCTAGAAGAGATCCCTTAGGCTGTATAGGGAGAATGGGGGCAGAGGGCCATTGTGAGTGAGGGGAGAGACATGTGGGAAGATAAGGTGGCTTGGATCAGGGTGGTGGAGTCAATGGATTGGGCAGGTTAGAGCCTTCTACTAAAGTGAGCTCCATGGACCAGCAGGATGAGCATCACGTGGGAGCTTGTAGAAATGCAAACTCCCAGCCCCACCCTTGACTTTCTGAGACAGAATCCTCATATTAACAAGGTCCCCAGGTGATCTGTGAGAAGCACTGCTCTGGCACCTCATTTTATAGGTGGGGAGTCTGAGGAGCAGAGAGGGGAGGGACTTCCCAGGGTCACGTAGCGAGTGGTGGAGCTGACAGTCCTGCTCTCGGCTTGATGCCCTGCCCAGTGCATTTTATGTGGAAGGATGTCTGACATGCCATAAGTGATGGGGGCATGAACTGCTGGAAGCAGATGATCTGTAGAAGGGTCCACCATGGGCAAATGATGCCTTGGCGTCCCCTGCAGCATGCTCCAGCCTCGGGCCGGCCTCATGGCCCTCCAGGTCTGGAGCCGTGGGATGAACCACCTCCCAGCCCAGCAGCCTCTCTGTGTGGGAGCAGGGTGGAGGTTACCTGGTGCACCACTGTCACGAGGAGATGGTACGATTGGTCAGCATCAGCACACTCTGGAGGCAAATGTCTTTAGTGGCAAGGGAGCGAGCGTGTGGGGAGACAGTGAGGTAAAGCACTGGGTACTATAGTCAGCTCCCAGATGGAGCCATGACTTTCCAAGCCCACTCTCTCACTCCTGATTTTGCAAAGGGACAGGCAGTTGTGCAGTGGTGATTCTGCCACGTGTGAGACACGCCCATCGTTCCTTTGGGAGTTTTATCTCCTGCCCGTTCCCAACTGTTCTGGCCAGCTGCAGGTGCAGAACAGCCTGGCACATTTCTGAGTGTTTGGAGCAGGCCTGAGTGAAACCAAGGCCAGCTTCTCAGGTAGCCCTCCCAGGCCTCTCTGACAGCATGCCAGGTAGTGAGTGTGTGGAGGCCCTCTGGGAGGGGCTGTGGGGCAGGGATACAGGGTTGTTCCTGAGCCCCAGGAATTCTGACTTTTCGGCTTCCACGTGCTAGAGAGCAGGAATGTTGTCCTGCTCATCGCTGGGTCACCACCAGGCAGACCTTCACGGCTCTGGGTGGGTGCAGGAATGGTGGACATAGTGTCACAGTGTGACATGGTGATTAGGAGTGTGTGTGTGTGTGTGTGTGTGTGTGTGAGACTTGGGCACGGTGCTTAATGTCTCTCAGCCTCAGTTTTCTCATCTGTGGAATGGGGTTACTAATATCCTCTTCGTTCCAGTTTTTGTGTGGTAGATTAAATGACTGAAGTCAGCACTGAGTCAGTGAGATGGTTGTTATTAGCACTCTTGACGGTTATCCCAGGACTCAGCGGTGTGAATAGCAGCTGTACTGTAGGAGTGACAGAGGAAGTGCTGTGAGTCCAGAGGAGGGAGAAGTCCCACCCAAGTGAGGTGGTCAGGGCAGGCTTCTTGGAGGAGGTGTCCCATGAGTCAGGCCTTGAAGGAGGGTGGAGGTGGTGGATCAGGGCCTGCCATGGTGCAGAGGGAGAAGAGCGGTGGGTGATCTGTGCAGAGCAAGTGAGGGGCGGGGTGGGAGCTGAGCTGAGGAGTGGGTGGGGCTGTCAGTAAGCAAATAGAACGGTTGACCCTAAAAGGTGGAAGGATCTTCCGTCTGTTGTCCAAGAGGATGCCAGAGGTCGGTCAGGAGCCACAGAGTTCTTTCCTCCACCACCTCACGCTCACACCCCTGGGAGGCTGTGGACCCCAGATCTGGGTGACAGCACTCCCCTTGTTGGCAGGATGCACCGAACCCCTAGGCCTGAAGGACAACACCATCCCCAGCAAGCAGATCACAGCCTCCAGCTTCTACAAAACCTGGGGCCTCAGTGCCTTTAGCTGGTATCCCTCCTATGCGCGGCTGGATAATCAGGGCAAGTTCAACGCCTGGACCGCCCAGACCAACAGTGCCTCTGAGTGGCTGCAGGTGGGTCAGGCTCCCCCTGGGGTGCAGGGCTGGGGTAGGCTGGCGTTGGGTGGGTTTGGGTGGGGCTGTTGGATCTATGACCCTGGCCCAGCCCAGGCTTCTGCTCCCCAGAGGGAGTTTCTGCACGGCCCTGATTGTGGTCGGCTTTTCTCCTTCTTCCTCTTATATCCCCACCTGTCTCCTGATTCTGTAACTCAGAGCGGGGATGGTGGGGGAGCTCAGTGCTGCTTCCACCAAGGCCCCCAGCCCAGGTGGTGAGTGTGTGTGTGTGTGTGTGTGTGTGTGTGTGTGTGTGTGTGTGTGTAGGGGAAGGGCCACCTCCACTGGCTGCCACAGGGTGATAAGGCTGAGCCCCCGTACAGCAGGGCAGGATGGAGGAGGGACACCTCAGGATTTCTCTGCCTGCACTCAGAGGATGCTCTCTAACTTGCTGTCTGAGAACACACCATGTGACAGCCCTTGGATTTCACTGAAATTGGGAAGCACAGGAGAGTCATGGAAAACCAGAGCATCCACTCATTTTATAGATGAGGAAACGGGGTCCCGGCAGGGTGAGGATTTGCCTGGGGCTCACCCGCTTGTTGGCAGTGAGTTGGGTTTGCAGCCTGGGTCTTGGCACTGCCTGCGCAGCTGGCGGCTCCCTGGGATGGGCAGGGAACTGGGGGGCAGGAGGGGCATCTCTAGGCCCCAACAAGCACATTAGCCTGTGGGGCTGGGTTCCGTGAGGAGCTGCCTGCCTTTGGAGTCCCTCAGGACCAATGTCAGGCTGTGGACAGCCCTGCAGGGGCCTCTGGAGCAGTTCATGTCCCTATAGGCTATGGCCTCCCCTGTCCCTGTTCCTATCCTGTGAGGGGTTGGCAGTGAGTTGGCTGGAGCCCAGGCTCTGAAATCTGAGCTTCATTGCAGCAAAGTGCTTAACAGTGTCTGACAAAGTAGGTGGGATTATTTATGCCCATTTTATAGATGGAAAACTGAGGCTCTGCCAAGTGAAGTAGTTTTCCCAAAACTAGATTGTATGCCCAGTGTGTCTGCCTTTTCCCACCTTACTGGAGATGGTCCAAGCAAAGAAGATGGGGTGGATTTTTTTTTTTCCTGTAGATTGACCTGGGCTCTCAGAAGCGAGTGACCGGCATCATCACCCAGGGGGCCCGAGACTTTGGCCACATCCAATATGTGGCAGCCTACAAGGTGGCCTATGGTGACGATGGTGTGAACTGGACTGAGTACAGTGACCAGGGGGCCGTGGAAAGCAAGGTGAGTGTGTGTCCAGCTATCCTTCCCTCCCCACTCCAGGGGTGCCCTGCGAGTGGAATCTGGGGCCCTGAGGGGAGGAAGGCTGGCTCTGGGGCCCTCCTGACCCCCTCTCTGTCTCTAGATCTTCCCTGGCAACATGGACAATAATTCCCACAAGAAGAACATGTTTGAGGCGCCTTTCCTGGCTCGCTTTGTGCGCATCCTGCCTGTGGCCTGGCACAACCGCATCACCCTTCGTGTGGAGCTGCTGGGCTGTTAGTGGTAGGCCCGGCTGCAGTGACCGCAAGGGCCGTGGGGGCACCTGCCCCTTTCCTGGTCCTCCTGGCCTTCTGGGGACCTGCTGCCTTTTCCACCCACCCTCCTGATTGTAGCTGACCTGGGGGCGGGGGTTTCAGTCGTCACTCCCTCCCTCCCTCCCTCCTCCCCCTCCCCCTCCCACGTGCCCCTGGTGCCTACCCCTCATGCCATCCCATTTTCTTAGGCACGGAGGGCATTGAGTAGGTCTGGGATGGACAGGGAAGGGCGACGTAGGGTGCGTGGGTCCTCCCTAGCGCCTCTCCCACACCCCCCATTCACAAGGCCCTGGAGGAATAGGCCCTGAGGCCCCAAGCTGGAGAGTGCTGGTCTCCTGCCCCTCAGCCCTGGGGAATGATGCTGCCACTCTGCTGCTGCCACCTAGCCCCCCGACACTTCCCCCTCATCTCCCTGGAGACCCCTCTTGACCCTCCTCCTGAAGCCGAGAGAGACAGAAGCGGGTGGGGTGGGTCTGTGGCGAGATGGGGGAGGAGGTGGCTGGGCCTGTGGGGCCGTCTGTGCTGGTTCTTCACCCCCGAGTACACAGGCAGCTTCCAAAATATATTTATGTCACCCCCTGAACTCTCGCTGTGGTTCATCATTGCTCCGTTAAAATGGGCTTTGACTTGGGCTGGTGTCCCCACCCTGAGTCCTCCCTGAGCCCCAGCATTCTTGTGTCACCTGCCCGACTATACAGAGGTAGGAAACTACTGGGGGGGGGGGTCCCACTGGAGGGGCCAGGACTCTTCCCCTCAATTCTTCTCCTCCAGACCCATGCAGCCCCAGGGCCATCGCTGCTGCCAGGTGAGTGCCCGGGGCGGGGCCTGTGCAGAGGCTGTCTTCACAAATGCCTTTGCTCCCTTCCCACGCCAGGAAGACAAGCAGGGCTGCTGGTTTTCCCCTTCGGTCATTGCCATTTTCTCTGCAACTGGAGTGGTGGGCTGGAGAAACTATTAGAAACTCAGTGAACCTGCGCTGCTTTCAGAGCTGCAGGAGCCCCAGGGTGGGGTGCAGTGTGGGATGGGAGGGGCCAGGGCTCTGCCAAGTGGGCAGGGCGTTCCTGGCCCGGCACACTGGTTCCTGAGAGGCCAGTGGCAACTCCACTCCAGGGCTGGGAGGAGAGCTCCAGGGGTACCCCTCTCCCCCCACCACCTCACACCATGCAGGGGCCATCAGGAGGTGGCCAGTGGTAGGCAGTGCAGGCCAGTGATCTGGAAGTGGGGCTTGCAGATAAAAGAGGGACTGACTAGCTGGGAAGGGGCATATGAAACCACCCTAGTATTCAATGCCTTGGGACACAAGATGGATTTTCCGGAACAGACTTTGGGAGCCATGCCTTTGTACACATAGGCACCTCTAGGCAGCAGATCTGGCCATGTGGCTGCCAAAGGGAGGGTGTGGCTTTGTTGGAAGTTCATCAGAGAAATTAGTCTGGAAGTGGCTCCCCCGCAAGAGCTCCTGTTGCCAGGGCTTCTTGGCTGGGCAGGGATGGAATAAAAGGCCCAGGCTGTGGTCTCTGAATGAACTGGGTTTGTGGGGCTCCCCACCCCTGGGGGTCTATTGGCTCACTCCTTCCTGTTTCTGAGCTCTCCTCTGTGGAGCTGCATGGGTTGGGTTTGAAGTCAGTCTTTCTGGGTGGTTGCTGGCTTTAGGACTCCCTCCTGGGGGAATTTCCTACCATCCAACATGTTCAGGTCTCTCCTGGGGACTTAGCAGACAGTGGGAGAAACAGCTTTTTCCCTCCTGCATCTCTGCTCTTGGATGCCTCCCCAATAAGTAACTGCAGCTCGAGCTTTGTTAGAATGCAGGAGTCCCACTTGCAGAAGGGGAAACCAAGTGTCACTCCCATCTGTCAATTTGTTCCTCTTTGTGGCATTGAATATTTTCTGTGGGCCAGTCTCACTGGCTGGTTGGCTGGGTGGGCTGGTGTCACAAGCCCCCACCTGGACCAGGAGATCCAAGGTGACCATGGAATTGCCTAAGCCACCTCTTAGTCCCTTCTTCCTGCTCATCTTTGCAGCCTTGGATGTGTTGGCCACAGCCTTCTGAAAGTCCCCTTCCTGGGACCCTGGACCTGGGCCCCCTCCCTCCTGACCCCTCTGTCTTTGGCTCCTCTCCCTGGGCAGCCCCCTCCACTTCCACAGTGTTCACTATCGCCTCCACAAATTTACTTTTTTATTCCTGACTGCAGTCCCGAGAGCCAGCTCTGAGATTCCACCTGCTGGCCAGCCCTGCCACTGGCTGGGACATTAAACTTGCCTGTTACAAAACTGACCTTCTCTGCTGTCCATCCCTCTCCCTACACATGTGGCTGTCAGTACTGGCATCTGTTGACCTGCCTCTCCCAGGAGTCTAGATTCCTTTCCGTTCCTGGTTTAAATATAGTGGAGTGATTGGGAGTGCAAGGCCTCAAGCTGGAGAACCTGGGTTCAACTCTTGGCTCTGAGTGACCTTGGGCAATTTACTTGTATCTCTCTGGGTCTCAGTTCCCTAGCTGTAAGGTGGAAATAATAGAACCGACTCCATGGCTTGAGACTGATGGAGAGAATGTACATAAGCACTGATGTAAAGCCTGGCCCATCAGAGGCCTCAAAACCTTTGGTCATTGTTGTTAGAAAAGCTTGCAACTTTCCTAATTGGAACTCGTGTCCTGTTTATTTCCCCCTCCAATCCGTCCTGCATCCAGTGCACAGACTGGTCTCTCTTCCTTATGGAGGAACTTTCATTGGCTCCCTTTTGCTCATCAAGCTGGCATTCACTTTGTGCAATTTAGCCTTGTCCACCACAGCTCTTTGTGCTCTGATTTGCTCCTGGCTGTGTGTATGTAATGTGTGTGCGCGCGGGCGCGCGCGCGCACGCACGCACGCACACACACACACACACACACACACACACACACACGCTGTCAAGGTGTATTTAGGAAGAGGCTCTGGGTTCAGTGACCACTTGGCCAAGGCTGAAGGACCTCCTTAGGCTTTGCCGCTGAGGAAACGAAGGGGCTGTCCAGGCCAGGCCTCCTGTTTGTCTGGAGGGGAAAGAAAACACCCTGTCCAAACAGGCATCCTGGGAGGTGGCTGCTTGATGGCTGCGCTGACAGATGTCAGGATTCTAAGGTAGGGTCACCCCTGTTGGAGGACCAGTCAGAAAGGCTTCTGACCGCCCCTGTGGGCTGCTGGGATCACCATCCCCCATCCTGTGCTCCCCCTCCTCCCAGGGTTCATTCAAGCCCTACCTACTATGGGCAGCATCCCTGTGCCTGACACTGAGTTAAGAGGCTGACTGGTGATTTCCTGACGGTCAAACTCAGAGGCAGGAGGGATGTCAGCGCCCCCTTGCCTTCTATAGGGGGAAAGGCGGGTATACAGAACGTTCACCCCTCCCTCTCCTGAAGGTGGGGGGCAGCCATAGTCCACCTGCAGTGTGGAGAGGGGTTCCACCTGCTTAGTCTCAATGCTTTTGGTAAACCGGAGCGTTCTAATGAGACCCTCCCTCTACAAACGCTCCTCTTCCATCCTCCCCCACTTCTTTCTCCCAGATGTGACAGCCTCAACTCCTGGATACTCCCTTCACAGCGCGGCCAGCAGCTCTGCGGCTTGGGTGGTTTCCAGCCGAGTCTGGAGACAGCCCAAGTCTGTAGCACCTCCTCCCTTTGGGCCCAGCCCGAGGGAGGGAAAGGGGCGTGTGTTCCTTTAAGGGGCTGGCCCGGCGGGAGCGCGGGGATTTGTCCGCTGCCGCTTCCTTTCTGGCCATTCGAGATCCCCAAATCCGCCTGCTTCCTCGGACCCTGTCAGCCCGCAGCCTGGAGCGCTCGAGACGTCGAGGAGCCGCCTGGGGACGGTACGTGGCTCAGAGGTGGCCGGGCTCCTGGGCCCCCCTGTGGGCCGGTTCCTCCTTTCCTGCTTTGGGTCTCCTGCAGGCCCCACGCCTCCCGGGGCAGGGTTGGGGAACCGGCCGGAGGAGTTAGCTGGGCACCGTGGGGCCAGAGCAGAGCTGGGTTGTGATCGCCAGCGCCGGTAGGGGGGCTCCCCCGGCTCCAGTGGGTTGAGAGCAGCGCGGGGCGCGGGCTGACTTGCCTGGGACCCTTGTGCATAGACCCCTTGTTCGCGAGGAGGCAAATGCCGAGGGAAACCAGTGGCCTCCGAGACCACTACGCGGGTCCCCTCTTTCCCACCGGGAGCCACCGGGTCCCTTCCCGTCTCATCCTGCCGCTGTCCTGCAGCCTCCAGCACAGCGCAATGCCCGCCAGGCTCTGCCCCGGGGCATCTGTCCGATGCTTCCGGGGGCCGCGGGAACCCTGGCAGGGGCTGGGGACAACTCGTGAGGCAGCGGGCAGGCGGACCTGCGCCTCTCGGCCTCTGCCGGCCTGCTCTGGCCATCCCAGGGCAAGCGCAGTGGATGCCCGTCGGTTTCAGGCCCGGGTTCACTGGGGTTTCTGTCTTAGGGACAGCAGAGGGGCAGGGAGGGCGGAGGGTAGAGCCCTGGGCGGGAGATGGGCTCGCTTAGGGAGGAATTTAGGGCTTTTGAGCAGCCAGGAAGGAAGCAGCTCCGGGCACTTGGACCCAGCTCTGTCACCAGCTCGCTGGGTGGCCTCCAGCAGCCTGTGACCCGGTCTGGACCTTGGCGTCCGGTGCCGACCTCCGGAGTGCCTTTGCCCTCTGCAGCGGGGGGAGGTGATTGAGATGCGCCCTGGCCACTTTCCCGCAGCCTTACCTGGGCCAGTGGGCTGGGAATGCTGGTGGGAAACACCTCCAGCTTCCACCTTCCGGGAACCGCAGGTTTCAAAGGCCCTTGTAAGCCTTGCCCAAACAGGGGGCACCGAAGTCAAATTCCTCTTGGGGAGCCGGGTCTGCTGGAGACCTGGAGGGCAATGCTGCCCTCTGCTGGTGTCTGGGAGACCTGTACTCCCCAGCTGTGTAGTCAGGGTGGTCCGGTGGAGCTCCATCTTCCTTCCAAGCCAGGGTTCAGCTTATTTGGGTGTGTGGAGGGGTCCCAAGGCAAGTGGTGCTAGGAAAAGCAAGGGATGGGCCGTCAGGAGATCTGAATTTTCTCTAACCTGTTTTCCGAAGATAAAGCCTTGGGTCTTCACCTCCCTTGGCCTCAGTTTTCCCAACAGTGGCTGCTTCTCTTCTAGACAATGAGAGAGAACAATCTACTGAAATCTTGTGAGACTCATTTTGTAAACTGTTAACAGTAGTAATCATAGCTAATATTTTTGAGTGCTTGCCCCCTCCAGGCAGTTTTCAAAGTGCTCAGTAGCCATTCTCTTCCTTAATCTTCACAAAAAGGTTTTCTGGTTGGTGTTATTGTTGACTACCACTTTACAGATGAGGAAACTGAGGCTCCGTGACTTGCCCAGCGACAGACTGTTAGTAAGTGGGTGGAACCAGAACTGATCCCAGGTGGCCAATCTGATTCTAGAGCCAGAAGCCTGTCACTATGTCTTCCGCCAACATGTATTAGCTACTATTTGTTGAGCACCTGCTGTGTGTCAGGGGCTGAACAAAATTCATCTTTATAATTCTCACCACAGACCCATAGGGAGGTGCTACTATAATTATTTTTTACAGGGGAGGAAGTGGAGGCTCAGAGAGGTTGAGTAACTTGCCCAAGGTCACACAGCAGGATGCAGGTGTGTCCAGCCCTAATGCTGGGCCCAGACCTGTGTGGCCAAGTCTGGGTGCTCCAAATCAGCTGTAGCCACTCACTGCCAAGGTGACTGGGCTGGACTTGAACATGGGCCTTCCAGCTGGTGACATCTCTGTGGTGGTCCTGAGGGGCTGATGGCCGGGGTAGCTAGCCTCAGGGAGCAGAGGCCGTCCATCGCTCCCCTTAGTGGTTGTGGTTGGGGATTGGCCCGGGGCAGGGCAGCAACTAGGCAGCAGTTACCACCCCTGATTCACACCCAGGACTCTGTTCTGTGTTTTAGCCTTGACATTCAGGGTGGTGCTTGTTCTCAGCCCCTGAGCCTGTTAGTATTCTGTTAGTATTCTGTTGGTATTCTGTTGGTATTCTCTGGAGACAAGGAAACTTCTGTTCAGATGAGTCCAATGACTTGCCCAGGGTCACTACTCCTAAGGAGGGTTGTAGCTCCTGGACACAGGCTGATCTTTCCTTCAGACTCATTTTGTTTTTCCTGGCATCCCCCCACCTATTCTAAGGTTGCTTGACTGCTGGGTTGACATCCCAGAGGGATGTTAACCAGATCACACCTCTCCATTTGCAGCTGTGTTAATAAGCCAGGGAGTAAACCAAGGTGGGTACTCAGACGGGAGAAGTAATGGGGAGAACTAGGGCTGTTCGTAGCTGGAAAGGAAGAGCCCGGATGAGGACATTCACTTGACTGAGGTACGAAGATAGCCAGAATGATCCTTTTAGAATGTAAATCAGATTCATGACACTCCTCTGTGGAAAACTCTTCCATAACTTCCCTTCTGGGCTACAGCCTGGGGCCTGTGACTGCTACTTGGACCTCATTTCCTGCCACCCTCCCTTTCTCTATCTCTGGGCTCCAACCTTACCGGCCTTCAAGCTGTTCCTGCCATAGGCTTTTGCCCTTGCTGTTCCCTCTTCCTGCAAAGCTTTTCCCTGGGATTTTCAAAGCTCATGCCTTCACTGCCCATCCCCTTCTCAGGGAGGCCTTCCTGACCCATCCTGTTGACAGGACCCCCCCACCCCCTGCTTCATCCTCTTCTATCACATGCCACATGTTCATTCACATCACATTATCCGACATCGTGTTTATTGTCCGTCTCCCTCACTAGAGGGTAAACTCCACAAGGACCCCTGGTTTGTAATACCAGTGCCTAGAACCATGCCTGGCACATGGTAAACACATGATAAATATCTGTTGAGTGAATGCGGTCAAGTCCCAGCTCCTTCATCTATTACCTGGGTAACCTTAGCCAAGCAACCTAGCATTTCTGAACCTCAGTTTCCTGGTCTGTACAATGGGGATAATAATTCTGACATTGTGAGGCCTATAAGCAATGATGTCCATGAAAGTGTGTTGACAAGTAGAAGGCAGCCCTTAAGTATGACAGATTGTTATGGAGATTGGCTAAAAAGAGTTCAACAGAGTCCTGCCTCTACCACCTCCAGGCCGTGTCACCTTTAGATAGTTGCTTCATGCCTCGGTGTCTCTGTTCACTTAATTCACTTGTGGATTAATTGGGGAGAATGAAATTCTCCCTGCTGATCAGGGTGGGGGTGGGGACCTCTTGGGAGGATCAAGGGAGCTGTTGGATGTGGAAGCCCTTTAAAAGCCAGGGAGAAAGTGTGTTGCCCAGGCTCAAGGTTGTGAGTGTGTGCCGGGGTCTCTGAGACTGGGAAAGGGTGCCTCGGAGACTTATGCTCTGCGGTTCTGGAGGGCAGAACTCTGGTTCTGGAGACACCAGAAGGTGCAACGGTCGGTTCTGCCTCAGCTCGTGTTTCCGAACTGTGAATTACCTCATCCGTGGTTGGTAAGAACCCTGGGGGAACAACGTCAGTAAAACATGGAATCGCATTGGTCTGGTGGTGATTTTTTTCCAGCTCGCTAATGTATTGGAGTGACTGAAACAAGAGTTCTCACAATTAAAGAGAAAACCTTAGCAATGTATGAATTCCTTGTGATAAATGCTGCCAGTCCTGCAGAAAGTGCCTTTCTTTAATACAGATGTTCCTCGCTATCCAAATGCTTGCTATTCACTGTCCAACACAGAAACCAAATAGATTTGAATAACACAGCATCCCTCCCTATCTGGATCCCCCAAATTCTCAATATCCAAACTCTTGCCATCCCAACTCAAGGATGCAATAGATTTGGTGAGGGAGGAATGCCTGTACAGCTGGTTTAGCTGTTTAATAGAACTTAGCGTAAAGTTTTCTGATAAAAGTTGGAACCAGCTGAAGAAGTTGCAAAGACATTTCCTCTGTGTTAAAACAAAACAAAACAAAACAAAACAAAACAAAACATTGAAGAAGGTGACTTCACCCTGTGTCAGATTTTTAATTTTGGTAAATCATTGGAATTTACCAAAATTGGAATCCAATGCCCCCAAGGACCTACATGTTGAAGGAAAAAGCACTTGCACCAGTGGTGGGTGAAGTCTGCAAAGGACTGATTGATGGGACGTGGGGGCCAGTGTCAGTGGAGTGTTGACGATGCTGGTGTTTTTTTTTGTTTTTTTTTTTTTAAATTTTCTTTTATTTTAGGATTGCTCTTGTTTTCGTTAGTGCTCTGGTTATAAAGTTGCATATGTTTTGAGTAGTCTGCCCCAAACTTATTTTTCCCCTAACCTTGTTATTTTTTAATGCATGATTTTACAAAAATACACATTTTTTTTCCAGGCAGGCGAAGATCACTTTGTGGCAGAAATGCCTGCATTTGCTCATCCTGGGGAAGCTGTTTCTCACTGGGGAGCATCTGTACTAGATGAAGTGCTGGAAAGAGGCTGGAAACATTGCAGGTGGAGGCAGGGGAGCCCCTCTGCTCCAGGAGGCTCTGGGTGCCCAGGGACAGGGCGGACCCTGGGACATCCAGCCTCTCCAACCTCATTCCACTTTTCTCTGCATTCTAAACATGGAAACCCAAGGAAGGGAAAGGAAACTAACTCCTACGAGGACCTGCTCTGTGCCAGGCACTGGACTATGTGCTTTATACACGTCACTTTCCCTAGTTTGATATTGTGGTTCCAGGCTTTGGAGCTGGAGTGCGTTCACATCCTGGCTTTGCTGCTTCCTAGCTGGATGACCTTGGACAGATTATTTAATACTCTTTCTGTGCCTTGATTTTCCCATCTGTAAAATGGGGATACCAATGGGTCCCACCTCTAGAGGTTGTGGTGAGAATTGAGTGAGATAGTAAGTTCTCATTAAAGTCAGCTGTTAATATTTTTATGCTGATCATAGCAACCCTGTGGAGTTATTTCTTAGGCCAAGTGTGGCTAAGCTACGTTCATGAAGAGACTCAAATGTGGTGGCTTAAATACAATAGGACTTTGTTTTTCTCTCATGACACAGTGTAGGTGGGGGAGGTCCAGGGCTGGTGGGGTGGCTCTGTCATTAAGCCTGTGGTTTCTATCTCTGAGTCTAAGGTGGCTACTCTGGCTGCCAACAGGTTGGGGGAAAGAAAGGTATCCCAGATTGTTTTCGGTGTAAGACCTGCATGTGGCATGTATTATTTTGGCTCACTTCCATTGGCCAGCACTGAGTCACATGGCCTCTCCTAGCTGCAAGGGAGGCTGGAAATACAGCCTTCAGCTGACTGGTCACACACTTATGTAGAACGCTCTCACTATGGGAGAAAAGTAGAACGTATTAGTGAAAAATATACCATGGTGAGTTTTATGATCTCCATTTCACAAATGAGGAATCCTGCCTAGAATGACACAGCTATTAAGTAGTGGAGATGGGACTTGAACACAGAGCTTCCTGCTCCAAACTTCTTTTTTTTTTTTTTCACATTTCCAAATTCTTTTTTTGTTTTTTTTATTAACTGCACAGCATACATCTAACAGAAAAATGCATTATCAGGGGTCCAAACTTCTGTATTAGGTTGTTTGTGCTTAGGCTGCCCAGATCCAAGTCACCAAGAGGCTTTGTGGGTGTCACCTGGGGATTCCTCTTGGACAAGAAGCAAGGCTCACGGTGTCCTCCTGTTGTGCAAGGCACAGAGGGCAAGTCTGAGCCTTGGGCTCTCTGCAAAGAGGCCTAAGGGAACAGTGGATTCTATCCCTCAACTTCCTTCACATCCATTCCTTCCTCTCCAGCAAGAGCTCCTAACTGTTCTGGAAACAAGAATGTTTCCTCCACAATCCCACCACCCTTTCAGGCCAATGCATTTCTTTTCTTTTTCCTCCCTCCCTTCCTCTCCCTTTCTTTCCTTTTGCTGCTCCCTCCCCTTCTGGTTCCTGTTCACAGGCATTCTTAGGGCCACACACTTACAATCGTAGCAGAGTGGCAAGTCTATGTTCTGCCTTGTCTATTCTAAATGATACCCTAAGCACTTTCCACGTTGCTGCATGATAATCATAGTCATACTTCCAAATGCCTGCTGTCAACTCTGGTCTTGCCGCCCTACTTTCCACTCAGCCCCCGGAGGGATGTTTCTAAGATGTAGCTCTGATCCTGTGGCTCCCCTGCTTAAAGCCATTACTGGCACCCTAGAGCTCTGGGGACAAAGGACAGGCTGCTGAGTCTGACACACACGGGCATCTAGACTCTGGTCCTGCCGACCCCTCTCCCCTCCTTTCCCCTATATCAGCCAGGGCCTTGGCAGGAAGCAGAATTCACCCTAGATGTTTCCAGTAAAGAGATTCTAATGATGTGATGACATTTAGAGGGGAGAGTAAAGGCAACAAACTAGGGAGTTGGGGTGCAGAGACAAACAATGGCAGTCGGTGCCCCCCTGGCCTCTAGGGGAAAGGGGAGGAAAGAGTGTTACAGAGCCATGAGAGCGGTGCTGGGGAGAGGAGCCACCCGGTGGAATTGTGATCCTGACGGGACACGGGTACTGCAGAGACACAACCTCTCTCCCCTCCTGCCCATCTCCTGTGTGTGCCTCCTGTTGGCTGAATCTAGCTGGAAGCCAGAGGGCCTGGGGGACTGGGAGGAGTGATCAGTGCACGGCAGAAAAGAGCAAAGATGGACCAGGGAGTGAGGGTGGGGCACAAATGGACAAATGGCAGCACACCCCAGCCCTCCACGTGCTCTCTGGCCTCTGAACCTTTGCACTTGCTGCGCCCCCTCCTGGGCAAACCCTGCTGTCCTTTTCCACCTGGCTACCTCCTGTGTCTTCGGTCTAGTTTTCTGTACCTTATCTTTGTACTCACCACACGATATCTCCTGCCTATGACTCTGCCCCTTCCCTGGACTGAGCTCCTCCAAGGTGTGACCTGGCCTTTTAATCGTTGAGAGTACTCAGTAAATGGCAATGAACAGGGCAGGGATGGGGGAAGGTGAGTGAGGCACTAGCTTCATGTGCAAATTTAAGGGAGGGGAGTGTGTGTGCAAAAAAACTCAATAATCAAGACATAATATTTTGGGACTTCCCTGGTGGTGCAGTGGTTAAGAATCCGCCTGCCAATGCAGGGGACACGAGTTCGAGCCCTGGTCTGGGAAGATCCCATGTGCCACGGAGCAACTCAGTCCGTGCGCCACAACTACTGAGCCTGCCCTCTACAGCCCACGAGTCACAACTACTGAAGCCCGTGCTCCTAGAGCCTGTGCTCCTCAACAAGAGAAGCCACCGCAATGAGAAGCCTGCACATTGCAACGAAGAGTAGCCCCCGCTCGCTGCAACTACAGAAAGCCTGTGCGCAGCAACAAAGGCCCAATGCAGCCAAAAATAAAATAAAATTTAAAAAGATATAATATTTTGATGCAATACAAAAAAATAGAGTCAACAAACTACAGCCCATGGGCCAGCTGCCTATTTTATTTGCATGTCCACTGAACCTGGAATAGCCCCACAGAAGTATTCTAGCATGGTATTAAATTTTTTTTTTTTTACCTTGACCCAGGATAAGAAATAATTTAACACTGTGACCCCCCCCTACCTCATCCCCACGGATGTTTCTGGACTGAAACAAAAGCTCTGCAGTGCAGGACTCATCTTCACTAACCGTGAATGCAACCTGATGTTTTCTAGTCTAGTCTAGTCTCTTGGATGTCATTAAAAAATGCCGCTCACAACTTTTCCAATTCAATCCCGGTGTTTGAAAAATAGTGATACTGTCATGTCGTCCTGCTTAATTTTCTCCATGGTCTTTTTGCTGCCTCCTAACTCCTGTTTAGGACTTGTTGGCTTGCTTGTTGCCCATCTTGCCTGCAGGGTGCAGTTCCCTGAGAGCAGGGACCTTGTCTAGCTCATCACCACTGTCTCCTTGGCCTCGAGAAGGGTGCCTGGCACACAGAGGATGCTCTACAATTTCCTGTCGATCGAGAGAATGAGTGGGTGCTGGAACCCAGGGGTCCCCGGCCCCTGCCTCAGGGCTTCTCTCACTGGCTTGTTTTTCTCCTCTTCCCAGTCTGCCCCAGCGCCAGCCTTCCCCGGGACGCCTGGGCGCTGCCACGTGCACGGCGCCATGGGCCTGCCGCTCCTCGTCCTGCTGCTTCCGCTGCGCTGCGTCTCGGGCCTGCCCTTCTACAACGGCTTCTATTACTCCAACAGTCCCAACGGCTGGAGCCCGGGCCAGGGCCACGGCGAAGGTGGGTGGCCGCCTGGGTCGACTTCTGGCTCGGCCAGGTGACGAAGACCTGTCCTGGCCCCTGCTGTGATCTGCAGGTTCCAGGTTGGGGCAGGGGCGAGGGTATGAAGCCAGCAGCCCCTCTCCCAGCTGTGCAGTGCTCCAGCCTCGTTTCTAAGATGAGCAGAACAGGTGTGGTTTGGTTACTCCGTGTCTGTTGGCCCCTCACATGCGGAGCCAAGTGCACTGTAGGACAGTCATTTTTGCTTTTTATACTTTCCCCAAAGTCCTGCCGAATTTTCCAAGATTCTGCTTAAACATGACCTGCCCAGGTCTCCCCAGTGGAAAGGGGGTTTGAGTTTAGGGAGATGTGAGTCTGAATCTCAATTTTGCCGCTTACTGGCTATGTGGCTTTGGGCAGGTGACTTTTTATCAGTGGTTTTACACATCTACTCTGTGTCAGGCATGCTTCTAGGTGCCTTACATATGTTACCTCGTATGATCCTCACAGAAACCCTGACATAGGCGAGACCTTGTTAGATGTAGCTGTTTTTCAGCATGAGCTCCTCTGCAGGGAGCCTCCCTGTCTGTCTCCTGCTTACCCCCGAGGCTACCCCCTGCCCCCACCCTGTGTACCTCCAAGGTCTCAAGTCCAGACCCAAGGTCATGAGACCATGAGGCCCCTATAGAGGGGCTCAGGTTAGAGATGGGCCAGCCTTAGCCCATAAACCTGGTTCTTGTGGTACATGGGAGGCTCTGTGTTTGTTTGTCCCCCTGAGCCCTGACTATAATCTCTAGAAGTCCTGGCCTCCTCTCACCTGTGTTTCTGGGTGTTTGGGAAGAGTCGTGGTGGACAGTGGACAGAGAGTGAAGGGCAGGCTGTGGTCTCCTGTGGCCAGTGTGTTAGGGAAGGAGACTCAGGGGGATTAGAGTCCCAGCCACTCACCCATCTGGGGGTGCTCTTGCTGCCTGCTACACCAGTTTGCTTCTTTTTTTAAAGAAAATATTTTCTATTTTATCTTTTTAAAATTTTTGGCTGCGTCGGGTCTTAGTTGTGGCACGTGGGATCTTCCTTGCAGTGCACGGGCTTCTCTCTAGTTGTGGTGTGCGGATTTTTTCTCTCTAGCTGTGGCGCGCGGGCTCCAGAGTGCGTGGGCTCTGTAGCTGTGGTGCGCAGGCTTAGTTGCCCTGCAGCATGTGGGATCTTAGTTCCCCAACCAGGGATCGAACCGGTGTCCCCGGCATTGGAAGGCGGATTCTTTACCGCTGGACCACCAGGGAAGTCCCCAGTTTACTTCTTATACCTAACAAACCTAGTGGCTTAAGACAACAGCCATGTATTTTGCTCATGATTCCATTTTGGTCAGCATTTTGGGCTGAGCTCCATCTCTTCAGTCTTGGCTGTGCTCACTTAATTGATCGTGCCTGCGGTTGGCAGGCAGCTCAGCTGGGGGCTGGTTGGTCTAGGACGGCCTCGGCTGGGATGGCTTGTCTCTGCTCTCTGCGTGGTCTCACCCAGCAGGTGAGCCCAGTCTTGTTCTGATGGTGGTTGGCAAGGTTCCGGGAGAAAGAGTAGCCTCAGCAGGGCCTCCTGGAGCCTCAGAGCTCAGAGCAAGCACCACAGAACAGTCACTTCCACCACATTCATTTGGTCAAAGCAAGTGGCAGGGCCAGCAAGGATTCAAGGTGGCGGGGGCGGGCATAGAGTCACCTCCTGATGCAAGGAGATGTAAAGTTGCGTTGCAGAGCGTGTGGATATAGGGAGGGGTGCAGCACTGCGGCCATTCTTGCAATCTAGAACTCCTGGGCCTGGCGGGAGCTGGGAGTGAGGGTGGGTTTGGCCTTTGCAGGGGTACAGACGTGCTGCAGCGGGTCCCCATCTGCACCCGCCTCTCCCCCTAGGCATCTTCAATGGAGTGAAGCTGGTGGTAGAGACGCCTGAGGAGATCCTGTTCTCCTACCGTGGGGCCAACGTGACCCTGCCCTGCCGCTACCACTATGAGCCGGCCCTGGTCTCTCCTCGGCCCGTACGCATCAAATGGTGGAAACTGTCGGAGAATGGGGCCCCGGAGCAGGACGTGCTGGTGGCTATTGGGCTGAGGCACCGCGCCTTTGGAGACTACCGAGGCCGGGTGCATCTGTGGCAGGAGAGGGAGCGTGAAGTGTCACTGGAGATCCGGGACCTGAGGCTGGAGGACTATGGGCGCTACCGCTGCGAGGTCATTGATGGGCTGGAGGATGAAAGTGGCCTGGTGGAGCTGGAGCTGCGGGGTGAGACCCCAGTGGGGGCTGGGTCCTGGGAGCTACAGGGAGAGGGCTCTGAGAAAGCATCCAAACCTCTGTGCTTTCGGCAGATAAACATTTAATCCTCAGAACAACCTCAGGAGGAAGCTGCTCTTATTCTCAGACCCATTGTACAGCTGAAAAAACTGAGGCACAGAGAGGTCAAGTCACTTACCTAAGGTCACACAGCTCATAAATGTCCGAGTAGGGGTTTGACCTCAGGCAGTCAGGTTCCAGAATCCACTACTCCCTACTCCCTCTTGCTCACATCCTGTTCAGAGAGAGGGGGACAAGAGCGGGGCACACAGCTGATGGAGACAGAGCTGAGATTCAAGCAGGGTTGGCAGGCAACACAAGCAAATGAGGCAGGCCAGGGTGAGTGACAGGGAATGGTGGGGGGACTGGGGCACACTCCTGAGCCCTCATCCCATCCGAAAGGAGCTGCTCTATTCAGGCCCAGCCGATGATGCCACATCAGAAACAGGCCTAGTGCAGCCAGATTTTCTGATTTGAAAAGAGAAGCTTATATTTTTATGTGAAATCTAACTAAAAAAAAAAAAAGCAAACCAGTGCTGTGCAAGCCAGCCAAACTCTACATACTAGATCTTATGTATGGGTCCCTGCTGTGATCTCTACATGACTCCTACCTTCTCTGTCCCTAGGATGGGGCTGTGTGTCCTCATATATTTCCTACCTGTTAGGGAGGCAGCTCGTGGGTATGTAGAGAAGGGTGACCTGACTCCATGTCCATCCCTTCCCAGCTGTGGTACCCTGGGTCAGTGCTTCACCCCCAGAGCTGCAGTCCCCTCACATGTAAAGTGAAGAACAAGGGTAGTTCCTCCTTTACCTCCTTCGAGGAGATGAGGATAAATGTGAGTCAAAGGCCTATCAATCAGTGCAGATCTTTGCCATCAGCAGCCGCATCCCCAGTCCACGTGGCTTAGATGGTGGCCCAGAGGTGGCCTATGAAGTTGGGGATGGTGGGGGATAGGAGGGAGCCTGTGAGAGCCATTTGTCTGGGGACCACAGAAGCAGCCTAGAGAAACAGGGAGCCCTCACCGTGTTCCTGCGGCTGGAAGGGCTGGGAATTTGGGACGGAACCAGGCATGAAATAAGCCCCCTGCAAACACACATGGAGGTTGTGTGCTGATAGTCGAGGCCCAGGGGCCTCTCTGCCCCCTCAACCTGGCTCTGCCCAGGGGCCTGGCTTCCTGCCCCAGGTGATATTGGGGGTGTGGGGCCCAGATGTTGCCAGGCCCCTGGCCACAGGAAGGAGATTCTAAGGACTCCAGGCCCTGCTTCTAAACAAGGCCAGTCCCAGGCACTAGGGACACCGCCTCTCCTTAAGGTTTCATCTGCCTTGGTAGAGACTGGATCTAGGGTGTTTAAAAGTTTTTTTATTATGGTAAAGTTTCAAACATGAATGGTGACTTTTGAGGGAGCCTATGGTACCTACAAGACTCTGGCATCAGAAAGGGAAGCCCCCTGCCCAGGACCTCCCTGACCTTGAGCCTCCCCTTTATTAAGACCTTTTACCATCCCTCCTCTTCCCCTGAATTCCGTCTGTCCCACATGGAAACTTGTATTCTCCTAAGAAGCTTCCACATTAATGTTAGTGTTAATGTAGATGATGAGGTCTCAGCTACCGACAGGGGGAGCCAGAGCCCCACAGTGCACCCTCTCCTGTAGATGGCAGTACCTCCTCACTGGTGTCTTGGTTCAGGCGGCTGTAATAAAATACCGCAGTGTGGGCGACATAAACAACAGCAGCAATTCATTTCTCACAGTTCTGGAGGCTGGAAGTCCCAGATCAGAGTGCCAGCATGGTCAAGTGAGGGCCCTCTGCTAGACTGCAGACTTCTCGCTGTGTCCTCACACGGTGGAAGGGGCTGGGGGTGGGGGGTGGTCTCTGGGGTCTCTTTTAAAAGGGCAGTAAGCCCATTCATGAGGACTCCACCCTCCTGACCTAATCACCTCCCGAAGACCCCACCTCCTAATACCATCACATTGGGCATTAGGATTTAAACATCTGAATTTGGGGGAACACATTGAGACCATAGCACTGGGGTTCTTGCAACAGCCCTGTGAATTAGGCCTTAGTCTCATTCTGTAGTTGGGGATATTAGTTAGCTGATTAATTCATTACCTTAACAAGCTAATAGTTTTCTGAGTACTGCTGTGTGCCAGTCTAGTTCTGGGAGGGGAGGGAGGTGTAAAGCAGATATAGGCTCTGCCTCAGATTTGGATATTGGACAGGAGATGACAGGTTTACAGAGTTTTTCTGAGGGATTGTGTGTGTGTGTGTGTGTGTGTGTGTGTGTGTGTGTGTGTGTTGAGGGGAGCATCTGTCCCAATAGATTTGGGTCTCCAATCAGCTGGGCCCAGCCCACCCATTCAAGCTGCTTTTTCCTCCCTCCCCAGGTGTGGTCTTCCCTTACCAGCACCCCCAAGGGCGCTACCAGTTCAACTTCCACGAGGCCCAGTGGGCCTGCGAGGAACAGGATGCGGTGGTGGCCTCCTTTGAGCAGCTGTTCCGGGCCTGGGAGGAAGGCCTGGACTGGTGCAACGCAGGCTGGCTGCAGGACGCCTCTGTGCAGTACCCCATCACGCAGGCCCGACACCCCTGCGGTGGCCTGGGCCTGGCACCTGGCGTGCGCAGCTACGGCCCACGCCACCGCCGCCTGCACCGCTATGATGTGTTCTGCTTTGCTGCTGCCCTCAGGGGTGAGTGGAATGGCTGGGCACAAGCCTGCGGGTGGAAGGGCAGCGTCTGGGAAGCTTTCAGACCTCTCTGCCCACCCTGCTGGCACCTTCACCTGGAGGTCTGGAGCACCCGCACATGTTGAAGCCATGTCCAGCTGAGTTTTTTTTTAAGTTTCCTGGTGTTCATTAGGGATGCTCTTTATTTTATTTATTTATTTTGGCCGCGCCTTGCAGCACGCGGGATCTTAGCTCCCCAACCAGGGATTGAACCCATGCCCCCTCCACTGGGAGTGCGGAGTCTTAACCGCTGGACCACCAGGGAAGTCCCCCAGCTGAGTTTTGAGTGCTTTGCTGCTGTTGCTTCACACCAATCATTGGTTTAGTCATTCATCAAACATTTCCTGAGTGCTCACTATGTTCTGGGGCCAAGGCTAGGCACTGGTCATCATAGACAAATAAAACACAGTCTGTGTTTCACAAAGGAGCTCATTTCATGGGAAGATAAATGAATAAAAACAAATTGGTTCCGTGCCATATCCCAAGCGCTTAGAAAAGTGCCTGGCACATAGTAGGTGCTCAGTAAATGTCTGAGTGAATGAGAGACTCTGATTGGTCGAGCAGAGGTGGGGCACCAACCCAGGGTGCAATTAGGGAAGGCTGGGGTGGAGTACCGATATGACTGGAGGAACCCCAGCCCCATGGCAGGTAGGATGGCACTCTTGGAGAGGGGATGAGGACTGGGAAGTTATCTCCCAACAGTATCCACTGCAGATGCCCACAGCCTGGCATCTCCCTAGGCTCAGAGAGCGGTCAGGTCTTTGGGGGCTGGTTGGTGGGGTCTGGATGGGCTGGCATTGCTCCAGGCCCTGTTGTCTTCTCTGGCTGCCCACTCCACTGCCCAGCTCTCACGCCCCACATCCCACAGGGCAGGTGTACTACCTGGAGCACCCTGAGAAGCTGACACTGGCAGAGGCAAAGGAGGCCTGCCAGGAAGACGGTGCCCAGATCGCCAAGGTGGGCCAGCTCTTTGCCGCCTGGAAGTTCCACGGCCTGGACCGTTGCGATGCTGGTTGGCTGGCAGATGGCAGTGCCCGCTACCCTGTGGCTCACCCACGTCGCAACTGTGGGTCCCTGGAGCCTGGGGTCCGAAGCTTCGGTTTCCCAGACCCACATAGCCGCAAGTATGGCGTCTATTGCTACCGGCCCCGCTAGCGCCTGGGCTCCAGCTCTGTACTCACGCCTACCCCATCCCCTCACGGGCTGTATTTATTGAGTAGTTCATTTTCCCTTGCAGGTTGGGGCAATTTTCATTTTGTTTTTATACTTTTCAACTTAAAAAATTTTTTAAATACTATTTTTTTGGTAAATCCCACAGATCCCAGATCTTCCCTTTACTCAGGTAGACACCCCAAGGCTCTCCCCCTCCACGAGTTCTCCTGCCCCTCTCCTCCAGGACATTTGAGGTTCATGGGCTCATGAGGGCTCTCTGCCATTGCTGAGTCCAGCCCCTTTCCCTGCCCCTGGGAGGCTGGCACCCAGAGCTGGCAGTGGCATGAGATGCCAGGGCGTGGTGGCTGCAATCCTCCCTCCACCTCAGCCTGAGGGAGGAGAGGGCATCCAGGGCGGCTCTGGAGCTGGGCTTCGGGCCTTGCAGCCTCCTGCCCTCTCGTACTTCTTTGGCAAGCAGCTGGCCCACATCAGCATGGCAGAGGAGCTAGGGCTGGAAGTGGGTCCCTGGGCTTCTGTGTGACATCCCAGGGAAGAGAGAGACTTTCCTCCCCATTTTTTCCTTTCTTAGTTCCAAAGAGTCCATATTTTGTTCTCATTTTTCCCTATTTGGGGAGCAGCCCTCAGGTGTGTCTACTTTTTTTGTACAATAAGTGGTGCTGTGACCCCTTCCTCCACCCCGAGTCTGTGCTCTGGGTCTCACTCTTTATCTCATTCAGCCTTAGGGCCCAGCTCCCTGCCCGTTGGGAATGGGGGACCCATCTGTCCCAGACTTCAAAGGTCGACTGGGTCTGTCCACTGGAGTGGGTGGGAAACGACATGGGTTGCACTTTGGGCTGCCGTGGTCTGGTCTTGCCTGCCCTGGGGACACCCTGCCTCCGGGGCTGGCCTAGCAGCTGGAGGCGCTGGCTCGCCCTCCCACCATCCCACTCCCGGCTGTGAGTCTGTGCAGACACAGCCCAAGAGTGGGAGGTACCTCTCGGGAGACCAGAGGAAGCTGTGCCCTGCAGAGGATCTTGGAGACCAGCCCTCTCTGTGCCTCACCCTCTGTCCCCCCCTGCCCCCCATGTCAGCCTCAGGAAACCAGACTTTTTGCCTCTGCACAGGCACACCTCTGTCACCCACAATCAGTAATTCACTCTATCCTTCACGTAGCCCAGTGCTTCTCAAAGTGTGGCCAGCACCACCAGCTTCACCTGGGAACGTGTTGGAAATGCAAATTTCTGGACCCCACCCCTGACCTGCTGAGTCAGAAACTCTGGAGTGGGACCCAGCACGAGCCCTCTTGATGCTGATGCAGGCTCAAGGTTGAAAACCACTGACACAGTCGTGTTCCCAATGAATCAGTTAATTAATCAATAAATTGCATGATTATTGAGTTCCTACTATGTGACCATTGCTGCATCCTCTGCTTTTGTCCACTGATCCTTTCCAGAGCTGTACCTTTTGTGTACCTGGGTACACAAAAATATTCACCAACAAACACTCAACCACACACGTACACGCCCAAAGAGACACTAGCAGACTCACCCTGGCACACACTAACCAACACCCAGACACCTTCATAAACACAGAATCAATGCCCGCTGAGCAAGTGTGATGAGAGGGTGGCGCCGACCTGGCCTTCTAAGGAGAAGGCTGGCGGAGGGTCACTGCCTGGCGTGCACACTCCAGCTCGACTCAAGGTCTGTTGAGGGAAATCCATAAACAGTCGAAATCGTTTTCGTTGATATCCTACAGCCTACTTAAGGGCAGGATGCCCAGACCTTTGTGCTAGCGGCTAGCTAACCATTTGACTTCAAAAATGTATAAGCAAGATTCACTGTTCCTAGGCTGTCTGCAGTTTTTTTCTTCCCTCTTATAAATCCTGATTTTGCTTCTGTTCTTGGACTCTCTCTACCAATCGACTCTTCCTATGTGAGCAAACAGTGTAAATCAAAGGACCAAACTCTGGATAGTGGCCAGATGTCTCACTTGAGTTGTTCTTTGACAGCATGCCAACTGGCGAATCCATACACAGCACCCGTTGGCTGTCACACACACACACACACACACACACACACACACACACACACACACACACACACACACACACAGAATCCATCATACGCACAGGTACACTTGTGAAAATAAAGCACCGCAGGTGTGACTGTCCCAGGCTTTCTGATCAGACAGGATTTGCAGGAATTCGGGGTCATTTGATCAAAATGTGTCCCCACTGCCCCCATACCTAAGAGCCCCTTCAGTTGACCCTGGACCGTGGTCGCCTTCTCTTTAAATTAAGAAAAGAAGGGAAAAGAAAAGAAATAGATCTCTTCCAATGTCTTTATTATCATTATAATTATCATAATCTTTAGTTTTCAAAAATATAAATAGGTGCACGGAACCCTGGTGCCTGCACGGTCCCGGGGGTGGGGGAGGGAGGGGGGAGGGTTGGGCGGCACTCCCACCGGGAAGGAAATGCCCCCGGCCCAGCCCTGCCGAGATCGAGATCCACACCTGCTAGGGTGGCAGACGCGGGTGAGAGGACTCTGGAAAAGGGACCCTCGGAGGGAACCCGACCCCCACGCTTCGGAAGATCCCTCGATGGCTCTCTCCTGCCCGCTCACCTGCGGCCGGAAGCCACCGCCTCTCCCCCAGGCTTCTCCCCCGCACAGATGGCGCAGCCCTCCGACTCCGTCTCTTCCCATACATTCAGCTGCGGTTCCGCACTCTTCACGCCCTCAGGCCTCTGCCCCTTCCTCCCTCCTCCCTAGCTCTCCCTGGAGGTGAAAGAACCAACGATTGCACTGCTCTTGGATAAAGTCAGGAAACAAAAAATTACCTTCTTTATTTAACTTAACCCCTCCCCTTCTCCCCCTGTCCCTGCGCTGGTCCCTGGAAAGGCACAACGGGAGATTGAAGAAACGTCTCTAAACTCAGTCCACGGGTTACAATACGTTTGCTTTGCTTTGGCATTTGGGAGGAAATTAGATGCAGTTTTGGCGATTTGGGGGTGGGTGGGTGGGTGCATACACAATGTGGGATTTATTTATTTTCCTTCTTTAATGGAATTCCTTATATGACAGAAAGCGACAAGGAGAGGACACCATCCCTGTGGGATGTCAGCCTGGCAAGGCTCCTGGGCTCAGCATCCTGGGCACGTCCTGGAAGCTCCTCTCAGTGGGCCCTGCTGAGGCGGCTCCTCCGCAGGGGCCGTGAGCTCCGCTTCTGTAGTCTGCGCTTGTAGGAAGAGGCTGGGGTGAAAGGGAGATGGAAACATCTGGGTGAACCCTGGGAAGAAAGTGGGCCAGCCCAGCCTCTCCCCGTCCTGCCTCTTCTCCGCTGGCTCCCCTCCCTGCAGAAACCATGGGCTCATGAAGGCAGCCTGAGGCTTTACCCACTTCTTGGTTTTGATTTTTCTTGGAACCACCTTGGGCTAAGGGGCTTCGGGGCTGGTGTTGAAAAGGAAAGTGGGCCACCCGCTTTCATCTTCACCTTCTCAGTGCAAGTGAGCCCTCCCTGGGGGCAGCGGACATCTGTGATTGAGCCCATGGATGGTGCAGACAGCGGGGGACAGGGAGGAGGACGTGTTGGTGGTATGTAACACTGTGTGGGGCGATGCTCACGGTCCGTGCAGGTGATCCGAGGCTCCTCCCAGTGTCCGCTGGGCTGGCACCGGATGGTGGGTACATGGCGCTGGACAAAGCCCTCGGTGCACTGGTACCGCACCAGGGAATTGATCTCGTACCGGTCCTTCTTCTGCCCGAAGATCCTGGCGTGCTCCACCACGGGGGGCTCTCCGCAGGCCACTGAGGGGCAAACACCCTTCAGAAAGGGCTCTCAGAGGGTCTCCCGTGATGCCCCATGCTGGTCATGAGCCAGTATGGCCCCCTCTGGCTGTGAGGAGATGGGCTCAGGGCCCAGGGAAGGGGCACGGAGCCTGAACACCCAGCAGTGAGCCCTGACTGCTGGGGAAGGGGTGCTTTCATGCCGCACTAAGAACCTGGAAAACACTGGTTCTAACATTTGGGTTCCTCGATGATTTAGAGCAGAAGTAAGGGAATAAAAGGGAGAAAGGTGGGGAAAGAGGGCGAGAGCCGGGCAGACTGTCTGTGACTTCTCTATGAAAACAGTGATGCAGGGGAGAGGGGGAACTGAAGGAGGCCTTGGGGGCCAGGAGTGGGAACAGGTGGGGAGTGTCCTACCCACACCTAGGTGTCCACAGACTTAAAGCTGACGATCAAGGCTGAAAACTCCGACTCTGCGACTGACGGGCTTGGGAACCCCAGAGAGGGAGGCTCCCAACCTATGTGTGATTGTGGGTGACTTTCTGTGCTGATATCCAAGGCGCTGTATGTGTGGAGGGGGGGGTCTGTCCTCCTGTGACCTTCACCCTCTCCCTGTCCCTAGTGGGCTGGCCCTTTCCATCAGCTCTGGGACGCTGGTATTGGGAGTGGCCCCCCAGGTCAGCTCCAATCTGCTAGTTGGGCAGGTGAGGTGACCTCAACAGCCAGGAGTCCGGGTGACTCGCCCCAGGTCACACAGCAGGAGCCTGGAGTCTTGATTCTCTCCACGCTGCTAATCCCTCCCAGGCTGCTGCTTACCTGTGCCCTTTTTACATGTGAAGGGCAGCTGGTAATTGCAGGGAACGTCATTCCACTCGCCCTTCTCATGCCAGATCATCACCACGCAGTCCTCCCCAGTGGCAAAGAAGTTGTCAGGCTGGTTGGGGCGCCAGTTCTCAAATTGCTGTGGGTGGGAGTGGGGAAGGGGTGAGGAGGGGCCAGCAGCAGTACAGCTTGGCCGGACCCCTGCTTTCCCTCCCCATCAAGCCCCTTCCTGGCGGTGGCGCAAAGACTGCTGGGAGTCTGGTCAGGGCTGTCCCAGGTGCCATGGAACCCACGGGCCCTCCAAAGAACTGCTCACACCGCCTGGCTGTGGTCCTTGTCAGGAACTCAGAGCCCCCAGGACTCACGGTCCCTGTTAATGAGCTGGCGACGCCCTCCTCTTCCACATGGGCCAACGGGGCTGGTCACCCAGGCTGCCTGCTTGGGCAGGACTGGGAGGTAGAGATATGGCTCCCAAGTCCAGACTCTGCCTTCCCAGGCTTCTCCCTCTAGCCTGACTCAGGGACAAACAAGTCCCCTTTCCTCTAATGTAACTGCTCCCCTCCCCCATGACCCTGTTCATATTCGCCTCTTCCAGGGAGCCTTCCCTGAGGTCCTTTGCTGACCTCCATCATTTACTATGTGTACTATTCAGCTGGCATCTATGTTGCTTTCCATTTGTCTGTCTGTCTCCTTGAGTGGACTCGAGTCCTCTGTGGGCAAGGAACCACTCTAAAGCTTCCATGTTCCCTCTTGGTGGTTTGCCTTCATTCATTCATTGCCTTCCTCATCCCTCACCCTTCCTTTCATGCCATTATTCAGTTGTCCAGCCCTGGGCTGGTCTCTAAAGGGACGAGAACTAGACACAATCTCTGATCTCAGGGCTCCCGGTCCAGCAGCTGCTCAGTGAATGTTTGCATGTGATTTGAATGTGTCTCTCTCTGGGGGTCTTTATTCATCTCCTCTGGGCCGTCAACTATCCCGGGTGCCCCCAGCAGAACTCACCAAGGAGTGTCCATCTGACCAGCGGAAGTCTCCTTCGATGGTCTTGTCATTCAGGCCGATCCACTGATAGTCCTGAGCATTGTCTGGAGAGAGGACGTGGGTATGGGGCGCCCTGAAGGTGTCTGAGAAACTTGAGCTCGTAGAGACAGAGGGGATGGAGGGGTGGCAGGAGCTGGGTGGGCTCCTAGGAGCGTGACACCTGCCTCCAGGGTCCTGACAAGGGTCTTAGCACCTGCATGTTTGGAGTGCATTTGGACCATCTCCCTGAGCTGACATGGACTGGTGACAGCCTCGGGGTTAATCCAGGGCTGACTATGACAGACAGCCGGCTGTCCTGGGTGCAGCCAGAGCCGGTGGCCCCTCAGGCTGCGGAAATGCCCTTCCCTCCCTCCCTGCCCCCGACCTCTGCCGCCTCACTGGGCCCAAGTCCGCTGAGTGCTGTCAAGGGAGATCCTTCGCCCATGTGACCATTCTCCGCTTGGGCCCCTGAGGCCCGGCCGCACTCACTGTTGACAAACTCCTGCTCCTCAGGGGTGACAATGCTGCTCAGGTGTGACTGCTGCTTCCGGCACTGGCCCTCGGCGTCCACCCAGGTCGCCCGGTCGGGGAAGTGGCGGTAACAGTGGCCCTGGAACTTGGTCCAGCCCTTCTCACACAGCTTCTGGTCTGCAACACAGGTCAGGGGCTTGAGGAGAGGGCCTGGGGGCCAACTGGGGATGGTGTCTGCTGCCAGTCTCAGGGCAGGGATTCCTGCGTTCACCCTGCCTTCCGTGTCACTCCCCAAAGGAAGGGAGAGGCCCGACTGGATCGGGGCTCAAGTTGGAAGCCAAGAGGCCTGGCCCTGCCCCCTCCTCCCCCAGGAACCTCTGGGAAGTGCCAGGGACCCTTTCTTTTCCAGATATTGCCTCCCACCCCCAAAGCTTTTCTCCTGTTGAAGTCTGCTCTGCAGGGCTGGCAGAGCTCAGCAGCCAGAAAAAAAGAGGTGGGAAGGTAGGAGGTCTTGAGGCTTAAGGAAAAACATGGCTCAGAGGCTCTGAGGGGCTCCAGGGAGAGAGGGAGCTGCGGGGAGGTGTGTGAAGGGGGCAGCAGCAGGCAGTGCTGGGGGCATGAAATGGCCTTCTCCCTGTGGCAAATATTCTGGCACCCTGGGGAGGAAATCCTTGTAACTCTCCACTCCCACCCCAGACAAGACCCCGTGCACCAATTTCTTGGAGTCTTGGGGTGAAGGTGGAGAATGGGAGTCTGCAGGGAAGGAGGGTCCAGGCCAAGTCTTTTCTTCCAGAAGTTCCCCCACCAGTCTGTAACCTTGGCAGTGCCTCCAAGGAACATGCGATCCAAAACTACCTCCCCACTCTGATTAGGAGTTTCAGTTGCTGTCTGGAAGTTTCTGGGATGTCTAAATTGAGAGTTCATTGAAAATGGTTTTGAGCCCCTAAACACTTCCAGCTCTGCACAGACCATTGCTACTAGCAACTGCAAGCTCCATCTCCCCCTTTCTGAGTTGGGGTGGCCCTGAGATGGGGAGACTAGGAAACACTGAAGGTGAGAGGGCTGTGGGCTCAGTCTGGCCTCAGGAAGTTCCTGGCCCACAGCTCCCCTTGGCAGGGCCTGGCCCAGGTGCAGAAACTGAGGGGTTGGCAAGGCCCAAGAGAGGAAGCTCAGAGCCCTTGCAGCGAGGCTCTGTTCTCTCTGGCCAGCCTTTTGCCTTGCACAAGGGAGGGAGCAAGGAAGCGTGGACCGGAGTGGCACTGACGTGGCAGCTGTCACGGTGGCAATGAGGACAAGGTGACATACAGCTGTCCTTGTGCACGCACGACTTGAGCATGCTGGTGACACGGGAGCTCTCAGACAGACAGACCATAGCTCTTGCCAGAGAAGAAGAGGAAGGCAGCTTGACCAGTGTGGCACGGTGGCTCCCAAGGCCATGGAGGGGCCACAGAGGTCCCGTGGGCAATACGGCAGGCAGACACATGCCCGTGGCCATGCTGGGAAGATCCGGGGCTCTCATCCGGAGCAAGAACCAATGACTCCCACCCATAGTGTCCTTCAAGACAAATGCATGGAATTGGCTCTGTCTTCTTAGTCTGATGCATGCACCAACTTTGCTGGTGGCATCTGGAAGCCCTGGAGCAGGTTAGTGTTTGAAAGGTCCCCCAGAGCCCCACCTTCCAAGGTGCAGGCTGGCCCGGCCTGCATGTCTCTTCTGCAGTCAGATCAGCCAATGCCCCAGAGGAGGGTTTCCGCAGGGAACAGCAAGAGAAGGAGTGAGAATGAGTGGGGCCGACTTCTCACTTGTGGCCCCTGAAGTGGCTTTCTGGATGGATCTTGGGGGCCCCACAGGGCCTAGAACCTGTGGTTAGCAGGGAAGGATGAGGGAGGAAGAGGGGGTGCAGCAGTTAGTAACATTAGCTGAAGCCGAGACGGTCGTACCGATCTCACACAGGTCCCCTTGGTAGCTGGGAAGGCATAAGCATGTGAAAGAGTCGATGGCATCCACGCAGGTGGCTCCATTCAGACAAGGGCTTGAGAGGCACTCGTCAATGTCTGCAAGAAACCAAGGGCCACCATTAGGACTCCTGCCGGCAACTGCAGCTTCACAATTGCATGGCAGCTTCTTTATGGGTGGCCAGCCCTGCTGCTCTCCAGAGCCCCGGATTTCCTAAGAACTGTTGCTGCTGCTGCTGCTGCCGCCGCCATTTTGGAGTGCTGAGCCAAAGATCCAACAAGGGTTTTCTTGGATGTGTGTGGTTCTGGATGGGCAAGCTTGGAGCATTGGAGCCAGGTTTCCCAGTGGGTGAAGGGATCTGCTGCTTCTGAGGGCAAATGCCTACTGTGAGAGTGAGCTTGGAGTTCCTCCAGGACGTCTTCTCTTGTGAATATTTCAAGAGGCCTTGAGGTCTGAATTGGCTCTCAAGCATGGCGGTGAGCAAGGACACTGGAATTCCAGTTCTTGAAGCTTGGTTAGAGGTCTTTCTTTTCCTAGCTTCTTCTGTAGTTATGAACCAAGGAAAGAGGACAAGGCCGTGCAGTACTAGAACAAACAAGCTAGAAGTGGTTCACAGACTATAGGATCATGAGAAAATGGCAGTGTGGGATATCCGCATGAGACTTGTTAGTTTTTTTTTTTTTTTTTCTTGGTTGCAGACACCTTCTTTGTCTCCAGTAAATAAGATTCTAGAGTATCTTATAAAGATGAAGCCAACATTGTTATCTTGGGGAAAGGGACAGAAACCCAGCCTAATGTTTCCCCATGTAATCTCCTTCCAGTTTAAGGCCTCAGAACACGGACACCTCCAATGAGTCATGATTTCTAGAAGGGCTGCATCCTGGCCAGTGGGAGACCAGTGTTTGAAGCCAGCGAGGCACTTAGTAAGTGGCCACCCACCAGCACCAGCCTGGGATACTGGCAGGTCCCCGTCAGCTTCTGTTCCCCAGAAGACTCTTCTTTCCTTCTGTTCTTCTGGTCCAGGATGTTCTTTGTGATCCAACTTCTTTGTGGGACTTACATTGGTAAGTCATTGGCCTTTGCCTCAAATTTTCATCCATTAGCCAAGGTGAGAACTGAAACTCCTAATCTGGTCTTTCTGCACATTCAGAGAAGCCAGAGACCTAGAGGATCCTTCTATTCTCTTTGTATTCGTTCTCCAAAAACACTGGCTGGGTTACTTCCTCTGGGAACATGATAAAAGGTATTGTGAAGCTCCTCTTCCCAGGGGATTAATAAAATTCTGGAATGAAAGGGTTCCACTGGCTTATGGGGGCAGCATGATATGTACAGCTATGTTCATACAACCTTCAGGACCTGGCATGTCTGTGGGTGGTCTCCACGTAGGCAGCTCCCTAAATATGTTCCAGGACTTAGTTCTTACCTCTCATAAGCACAGACTAGATCTTAAAGTCAGTCCTCTGATAAGAAGATAAAAGCACTTTCTTCTGGATCCTTTTCACTAGTGCATAGCCGATGTTATCTAGACCAGAGCTGGGTTTGTGCAATGGGAGGCCTGAAAATCTCAAGTCCTCAGGTATGTCTCTCTTCCCATGAAGTTCTTGACTTTATTTCAGAGAGTGTACACCATGGGCTAGAAACCAACAGTTCCAAGTTTGAAACTGTTCCAAGCAAAACCAAAATGCATGGAGGAACGGACTGAAATCCCAGCATGCACTTGGATTCCCAGCATGCACCAGGATTCCCAGCAGCAGCAGTAGCAGCAATAGGTCAGGCCGGTGGGCGGAAGCTGGGGGAGGTTCTCCTGCTTCAGAAAAGCTACTGTTGTCTTTCGTCCATTAGCGTCATTATGGAAGATGGGAAGCACTGGGCAAGGGGGTATTAAGCAAATGTAGGCGCTAAAGCAGTTGTACAGAGCAGGGGACAGGAGTGGCCCGTGGGGAGAAGAGCCAGACATCAACCCTGGGGCCTCTGGCCAACCCATGTGGGAGAGGGCGGGAGGGCGGAGGCCCCGAGGGAGGTCAGGCCAGGTAGCTTCCAGTGGTCCCAGAAGCTTATTTCACATCACTCGCCCCCGCAAGGCGGCCTGAGGTCTAGGACAGTTTTCCTTTGGTGTTCGGCCAGGGCACAGGATCTGAGAAGGCTGCAGGGACTGAAACTCAAGGAACCAGGTTCCCGGGCTCAGAAGCTGTTTTATGCAGGGCCCTGGATTCACAGATGAGGAGGAAAGGAAGGGCCATAATCCTGAAGACCAGAGAGCTTGTGAGTGGCACTGGGGCAGCTTAGAGAGGCCTTCAGCAGTAGGGAGAGGGCTGAGCATCCTGTGTGGGGCCTTCTCAGGCTTGTGGTGCGTCCTCTCCCCTTCCACTGGCTGGAAGAGCCACTCTGGCCCTGATTTGCCCACCTCTTTCTGTGAAGGCAATTGGAACATTGCTTGTCTTCTGGAACCATGAGAAGAGTTGGGCTGGGCCCTGCTGTACTTTGGGTGCCCCAGACAAGGTGACAGCAGATGGAGGACAGGAAGGGCTTTGGGCAACGGGCATACTGTATGAAAGAAGAGAGGAAAGAGAGGGAGCCAATATCTCCCAAAAATCTTCTCTGAGCCAGACACTATGTCTCACACACACTTATCCTCCCGGCGGCCCTATGGCATGGACATCGCTGGGCCATTTTACAGACAAGAAAACAAATGAAGTGACCTGCCCATGCTGGTAAGTGGAGGATACAGATTGGAGAAGATGGAGGAGAGAATTAGACCATGAGGATGAAAGCTGGGCCTCTGTTCCACATGGAGAGAGAGAGAGAGAGACACTGGAGTCCTGGATCTCAGCATCTCATTACCATTTCTGCTGCCCCGGCCAAGGGCTCACCGGTCATCACTAAGCAGGGACTTTGAGTCCTCTTCTCTCTACTCTAACCAAAAGGGATCGTTTGTTCCTGAACAAGGCCCTCTAGTGATATCTCTAACTTAAGGGAGAAAACAACTGAGAACCCTGGTAAAGGTGAGGGAAATAAAGATACTTGCAAATAATCACTTTGGTGTCTGAGTTGGAGACCACAGGTCTCTACCCTGAAGGGGTCTTGTCCAGCGGTTGCCTGGGTCAGAGCCCAGGATTTCCAAGTTAGAGCTTATTTTGTTCATAGAAAAGGTTGAATGAAGTGACAGCAGGCGCTTTTACTCAAGTGATACCCAACCAAAGGGGTTGCCACTCGTAAATAGCATGGTATGAATGGTACCCCTCAAGTTGTTCAGTGTACAACCTGTGCAGCTGTATGTGGTGACCCTGGACATGACTTTCCTGGACAAGGATAGGGGGAAAATCTCCTCAAGAAGCACAGAGACAATTTCTTAGCTCAACAGATGCTCTGCACCCTTCAAAGACCTAGGATCAATCAGGATGAACAGAATTGAATACATACACTCACTTTCTGGTGTATCACAATCGACAGAGGATTACAAGAGCATATTTATCCGTTCCAATTTGCTTTAAAAACAAACATGATTAGATTAAAAGTATGTTATAGTTATTTATACTATCAAGTTGTTTATATTTTTAAAGTTTGATCTTGAATGTAACTTTAATATCCTGCTAAATTCAATTAGTTGCCTGTTAAAATCTGCCCATGGACTTCTTGGTTAAGTCAAGTCAAGAAGGTGTAATTTGTATTTTCACCTGTAACCCTGTATTTTCACTTGCTTGGAAAGCACTTCCCCCCACCTCCCAGGGATAAGGTGTCACTGGAATTCAAACATCACCCCACTAGGGGGAGAGACAGGGTCAGGTCATAGATCAGAACCCCAAGTCCACAAAGTAAAAGATGTCAGTTAAACAGAAAAGAGACTGATTAAATTTTAAGTTCATGCCCTTCTAACCAAGGAGTTTAGAGAAATCCAGGCAATGCCAGTGATTCCTGGCAAATTGGACGTGAGATCTGATTTCTCAAATTTAGCTGCCCATTAGAATCACTGTGGTAGTTAATCTTTAGATTAAAAAAAATTACCACCAGCACCAGAGCCCCCCCACCCCAGACCAAGTGAATGAGAATAGCTCAGGGCGGGGCCCAGGTATAGTGCTTTTTAAAAGCGTCCCAGGTGATTCTAAGGAGCAGCCAGGATTGAAGCCTCAGAATCAGAAATCTAATCCCCACAGGAAATACTGTATTAGCAGTGGAGGTGGGGAGGATGCTTCTGCTTTTTAAGTGGATCCGAATAGGATAGTCCTGCTTTTTTTTTTTGGCCACGTTGCTAGGCATGCAGAAATTTAGTTCCCTGACCAGGGACCAAACCCGCACCCCCTGCAGTGGGAAGCGCAGAGTCTTAACCACTGGACCGCCAGGGAAGTCCCCAGTCCTGCTTTTGATTGCTAAAGAATCTAAGTATTCATTAAACATATTTATTTTGATGTAAAGAGTAGAGATTAATAATTTATCAAGAACTTATTTGTGCAACGCTGACTAAACAAGATGACACTGATCTCTACGGTCTTTTTTTTTTTTTTTTTTTTTTTGCGGTACGCGGGCCTCTCACTGCTGTGGCCTCCCCCGTCGCGGAGCGCAGGCTCCAGACGCGCAGGCTCAGCCGCTCCGCGGCATGTGGGATCCTCCCGGACCGGGGCACGAACCCGCGTCCCCTGCATCGGCAGGCGGACTCTCAACCACTGCGCCACCAGGGAAGCCCTCTACGGTCTTTTAACAACCTGTGGTTCCCAGTTCTAGAGCCAGATGACAGGTGGGTGAACTGTGGATACTGGACACCTTCTGCAGTCCTTTTGGAAGCACCAGATCTTGAGCTTGAATTGAACAGGAGTGACTTGGGACCCCAGGGGTAGAGTCATGGACAATGAGACCCCAGATTTTGCATGTGGATGACTCTTACCACTTGCCCTTTAGAGATGACAAAGCTTTTTGTAATCAGTGGCTTGAGAGATGGGGAAGGGGAACTGGTCAGATGTACACAGATGATCTTAATCCTCATAGCATTGTTTCTCAGCTCTGCCTGCACACTGGAGTCACTTGGGAGTTTAAAAAACCCCAGTGCCAAGGCCACAGGACCATTCCAATCAGAATCTGCGGGAGTGGGACCCAGTGCCAAGGCCACAGAACCACTCCAATCAGAATCTGTGGGGGTGGGACCCAAGGATCAGAATTTTTTTGAAGCTGAGAACCACTACCTTTGACCCTATTTACAAATGAGGTAGTCAGGGCTTGTCTGTGTCTAGTTGGACCAATTCCAATTCTACAGCTGTTCTTCATTCTGGTTCCCCTGAAGTCTGGCTTCTAGCTCTTTAAGACTGACAACCGGTTGTTATGTTCAAGAGAAGGCTTCTTATTTAACCGAGTGTGTTAAACAGCGAACACCTCAATTCTTGATTGGACTTGCTCATTGAAGTTAGGCAAATCACTTAACCTCTCTGTGCTGCAGTTTCAAATGGGGATGATTACCAAGCTCTCAGAGCTGCCTAGGAAGAAATTGTGGGAAAGAAAGCCCTTTGGAAATATACACCATTAGAGAAAAGCTGTCCTTATAGCAGATTAGTTAAGGGCCATTGTCACCTACTTCTAATTTCAGAGGTGCCAGGACACGAGCCTTGCTGTGTGACTTCTGATACCAGTGTCACATTTTTGCTTCAAGCATCAGGTTGGGGAAGCAGTTGCTAAGAATGGAGAGAGGTGTCAGAAGATACCAAAAGAGGGCAAGGGGGTTCTGGTCCTGGCGGCTGCCCCCACCCCGGAAGTCCTGTCGGGCTCTGAGTCTGTTCCTCGCTGACCCAGGCTGAGCTGGCCGACAGAGCTGAGCTCCACAACACTTCACCCAAGATGGGCCCCCTGCTGCTCTCCACCTGCACACCCAGACCCTGGGGGGGGGGGGCGTGTCTGCACACCTGGCACGATGCCCCCCAGGGGCACTGCTCACGGGACAGAGCCACGCCCACTGCCGACTGAAGACTTTGTGTGCTGGAAAGCGCACAAGGTGTCCCCAAGTTTTCATCAGGGGTGGGCTCTCCCAGGACAGAGGCAGTGCTCTGCCTTCCCCTTGGGGGTGGATGACAGAGTGGTATGTCTATAGCCCCTGGGGTCACTATGGCTCAGTGGGTCCCCTCGGTAGAAAGGCCAGGACCTTCCAAGGAGAGCCTACCTTCTCTGGCCACGGAGGCCCATAGTGTTCTCAGTCACGGCCCCGCACACGTGGGCAGAGGCTGACCGCAAATCAGGAGAGAGTGAATAGGTATTCACCTTAGTGCCTGTTTATATAAACATATATATTTCCTGTCTAAGTGCCAAGGATACAGCATCTTTTTATTATGAGTATATAATGTATTATGAGGTGTTATTTTGCATATATATTAATGTCTATAAACACAGAATGCTTCTTTGTGTATGATGTAAAGGTATTTTGCATGTGTCCTAGGTATGAAGCCCTTTTAGGGAAGGCCTTGGGTCTCTGATGCCTGACTTCAGACAGGGCGGGGCTAAGGGCCTGGGAGCAGCGCAGAGAGCTAACCCAAGAATCTGAGCTTGGAGGGGACTGGGCGTTTCTTTTCTCAAGGGTGGTGATGTTAATGAGCTGAGATGTCCTCATGGCCACAGGCCTCACGGTGTTCGGGGAGCGACAGGTAGATTCTAATCATCTTGTTTTCAGGGCCACCTCCAATCAGAGGATCCCCCAGGCTCCTCACTCATGCCACAAGCTGCTTGGGCAAACGGGGGCCCCAGGGTGGTGGGTGCCCAGGGGTGGGGCACTGCTGGGTCACAGCTGACCTGCAGCCATGAATCCTGGAGCTGGGAGTGACAAGCTCTGTCTGTGTCATCTCCTTCAGGGCAAGAAGGGGACCCAAACCCCACCCAGACGCAAGCATGGAGGGGACCATAGGGGCTTTCCTGGAGGGCTCCACTCTGCCTGATGCAAGACAGCCTCCATGGAGATTCCCTCCCGGGAGCTGTGGGGCATGACGGGGTCTCAACACACACCCTAGGTCAACATTTCTTTGAAGTCTCAAGTTTTATCTTCAAAATTCCAGCACGTTTTGCATTCTACTCATAAAACAATCATTGGCTTGACAAAAAAAACGAACTACTTCTCAGTTTAATTACTTGACTCTTTTCTCCTAAACCGTCATGTAGACCAGATGCTCTAGAAAGACGTGCCGTGTTTACCCTGTGCCTGCTACCCAGCACGTCACTGTGTACTCTCCTTCCCAGTGTGAGAAGCCTGAGCCCCAACTGACCTTGGTTGCCTCCTCCCAACCCCTCTGCCTGCACCCCCATGGCCAATGAGGCTCTCACCTATGTCGCAGTGCTTGCCAGTGTGGCCAGGGGGGCCTCCGTCTCCTGGCAGGTCCCAGCACCGCAGGGCTCCTTGGCACAGGTGGTGGGGTCTGCAACCCCCGGGGAGAGGCTGAGCATCAAGAATGCAGCTGCCTGGGGTACAGTGCAGCCTCTACGACCTCGAGGGTGGGGCCTGAGGCCCCAGAAGCCCACAGGGCTGGCTCTGGGTCAGCACGCTTTTGAGGACTCTGTCCTTCCTTATCCCCAGCATCTGGGAGCGGCTGGGGGCTCTCTGACTGGGGAAGGTCTCTCAGTACACAGGGGGAGGCAAGGGATCCCAAGGCAAAAAACAAAGGAAAATCATCAGCCTCTGGTGCCCAGTGCCAGGTCTGTGTCAAGGTGAGGCCATCACTATAGTACAGAGGATTCGCCTGCACGGGGTGTGGGTGGGGAGGCAGGGTCTAAAGGCAGGACACAGCCAAGATGACGCTTCATAGTTCCTTGAACTGTGCAGGTTTTCACCTTGCACAAAGCAAATACTGGGGCATAAAAGTCATCAGCAGATTCATTCTCTCATCTCACACTCACTCCATGGGAAAGGGGCGTGAGCAGAATTTCTAGCACTATCTAAATAGTGCTTCCCGTGCCAAGTACAGACAGTCGAATTCACATATAAATGTTTGTGTCATGTAACTCCACTGTAACAACAATAATCACGAATCTACAAGTGTGCACTGTGTGCAAAGTATGACGCTTGTTCTCTACATATTTATATCTTGCTTAATCTTCCTTGGTACTATTCCCGTTCTACAGATGACGTTCAGAGAGGTTAAGAAACTTGCTTGAGGCTGCACAGCTCACCTGTGCTCAGAACTTGAATCTACACGGCTACAGTCTGAACTACCCAAACCCATTTAAAGGAAAATAATCCCAACAATACCTGCCGTGGTTGCCTCTGATTCATCTGTCCCTCCTGGAGAGGTCTGGATGGAAGCATCAGCTGGGGAGGTGGGTGTTCCGGCTGTTTGGGTCTCTTCTCCTGAGTGCACGGGGCTTGAGGACTCGATTTCTAGATGCACCTCTGCAGGGCTCTGGGTCTGCTGAGTCCACTTGGATTCTGGGATGGTGGTGCTGATGACAACATCCAACCCCGAGGTGTGACCAGACAGGTCTCTGCTGATTTCAGTCCTGCCTCCAGAAGCCACGGGAGTGGCCGAAGGTGAGCCTGATGCCTCTGTGCCCACATCATAGGTGGTGGTTGACTCTCCACTCACTTCCGGGGCAGCCGAGCCCTCCCTGGGGCCTTCCTGAAAGGCTGAGGTGCTACCTGTCACTCCCAGGCCTGAGGCTCCCTCCAGATCAGCTTCATGGAAGGCGGAGGTGGTTCCACTCAGATCAGGGGACCTGGAAGTGCCTCTGCTGGCCTCGGGGGCGGCAGATGTTCCCACCTCAGCATCAGGATAGGGAGACGTCTCGCTGCTAGATTCTGGGACTGATGATGCTTCTACTCCAGACCCGGGGAACCTTGGTGCATCCCCAGATGCAGAGGCTTCTCCACTGGACTCAGAACGCTGGGGGTTGTATGTTACAGGGGGTCTTTGGCCCAGTTCCTGGGAAACAGTTGGTTCAGTAACACTCTCCATGAACTCAGAAGTGATTAAAGTAACTTCTGGAAGTCCTGAGGCCTCCCCACTGGTGCTCGCGGGTGCAGAGGATTCTCCGCTTACATCAGTGGTGCCAGAAAAGTCCCCACTAAAATATGGAGTACTTGATGGCTCTCCACTGGGCTCTACCAGTCCACTTAGGTCCAAAAGTCCTGAATGGTCTCCAGACATGTCTGGTGCTCCAGAAGGGGCACCACTAAGTTCCAGAACGCCCGAAGGCCCTTCTCCTGTTTCTTGGGCTGTTGGAGCCTGGGTTACAGATTCCACCAAAGTTCTGTCCACAAGAGAGACAGTGGAGAAACCAGATGGAAGTCCACGGGCGTCATATGCTCCGGAAGGCAGGCTGCTCCCACTCTCAGCTCCAGAGGACTCTCCACTGACCTCAGCTACTCTGCTTGGCAGGACACTGAATTCTGGAGGCTGGGGTGTAAACCCACTGGAGTCAATTACTCCAGAAGATAGTCCACTGACATCTACTATCCCAGATGTGCCTGAGAGACCTGCCTCTCCTGAAGGGAGGCCACTGAGGTCCACGGACCCTAAACCTTCTTCTTCTTTAAATGTAGTTGGGGTCACTTCAACCAAACTGGTGTCCACGAATGTAATGCCAGAAGATTCACCACCGCCACTCACGGCACTGGAAACCAGGTCAGGGATTCCGGATGTTGTCCCACTGAACCCTGGTAACCCCGATGGCTGCCCACTGAGATCAGGGGTCCCAGACGTTTCTCCACTCAGGTCGGTTATGCCAAATGGTGGACCAATGCCAGAAAGCACTCCAGAAGCTTCTGCACTGACTTCTGGTTGTCCGGAGGACAGTCCACTAAGCTCAGTCACACCAGATGTTTCCCCAGAAAACCCTGATGGCTGCCCACTGACCTCAAAAAGTCCAGATGTTCCCCCACTAATGTCAGGAAACCCTGATGGCTGTCCACTGACACCAAAGAGTCCAGATGTTTCCCCACTGATGTCAGGAGACCCAGATGCCTGGCCACTGAGTTCAGCTCCTGAAGAGAGTCCGCTTGCTCCTCCACTAATGTCCAGTTCACTGAAGGGCAGCCCAGATGTTTCTCCAGCACCACTGATGTCAATGGTTCCCCTTCCTTCTAGTTCACCTGCTGTGGTGGCTGTGACCACTTCCACCAATGTAGTATCCACTAGGGAGACAGTTGGGAACCCAGATGGAAGTCCACTGAAGTCAGGAAGGCCAGAAGATGGGCCACTTCCAAGGTCCACCCCAGAATACTCACCACTAAATCCAGAGGGAAGGCCACTTGCTTCTGGAGCTTGCCCACTTCCTAGAGTTCCAGAAGGTATTCTGCCAAGGTCCAAGACTTCAGAAGCTGACCCAATCAAGTCTTCTTTTCCAGAAGTCAACCCACTAAGATCCTCAGCTCCAGAAGCAGAGATCTCCAGACTTTCCCTTCCAGAAGGAAGTCCACTAAGGTCCCCTACTCCAGAAGCAGAGGTCTCTAGATGATCCTCACCTACAGAAGGAAGTCCACTGAGGTCCTCTACTCCAGAGACAGAGGTCTCTAGACCCTCTCCTCCAGAAGGAAGTCCACTGAGGTCCCCTACCCCAGCGGCAGAGGTCTCTAGACCCTCTCTTCCAGAAGGAAGTCCACTGAGGTCCTCTACTCCAGAGGCAGAGGCTTCTGGACCTTCTCCAGAAGGAAGTCTGCTGAGATCCTCTATTCCAGAGGCAGAGGCTTCTGGGCCTTCTCCAGAAGGAAGTCCACTGAGGTCCTCTCTTCCAGAAGGGAGTCCACTGAGGTCCCCTACTCCAGAGGCAGAGACTTCTGGACCTTCTCCAGAAGGAAGTCCACTGAGGTCCTCTACTCCAGAGACAGAGGTCTCTAGACCCTCTCCTCCAGAAGGAAGTCCACTGAGGTCCTCTCTTCCAGAAGGGAGTCCACTGAGGTCCCCTACTCCAGAGGCAGAGACTTCTGGACCTTCTCCAGAAGGAAGTCCACTGAGGTCCTCTCTTCCAGAAGGGAGTCCACTGAGGTCCCCTACTCCAGAGGCAGAGACTTCTGGACCTTCTCCAGAAGGCAGTCCACTGAGGTCCCCTACTCCAGAGGCAGAGACTTCTGGACCTTCTCCAGAAGGC